>NW_028301577.1:10041250-10350000 GCF_042242905.1 Orbicella faveolata | reverse complement strand
TGCCATTCACATTTTCCTCAAAACTCTTGCATCAACCTTGGTATTGACAATGTTTAAAGCTATGAATTTAATGATTAAAAGAATCACGATGCGCGAGAAGCCAATTGTGTAACGAACCACGGACGATGCCAATCTTGATCAGTTGATTATTATCATGATTTCTATTTGACCTGCAGCAAAAGCTGAAAAGCTGCTCATGAGCACAAATGAATAGGAGAACGGAAACAAATAGCTCCGCTTACCGTTTATCCATTGTTTCTCCTCTAGTTGGAACTACCGTGAATTAAATTGAGCTCGTCTTTGAGTGCTAGTTGTGTTTGAGGTCGCAGGCTTCCCGGAAATATTGTCACAATGAAGCCCAAGCCTCTACCCCTGGGGATATATCTTGTCGCCCGTCTCTTTTGTTTTGCTGAGAGCTGGCTGAAATCACAGTAACACATTTTGGGTGTTCTTAAGAGATGATATAAAAGAAATTGGAGAGGATTGGTTTTCAAATATTTCACTTCAAAAAATACTGTTACGCAAAATGTACCAGTCATGCTTGTTATTTGTTTGGTTTGATATTTACTCGCATGATTGTCTCTTGACGAATAGAGAGACAGAGACGCTCTTGCATAAGAGTTTAGCAATCCGTCACACTTTTGTGATCAAGATTCGTAGAAATCTCGGTAGACTGCTGGCAGTCTGTTTTTCTTTCGAAATTCAGTAGAGGTTATGAGGCGAGGGGAATGGGACGAGACATGGGCGCCCTTGTCCCGCCTTCTTCCCTACTCAGCCACAGCCATACTGTACTGCCCGTTTTCGTTCGCGATAACTAAACACTCGTCCTAGTAACCCTTAGAGAAAAAAAACTGGCTGCCAGCAGACTAAAATCTCGGCGGCCAATAGAAACAATTCCTAGTAGTCATGCAGTCTGTCTAATCTCTCGTGATTGGTCAATATTAACAGTCTGATAACTACGGTATTTTTATATCACAAGGCTCCATTGTTGTCGGTTGTTGTTTTTATCTCGAAACCAATTTTGTGTTTCTGTCTTTAAACATGGATATAAAAACCTTGCTAGACAATCTTCATGAAGAAGTATCCTGTTCTGTGTGCATGACTACATTCACAGATCCCAAACAGCTGCCATGTTTACACAGCTTTTGTCTTCACTGCTTGAACGGGATTCTACGAACGAGTGGCCGCCATGATATCATAACTTGCCCAGAATGTAGAAGAGAGAGTAGAGTCCCTGGAAGTGGAAACCTGAGGGACTTACCGACCAACTTTCGCATCAACAGTTTGCTAGATGTGTTGGCAATCAAAGAGTGTAATTCTACCGGAGTGAAATGTGGAAATTGCGACAAAAAAAGCGGACAGACTTTGTACTGCTTCCAGTGTTGTGCATTCTGGTGTGACGACTGTATTTCGGCGCACAACATAATTCGAGCTAATAAAGAACACCGTGTGTTGGCGATTAAAGATTTCGAAGATCAAGACATCGAGGAAGTGTTAAAACGCCCAGCATTTTGCCAATTGAGACACCATGAAAAAGACGAGCTGAAGTTCTTTTGCAAGGAATGTAAAGTTGCTATTTGCAATTCCTGTGTTGCCATTCTTCACGAAGGTCATGCCAAAATACATTTGGAAGAAGCTGCAAATGAACGAAAGTCACAAGTGCAATCGGCGATTGAATCACAAAAGCAAAAAGCACAACAGAAGAGAAACAAAATTGCTGAACTTGACACGACCTGCATTCATATTGAAGAACAAGCCGCTGCCGTCAAACGAGACGTACAGAGATTTGCTGAACATTTGATGGCAGTTATCGAAGCGAAGAAGAAGGAAATATTAAACAAAGTGGACAGACAAGTAAAAGGATCTCAAGAACGTCTGCGAACTGAACAGCGCGATGTGGACAAACAAGTAAAGCTTATCGAGACATGGATTGAAAAAACGGAAACACTTCTAAAGCGAGGAAGAAGCGTTGAGATTATGCAGTTAGACAAGTCATTAATCACAATGGTTGAGGAAGAAGTCAGCGATGGAGAAGACCAAGTGGACTGCGACCTTGAAGGCTTTCGTCGATTCGTTTTCGTAGAAAACGAATCATTAATGGCGAAAAGCGTCACTGAAGGAATCGGCGCTTTCAGAACATTTATCAGCAAAACTAGCGCGCATCAATCAAGCGCCCAAGGAAAAGGAACAAGTGAAGCTATTGTTGGACTTGAAGCACAGTTTGTTTTGACAACAAGAAATGCTGAAGGAGAACAATGTTATGAAGCGCGTGACTCCATAACAGTGGAAATCAGAAATCACCGAGGACACGACTGTGCGACGAAAGCGCGAGTCCAAGATAACAAAGACGGCAGCCACAAGATCAGTTACTTCGCTAAAGAAACTGGAAAATGTGACTTGTCAGTGAAGGTAAATGAAGATCACGTTTGCGGCAGCCCTTTTGCTTTTGAAATCAAACCCAGACAGTTCAGACCCGTGCCATGGTTTGGACAACGAAGGTCAGCTGCTGGGATGCTTAACAGTCCCTGGCGAGTGGCAGTGAATGAACGTAATGAAATTGCAGTGACTGAGGTTGGTAACGGCAGAATTCAGGTATTCAGTAGTGATGGAACTTACTTAAGATCGTTTGGTAGGTTTGGTGATAAACAAGGAGAATTACGCTGGCCTGCTGGGATAGCTTTTGATAACAATGGCTATATTGTAGTGGTGGACAGTAATAACCACCGAGTGCAAGTTTTTAGTGAGTAGGGTGAGTTCCTGAATCAGTTTGGTGGAAAGGGAAATCTAGATCACCAGCTTCAGGATCCTTATGGTTTATCCATAGACAGTGACGGAAATTATATTGTTGCTGATTCAAGTAACAAACTAATCAAGGTCTTTTCTCCTAGTGGTCAGTTTTTACGTAAAATTTGCGGAAAGGGTTCTTTCACCTTCCCCCTTCACTGTGTGCAATATGACAACCATTTTATAGTATCAGACAGTGGTGAACACTGTATCAAAGTATTTGATAGGGATGGGAATTCTGTTTACCAATTTGGAAAGGAGGGGGAGGGGGACGGGGAGTTCAATGATCCTTATTGCTTGTCTGTTAACAAGGCAGGACACCTGATGATCTGTGACACAGAAAATCACAGAGTTCAGGTGTTTGAACTGAATGGAAAGTTTCTAAAAAATTTTGGAAAAACGGGGAGCGGGGTAGGAGAGTTTGATCGCCCAGTCTCTACAGCAGTTCTTAGTGATGGTAGAATAGTAGTGTCTGACTACTGGAACGATCGCATTCAGATTTTTGAATAGATATATCCACTCACTTGTGATGTCATATGAATCGGTTCTCTCATTGCTATCAGTTAAAATTATGGTTTTAAACTATTTGTCACTGGTAGTCTGTAGTTGGTGATGTATTAGAAAATCTCACAGAATAGAAAAAGCTGAATAGTTACCTTTATAGGTACCTCATTTATTTTTCGTTTCGAATGTAACATATGTTTTGTGTCAAAGGGAAAAGACTGAAAGCTCACATTGTTTCAAAAAAAAAATTATATTATATTTGCTCTTTAGTGGTAGATTGTGTGATATTAGTTACAAATATCTGTCATTGCTCTAGCTAGTTTAGCCGCCTGATAAGAAGTGAACCGCCTGTACGTATAATTTGAGGTTTAAACTAAGTTTAGGAAGAAACCTCTTCCACTAAGAAAATTCTAACTCTGAATTTGAACAATCAGTAGTGTATGTTGTGTGACATTTTAAACAAGACTAAGAATAATTGTGATGATGTATCAGCAGGCCGGCTAAAGTGGATGCACACTTCTCTCAGTTGTAAGATTAAAAATCATAGGAAAAGAAATCCTAATAAACTGATTTTATATTTTCCCATATTTGTCGTGATATTTAACGTTTGACGATGGTAAAGAGGAGAAATTTAAACGACGTTTGATCTATTTGATTGTACGTCTGGGAGATTGATTTCATAAAATGTTAAATATCTTTTGATATTATAAGCTCGCATTAGATTTCTCAAAAACGCTATCAGCTGCTATCGCATTTCTCAAGTCTGAAATCTCTTTGAGTGAAAGTCCATCAAATTGTAGAGCTTTCGGAATATGTACCCTGTTTACACAGGTATGTTTTTAGCTGTGTGCTAGCGGCAAACAAATTCGGGGGTGGAAGCGGAATAGTTGGATCTCTCTCATTCGTTATTCCATTCATTTTTTTCTGAGTTATTCACTATTCCTTATTCAATTTTGCTCGATATTCATTATTCCGTTTCGAGTTTGTCGAGCAAAGTTTCGAGTTTGTCGAACAATTCCATCAACTTTGTATTCAAGATTAGCCAGTCCCACACAGTGCTCGCCAAAGATAGATCAAATAATGTTTACCGTAGAAACAGTGGTGTCGCAGACTGAACTCAGCTATGAGGAAAATATAGGTATTGAACACAGACTGAATTGCGCTAATTTTGCGCGTCATATATGGTCATATATGGCATCAATGACAACACGTTTGATATTAAACGTTTGTTCCCTTTGTCGGACACGGTTTATTATTCATTATTCTTTTACGGAAAATCGTATAATTCTTTATTCTGAATGTCCAAACCCTATATATTCCTCATTCATTTTATTTTTTAAGCCGATATTCATTATTCATTATTCCGCTTCCACCCCCGAAACAAATGAATCATAATCCTGTTAATGAAGGTCAAAAATGGTGGTACATCAAACAATTAATTCTCATCACCTGTCTTCCTGCTGATGTGTTTCATTTGTTTATGGAGATAATTGACGTCGATCAGTTTTGGGATTAACAGGTTACCGAAGATAGCACAAGATTTAAAATGTATTACAGTAAAACTTCGTGTGATCAGTGATAGTACACAAGTATCTCAGCCAATTAAATTTCCACATTTTGCACTAGTATATACTAGTATATCAAATTGCTGCAGACTAATTTTACAGTTTGAGAGCCACTCATACAGGATTGGGATTGTCTGAGTGCATCGATAAAATAGAAATGATGATCACACAAACAATGTCACCATTCATTGTAATAATTTGAAACCTAATCAGAAAATTCCACCCTCAATTAGAGAAGGTGGGGCAAAACTAAATAAAGAAGCTGAATTACATTTCTTGTACACAAAAAGCCATCTACAAGAAGACATGTTGACTATTTCAAAAAAGGTACAAAATTTTATTTGTCACATTCTTTGGCCCTAAAGGATATTTGCTGAGCAAAATTCGTTCACTTACAAAGCCGTATATTATACTGTAGTAAATGGAAATAACTCAAGAGAGATATTAAATACTTGCCATTCTACAACGAGATATACTTCATCAATTACGACAGCCCTCATATTGCGTTTCATATCTTCACAATCCAATGACTTCCTTAATTTTCCAACAAATGCCTCCGGGAAGTCATAAATTATTGGATACTTCGATTGCTTGATATCTTTAATTTAAACCTCGCTCAATGACTCAGTATTCCGAACCATTAGACAGCTGACCTGCAAATCGTTTTGCCTCACGGTCTGATCTCGCATTTAAAGGAGTCAAAAACAAAAGCCAATAACTGAAAAATCAATGACTTGCCAAAGCAGGTAAAAAAATTAATGTCTTTCGTTAAAACAACAATGTTCCTTATCACCTCTTTCTGGTCTTCACTGACGGAAACAGTCTCCAAATTGATACCATTTAAGGCCTGAGACAAAGATTCCTCAAATCCTGCCTCGACGCCGCCATTGTCAATCCCATACAGTATATAGAAACATCACGACTGCAATCATGAAGTCCTAGAATCTAGCACTCGAAAATCCGGGGTGCTTACCATTTAGCAAAAAAATCCGGAAATTTCGGTTGAAAGTCAAATGGAACAGTAATTTTCCGGAAAATCCGTTAGGAAATTGTAGATTACCTTCAGAGGTAGTCCTCTTTTTCCGTTCGGAACGGAACGGCGGAAATTTCCTTACCATTTGGTAAATTTTCCAGTTTCCAGTCTCTCATCAGCCGAAAACAATTACAGCAAGCGACCCCAAGATTATATCAAGTGCCGGCTTTGAACATCCTCGGTATAACAAGTTTTATTTTCTTTGTATCTACTTTTGATTCCTTAAATGGTTGAAAAGACTTTTATATGCTTTGATACATTTATTTGACCAAAATGAATCGTTATCTCGAGGATTAAAATCTCGGCAAAAACGAAGACTGCGGAGTGCAGATACGGACTGCCGACTGCAGATTACAGACTGCAGACTGCAGACCGGGGATAAAATGCAGACTGAGGGCAAAATCCAGACTGCAGACTACAGCTCGGACTTTTAACTATATATTGTGTTACTTCCATTAGTGAGTGTTAACCGTAAATGGATGCATCGGTAGACAACTGATGCGGTTCTAAACTATCAGTGTACTAAGGTATGTGTGGGGCGCAGAACGGTACAGCCACTGCACTTACGTAATTTTTTTAACATCAGATATTTCGTAACATCAGGCTATATAGCTATCCCTTATATTATTTAGGCTGTAGTTTTATCTGGGAGGTGGGGGACATGATGGCGGGAGGGGGATCGGAACACTGCAACACCACAAAAAATATTAACAAACACCACATCACCGTGAGAAAAGTCAACTAAACACCGTCACTACAACACAAAGTTTTAGCCCCATGATTTGTACATCTACACTTGACATAATACTTTTATACCAGTTCTCAATAATTTTCCAGAAAATAAACACATCACAACGCCTTTCATTGCCTACATGTTGATACTGCTGATGCCTGACAATCATTTTCTTGTTCTTTTGAAGAAACCTTTTGTGAAGGAAGCAAACAAAGGAAAAAAGAGGGAAGCCTCGAGAGATGGCCTTTATCCCAGATCCCTCTCTTCTATTACTTTGCTCACTTTTCTTTGCATAACCCACTGACTGGAGCCCCATCCTGACTAGTCTGCTGGCAGCCATTTTTTTTTTCAAGGGTCACTTAAACGAGTGTTTAGTCAGCGCAAATGCAAAAGGGCGATATGGAGGTGGCCAAGTAGGAAAGAAGGCGGGACAAGGGCGGTATGGCCGAGTAAGGAAGTGCGTGCAGCACCCATGTCTCGTCCAATTCCCCTTTAGGCTAAAGCATCTCGCCTCGTAAGCCCCGCTGAATTTCAAGAGAAAAACAGACTGCCAGCAGTCTACATCCTGACTGAGAAAATTGCTTTTTGGATATATCGATAATCGTTCAAAAAAATCTGGAGCAAGTATAGACTGGTATTATAATGATCTCTGGATGACCCTAGACTATAAGGACTAATTTAAGTCATTCAGATGTAAAGGAAAGCAACAAAGACAGGAAAAAAAAAGGTAAAGATGTCTAAGTTACAAACTTACCAAATCCACTCCCTAACCTTACAAAGCCTTCTTTCTTCCCTGCTGACATGACATCTGTGAATTTATTTTGGGACTGGTAGTTTTCGCCACCTCATCCTTTTTTGTAGAAAAAAACTACGCAGTCAATAATACATTTGGCCTCGGCATTTCCAGAATTTCCAGGATTTCCAGGTGGCAGAGGCCAAGTTGCTCGTCAAGTTACATATAAATGAAAACAGCTTCAGATTGGCAGCTGATCAACTAGACAGCGTTGGTCTGTATTTTGGTACAAATTAAACAAAATGGTATGTGTTCGTCATAAATTAGCACCGGTTAATGAAGTTTTCACTAAAAAAGTTAACGTTAAAAAGTAACGACGTTTCCACCGTTCGACGGTCATTTTCAAGTTGAAAAGTAAAATTTTTGCATGTGCCCAAGTATACAATTGATTATAAGAATGCTAATGAGACACTGACTAAAACTCCAAAATATTTACATACAAACAATACAAAAAATAATTAAGTAAATAGCTTCGCGCGGATCGAGTCACTCTGGTCAATCTTGGTTGAAGTTTACGAATAAAAAGCATTTCAAAAATCAAACAGTCGAGTTTACTCTGACATTTTTCCAAAATCCTGAAATTGCTTCCAATGGTCTCTGGATCCTTTCCGTGCTTATCCTTTACGTGGATTGAATGAAATCCACCCCTCACTCAGCTTCACAATATAATCGATTGTATATATTTGAACGCATGCAAAAATTTTACTTTTCAACTTGAAAATGACCGTGGAATGGTCGAAACGTCGTTGCTTTTTAACGTTAACTTTCTTAGTGAAATCCGTTTCTAAAAATTTGTTAATGAAGTTTACATGTTAAATTTAGGTCAAATTTAGGTTTGAGAAAGGTCATGCAAGAAACCCTAGTACTGCAAATGTGACCGTGCACGGGAAAGCGTACCTTAACGCTTATCCGTTAGACGGGCAAAAGCGTTCAGCATCGTTAATCATCCGTTAGAAAGTTTTCTAACGTTAGAGGCGTTAGCCCAACCGTTAGACCTTAGCATCAGGCCGTTAGAACGGAGAGTGCAACCGTTAGCAAGAGACATGTATCCGTTAGCCGTTAGCATTAGACCGTTAAACGGGACAGCATAACCGTTAACAACTGAAAACTGTGTCCGTTAGCACGGCTAGAGAAGCCGTTAGGATCCGTTAGAATAAACTAGCATCCGTTAAACGGGTAACGATTCCGTTAGATTGGCATGACAAGCGTTGAAGTAGAATGTGGTAGCCTAACACAGTGTCAAACGTACGGTGACTTAGAAGGGTTATCGAAAGTACCTCTTTATTTTTTGTTTCGACTCTTAATAACTGTCGATCGCTAGTTGTAAGTGTCGATCGACACTTATAACTAGCGATCGACAGTTATAAGTGTCGATCGACACTTATAACTGTCATCGACAGTTATAAAAGGCCGACAGTTGTAAGTGTCGATCGACACATAATAGGGAGCTTACGAATCGACGACTTTTGCACGACGCCGCCGTTAGATTGCGTGACATGCTCACTGCGCATGCGTTTCTGAGCACTTCCCAGCTTCGCGCCAAAGTCGACGACGTTGGTGAGAGCGATTTGCCGGCCTATTGGAAACAGGAGGCCGTGAGGTTAGTTTTCAAAGTTTTCCCTCGATACTTCGGGTATTTTTGCCAGACAATTTAAGTATCACATTAGGGGCATGTCCTTGATGTTTGATTTTAATTTTATTTGCCTGTTTTCGTTCAAGAAACGACCTTCTACAGTGCCATGGCGAACGCTATGAGTTCAACCAACACTGAAAGCGGTCAAAGCACGACACGGTGTGAATGAAAAGCAAATTGCTGTATGAAAAATCCTTCATTTTAATCACGCTTCACTGAAATATAAGACATTTTTTGGTGTACAATGAATTTGAAAGGACTAAAAGGTTTTAGCATTCGTGTCGACAGTTAGAAACAAGGACTAGATAGCTCAACTAGAGAGCTAGGCGATTTTTTCCTCTGTTGTTTTGAGTGGTCTTATAGCCAGCCTAATCTTTTAGAACCCAAATTTTTCTCGACGTACAGCTGCGCTTTCTTTTCTGCCATGCTAGCACATTTTGTTGGTCTGTCTTGAGTATTTTTTTTCTCGAGCTCCTGAGACAAAAAAAATTGCCGGTCGCGCATAAACGTCGTCGTCTTTACTGCGAATCGTAAATTCAAATTTCTACTGGACGACGACGCGAGACTATAAGGTGACCCAACGGCGCCGTCGTCCGAAAGTCGTCGATTCGTAAGCTCCCTAATAACTGTCGATATAAAGTTTAATATAAAGATATAGAGTTTTGCTTTCAATGCTCACCGTAGAAATAATTTTTTTAATGTTTGTCTCGTCGACGACTGATGAAATCGGCACTTTGTGATTCGCTTTTTAAAATCGTGAGTGTAAGACTAATAACAGGGGTGTAATAATGCTTTGGCACGATTGTGTGTTTATAACATGGGACTGAAAGCTACGCTATTCGTTCGTTAAAAGTCCTTAGATGTAAACCGTTAGACAAACGTTAAACGTCCTTAGATGTAGACCGTTAGACAACCGTTAAACGGCTCCAGTCATCCGTTACAATTAATTGCGCAACCGTTAGAACGTTTTCTTCATCCGTTAGGCATACTTAGTTTGCCGTTAGAACGTTAGGAGAAAGCGTTAGAACGCTTTGATCATCCGTTAGGCACAATTAGATAACCGTTAGAACGTTAGGACAAAACGTTAGAATGCTTTGAAGGCCAATAACTATCCGTTAGCTAAACGGATAAGCGTTAAGGTACGTTTTCTCGTTTACGGTCACAAATACATGTAATTTCATTTCACCAAACACCGCAGCATGACAAGCACAAACGTCACACACCGTAAGGTTTGAGAGCACCTCAACACCGCAAGGTGGGATTTTATTCACTGCACCCAAAAAAAATTACATTAAAAAAACATCAACATCACAAATCCTCATGCCCCCCTCTGGCAGTAATTCTACTTCAGGTTGGGTACCTACTCTATATTGGCCGTGTTTTCACAAGCAATTTGACAGGTTGCTTGGTGAGTGACAACCGGAAATCCTGTAAAAACAGTTCCTTTTCCAACTCGCTTAAAGTTAAGAGAGTCGGCAAACTTCGATGGAATGCTCATTAAATTTTATCGACCAAACCAGGTAGCTGAAGCGAAATGGCAATTTATGTCGGCCAATGGGTAGTCGCTTGCGGTTATTCATCTGACAAGGCTGTCAAATCGGAAATACAACAGCTTAGTGTTTAAAACTCGCGTCTTTGCTAGAATCATGCGTTTCATGTTGGTTTGCAGTGAGAAACGGAAATGTCCCGGTCAAATGTTATCTGTGTAGTGGTTGAAAACCAGGTTTTCAAACCAGAATAAAATTGTGGCCTTTCAACAACCCACACAATTTTCCTTCTACGGAACATTTTTTTTCTCAGCGAATGATGAAAATATGCCTCCGTTATTCTCTCCTGCTTCTAATTGCAAGCAATCTTTAAGTCTTTACTGAAATCGGTTCCTTCGTTGGACACAAAAGACAAACTAAGCGCATAAAAACAGTTATTTTAAGGAGAAGAACGCACATACACTGTACATGTACAAGCTTTGTTTGGATCTCCCACCATAATATTCAAATTGATTTATTTGCCAGCGTGCTCTGCTCAAATTACCTAAATGAAACATAATCTTACTCGTGAAAACACATACCATTTTCAAGCTGCTTAACAGAGTCTGTGAACAAAACGCCTTCAGGAATGTTAAGCGAGACAATGGCTGTCATGGAAACAAGGCCATTATAGGGATAGTTCATGGACCGAGCGTATTCAGCATAAGTCTTAATTGCACAAGCCACTTTGGCAGTTGGCAAGTGGCCTACACTGTATTTCCCCTTCCCTCCCACCCTGGGATTGGTGCCAGTTTCGTTTGTATTGACAGCCTTAAATATATTTTGTACTGGGTGTGGACAAAACGTGGGGTACGCCATGGCCTAGGCCAATAGACCATGGTGTGGGCCATGGCCTACCCTGTGGCCTACCCTATGGCCTACCGGTGGTCAGATTTTTAAAAACATTAACAAAACATCAGTAAGAGTCGAACGAGTTAGCTGGCATAAAATTATATCCCTCTAATAGGGGTATACTAAAAAGTCACTAACACGATTATCAACATCAGAGGGAACAAAACAATGCCAACCTTACAGCACTCAGACTTGAAACATCCTATTTCTCGCTCTCTTCGACGTCTATCTTCCCCAGCCAAGCAATCAACCATAACGGCAGGTTAAGAGGGAGGGGAAGGGCCCAGGGGAACTCCCAGATAAAAAAGACAGGGGTGCTGGTCGGAAATTTTGAAAAGAACTCCTAAGAGGTGCCAAGATCCTTGTTTGCGGGCGTGGTTTGAAATTTTCTTCTCCCCTAAGAGATACCAATTCTCACATAAGACACTATCTCCTGTCATATTTTTGAGCTCAATACCCTAAAAAGTACCGCAAAAGCTCCCGCTGAGGACCTTTTGAGGCTAAACACCCTAAGAGGTAACAAAACTGCGTTTTTAACCCCAAAAGGTATAGAAAGCACCCTGGTTCGTTCGTTACCCTGGTTCGCAGTTTGCAGTCCGCAGCTAGTCTGTGTTTTACATTGACTGCACCAGAATTAAATCATATTTCAATGTACATGTAGTTCACCAGTAGTCTGAATTTCAGCCGTCTCTTCCCTTTACCCCGAGGGGGGCGCGGGAGAGAAACGACTAGTTCACCAGTTTATTACAGTTTGCTCGAGAAGGAAATAAAAATCTTACATGGTTATTAAGCCATAATATCATGATGTCACAAATAATTTGTCAACTTAATTTGATGGTGAACAGCTTTACTTCTTGCAACTAGTGCCTCGTGAAAAGCCATATAAAGTCAAATTCTTTACTTGTTTAGTACATGCATTTATCAGAAGTCAAATTTGTCAGAGTATTGAATATAAATACTGTGTTTTGATGGTTAGATTTTTGGTTTTAACACAGGAAATTAGTAATGCCTATTTTCAATGCAGTATTGTCAAATATCAGTACTCTGTGAGCAAAACTATGAATTTCCCTATGAATAATGATTGACATGGCAGGTAATCTTTGAATTATATGAAATTTCTCTTTCCACAAAAAACGCTATTCTTTTAAAGAGGGAAAATTATGATAAGCAAATAACTGAAAATAATGATTCTGACAGTAAACTTTCACAAAATTGTTTTTCTTCAAACTTCATGCCTACACCAGAAAGGTTATTTAAAAACTGATTACCAATGCAGTCACACAAAATGTTGCTGGACAGATATACAATGTATGCCACTCTTTCTGTGGCTTGAATTAAACTTTTCACAGCATCTATGTCACCATTTTTGCATACGTCCAAACGATGGAGATTAACTCTTACCCTGACCATAGGTAAGCAGTTGTAAGCATGACATTTTTCCAAGCCTGCACAACATGTTTTCCTCCTCAACTGCTTCAGTTGCCTTTTTTGAGAAATTGGCTCCTCCTACCCCCCCCCCACCCCCACAATAATCTAAATAATGCACTACCCTTTATTTTAATGCACACTTTTCAGTGGTCTGTATTAATTTTACATGACTGATTCATTGATTGATCATTGTTTGAACGTTGTGGACATAATGTTGCATACATACAGTATGTTACTTATTAAAGTGTCTGTGTTACTTATCAGATAAAGCACGAAGCACATGAACATAAAGTGACAGGCCTGGAGTACGGAAAGGCCAATGGTGGACGTCAGGTAAAGCTATTAAAAAAAGGTAATTTTGTGTGTAGATATGGGAGTTAGCAACTGACTACATGGCAGCTACTATTACTACATGTAGTATTGGTTGGCATTCTCTCTGTTGAGACCTGACGAAGGGGATGACACGGTTATTAAACACGACATTATTATCTTAGGGTAGGGATGTCCGACTCCTCATTACGAGTGGTGAACTTATCTTGATGTAAGCATAAAATGTTGTCCTTCAGTAGAACATTATTTGGATAATCTAGTGTTCTACTGTAATTAGTACTGTATTTATCTCGGTGTGTTGCGAAGGTTGAATGGAGGGTTCCACTTGAAATTTTAGGTCTAATAGGTGGAATGACCTGATAGTGACCACTTCTTGACCCAGCTAATTAAAATGTACAGTGTGTATAGAAATAGTTGTATCATAACGATAGTACTAAAAAAGAAGTTTTCAAATGGAAAACATTGGAAAATAATCATTCTAGATCAAGAATGAAACTACAGAAATTAATCTCCGACATTTCTGACCACAAAAACAAAGGCAGGGTGAGTACCTGAGCCAGCTGGGTGAACAAGGGAAGTCTTGATCACCAGCTTCAGAATCCTCAAGGTGTATCTGTAGGCAGTGAAGGAAATTATATTGTTGCCGATTAAGATAAAAAACTTATAAAGATCTTTTCTCCTAGAGGCCCGTTTTTGCGTAAAATTGGCGGAAAGGGTTCTTTCAACCTTGCCAACCACTGTGTTCAATATGACAAATATGTTATTGTGTCAGACCGGGAGGAACACTGTGTCAAAGTTCTCGATAGGGAGGGGAGTTTTTTTTATACAAATTTGGAAAGAAGGAGTTTGGGGCAGGGGGGTTCAATGAATCTCATTTCTTTTCAGTTAACAAGGCTGGACACATCATGGTTTGTGATTAATCGAATCACAGAGTTCAGGTGTTTGAACTAAGTGGAAAGCTAATCACAAGGTTTGGAACAGTATAGTAGGCAGCGAGGTTGGACAGTTTAATCACCTGGTCTCTACAGCAATTCTTAGTGATGATAGGATAGTTGACTTGTTACTGATTACTGGAATGGCCGCCTTTAAATATTTTAAATAGATATATCCCCTCACTTTTGACGTGATATGAATCAGTTCCCTTCACTGCTATCAATTAATTTTAAACTCTTTGTCAGCCTTTTATTCCAGGCAACAAACGTTATAACGTAGTTATAAGTTACAAATTAGGAATTCTCACTCAGATGATATAACTGGAAAATTAAATGCATAGCTGTTTCTTTTATTATAGGTTTCTCGTGTATTACATGTTACTTTAACGTTAGGGTATCTAAACCGTTATATTTCCTTGTCCTTGATAGACAATGATCTACTACTTGTTTCAATAACTCTTAGGCTGAGCTGTTGTAAATATAAGTTCCTCAAAATTACTTTAGCGCTTTTAACGAACTCTTATCGAAGTTTCTTTAGCAGGCATTATATTGTTCAATCAGTGCTACAAACAAACAGTGGGATTCAGTTTGTGTTATAACACAAGTAAATTGTGTGATATTAATCATTGTTAGATAGTTTAAATTACTGGTCTCAGAAACAACATAGCAGTATGACTTGTAGGTTGAACCACGTTTAATTAGTGGACATATCTCTTCCAAAGAACATCTTTATTCTGAATTTGTGTTAAAAAGCAGTAGTGCATGTATGTTTTGTAACATTACATAATGCGTTTGACTATTCACTTCAGTGCCTAAAAGGCATCCACGATTGTTAAGATTGAAAATTATGTAGACTCTTTTAATTTAGGTGTAAAGAAATGTTAATAAATACCTCTTACTAACCGAGTTCGAGGTCCGTTCTGTAAGTTACGGACCGAGTTTTCTCCCCCATCGATTTATGGCCCAAGCGCAAAGCACGCGGGCCAAAAATCGAAGGGGAAAAAACGAGGATCCGTAACCTACATTACGGACCAAGAGGACGAGGTTAGTAAGATATTTATTATATCTCTACTGTGCGCCTGACGCGCGTTCGTGAACGATTTCTATTCGCACGGAGCGGCTTCAAATTTCTGACGCACGTCAAAAGCAAAACGAGCCAATTTGAAATCGTTTTTAAGTCGTTAGCACGCTTTAATACACAATTTAGGGTAAAAGAAAGTTTTAAATTTTTACTTTCTATAAATGTTAAGAACAATTGGCGATAAATCGCGGAACAGTTTGGCAACAAAAACAACTTGAAATTTTAGCGGGCCGTACAGGAGAATACGGCCCACTAAATTGACCAATCACAACGCGCGTACTAACTGAGAGATATTATAAACTGTGCCAATTTTTGCTCAAACGTGATGTGATGTTTTGTTGATGATAAACAGGTGAAGTTTAATTGCGACGATTTGTTTGGGAGATTGATTTAGCCAACAGATTAGTAATGTATCGATTCCCGCCGCCATTAGATTTCACAAGAACGTTATCGCTTTTCCCAAATTTGGACTCTCTTTGAGTGAATATTTGAAGTCGCTTAATATGGGGCCTACAAAATAAGTATTAGTTATACGCGCGTATCTTTTTAGCAGTGCTAATTACAAGCAAATCAATGTTCACTCAATCGTAACTCTGCCAACAGATGCTTAAGTGGTCAGTTCAAGGCAGTCACTGTCTAGGACAGGAAGCAATCACTCAGTATCTTGCTTAACTTCATCCTTAAATACACAAAAGGTCATGTGGAAATAGGTAGAAATCCATTCCCTGAGTTAATATTACACGAGCGCTGAAATTTCGCAACCTTGTTATTTTGCAATCGCTGGCGTCCCAGTCACCTTGTTGTTCTTTTACCAAAACTCCCCCTCCCCCCCACTTCCCGTTCAGGTGTTTGAACAAAGTGGAAAGTTTCTAAAAAAGTTTGGAACAAAAGGGAGCGGAATAGGAGAGTTATTTCGTCCAGTCTCTACAGCAGTTCTTAGTGATGGGAGGATGGTTGTAACTGACTTGCGGAACTACCACATTCATATTTTTGAATAGATATATCCACACATCTGTGATTTCAGTAATATGAATCAATTCCCTCATTGCTATCAATAAAATTGAGAACATGATTTTGAACTATTTTTCACTGGTGATCTGTAATTGGTTACATACTAGAAAATCTCACAGAATAGAAAAAGCTAAAAAGTTACCGTTGCGAGGGTTAAATAAAGAATTACTTAATTAAATCATTAATTGATTGATTGATTGATTGATCGATCGATCGATCGATCGATTGGCCGTGATAGCTACCTTATTTAATTTCTGTTTCGAATGTACCAAATGGTTTGTTTCAAGGGGAAAAGACTGCAAACTTTCATTGTTTAGAATTTAAATTTCAAGAGTTC
Source organism: Orbicella faveolata (assembly GCF_042242905.1). Lineage (NCBI taxonomy): Eukaryota > Metazoa > Cnidaria > Anthozoa > Scleractinia > Merulinidae > Orbicella > Orbicella faveolata. Next base: position 10,333,458 of record NW_028301577.1, on the reverse strand, counting down.
TAAACCATTTTGTTTCCTTATTAGTGGTAGATTGTGTAATATTAGTTGTCAATATCTATCATTGCCATAGTTAGTTTAGATTACTTGTCTCAGAAATGACCCAACTGTATAACTGATAGGTTGAGCTAAGTTTAGTGGAAATATCTTTCACAAAGATCATTTTAATTCTGAATTTTTTGTTACTAAGCAGTACTGTATGTTGTGTGACATTATAAAGCGTGTTGCGTTTTCCTCGCTAAAGGCATATACAAGTTGTCTTGTAGGACTGAAAATGTTAGATAGAGAAATGTCAATAAATTGTTTCAATATTTTCCCATATTTTGTCGTGATACTTAATGTTTGTTCAAAGGGGAAGTTTACAAACCGAAGACAGCAGCCAAAATCCACTTGGAATTTTGCTGTCTCTGATCGCTCTTAAAATGCAGAGAAAACTTCTTGATAAATCAAATGAAACTTTCTCGGGTGGGGAGGAGGATACGGAAGGGGTACGGTAAACGGGAGAAGAAATAAGGGAAACAGGAGTTCAAAGAGGGGAGGAAGCGAGGGAGAAACGAAAAATGTTAAGAGCAGCTTCGCCCAAATATCAACTTCGCTTGGAAATAGCGAAAAAATCGAATTTCTTCAAACTCGCCCACAATGAAGCCCCACGGGCACTAGTTACAAAAATATCGTTTTAAGTTCGATAAATCAAAAATTATTTTTTTCCTCAATTTTTTCGTTTCGATGCCCCAAATTGGCCAAAATCCATCGAAAATGAGCGGCATATTCAGAGGCTCGTAAACTAAAAGTAAAAATCTTCATTACAAACTGATTGTACGTCGTATTTGTACTTCCTTTCTTGTCTATTTAGAGCTAAATAGATCGTGATTTGATTAGAACTTAAATATTTGACGAATTTTCTAAATTAACGGCCCAAAACAGCTTTACAAGAGGTCTTCATTTAGCCTATTTTCAAATGCTAAAAAAGCGTTCTGTTACACGGCTTTTCCCAAAATGACTAGTTTGGTCTGAAAGAGCATTGTTTCTTCTTCAAATTAGTGAAATAAAATTTTTGGGTAAATAAAATCGCGAGCGCTGAGATAGCGAACTAAATGCAGCACTTCCTCCTGAAAACGTGACCTTTGACCCGAGCGTAACGAAACCAATTAATGCACGAAAAACCCGGAAGAAAAGCAAACGCTTCGTTATTTTGAAACAATTTCTAGTGATATCTCTCCGAAACCATGATTGCAAGAAACTGTTTCCAGCTATGAAATCTTGCAGGGTCAAAGAAGGAGCTAAAGGGCGCATTTTGACACAATAACTTTGTTTGCTGAGAATTGAATTGCAGTCAATTGCAGTGAAATTTGCAAACTTGAAGTATGTTAGCCGATACTAACCTGAATATTTATATTAATAGTAGAGTCGTCTTCTTGGATCAACCTTCAAAAGAAGCTGGATCCAGATTTGGAAACCTCTAAAAGAAGAAATGTTAATGTTCCGTGACCTGCCCGCTGCTATAAATTAGCTTAAATTCCATGCACATGCCGACCGCATGTTTGTCGTAAAACTCACTTAACTCCTCTGACAGTTTCCATGGGCAACCGCAAAATAAACAATCCCCAAAAATGTAAAGTGAAATTGGCTGTCTTCATGAACAGTTATAGAAGTTAGAATCAAGTTCCATTGCCTTTTAAAAGGGCTTGATTCTACGTTGTTCACTCAGTAGTTACTGTCACGTTCGAATACTGCGTAGTATCGGTCGTGCACACTGAGTAAGTTTCCCATACACAGTCTTGTACGCGTTTGTCTATTGAATCAAAAGTCAAATACTGCGCTTGTGCAGCCTGTGGATAAATGACAAACTTTCAGATATATTTAACACTATTTTGTAACTAGACCCAAAAAAAGGAGTCACAATGAAAAGCCCAAACAAGTGTCTGCAGTCTGCACGGTCTGCACTGTTTTGGCGTGACCGATTCGCGGCATTCGAACGTGAGAGTAGTGAACAAAGTCGACGCAAACAAATAAAATCAAGCACTTTTTAAAGGTAATGGAACTTGACTCTAGCTTCTAACTGTTCATGAAGACAGCCAATTTCACTTTACATTTTTGGGAATTGTTTATTTTGGGGTTGCCCATGGAAACTGTCAGTGGAGTTCAGTTGGTTTTACGACAAACATGCGGTTGGCATGTGCATGGAATTTATAGCATCGGGTAGGTCACGGAATTTTAAACATTTCTTCTTTTAGAGGTTTCCAAATCTGGGTCCAGCTTCTTTTGAAGGTTAATCCTAGAAGACGACTCTTCCATAAATATAAATATTCAGGTAAGTATCGGCTAACATACTTCAAGTTTGCAAATTTCACTGGAATTCGTTAACGGTCATTGACTTCAATTCTCAGCAAACAAAGTTATTGTGTCAAAATGCGCCGTTTAGCTCCTTCTTTGACCCTGTAAGATTTCATATCTGGAAATAGTTTCTTGCAATCATGGTTTCGGAGAGATATCACTAGAAATTGTTTAGAAATAACGAAGCGTTTGCTTTTCTTCCGGGTTTTCTTGCAGTAATCGGTTTCGTTACGCTCCGGTCAAAGGTCACGTTTTCAGGAAGAAGTGCTGCATTTAGTTCGCTATCTCAGCGCTCGCGATTTTATTTACCCAAAAATTTTATTTCACTAATTTGAAGAAGAAACAATGCTCTTTCAGACCAAACTAGTCATTTTGGGAAAAGCCGTGTAACAGAACGCCTTTTTAGTATTTGAAAATAGGCTAAATGAAGACCTCTTGTAAAGCTGTCTTGGGCCGTTAATTTAGAAAATTCGTCAAATATTTAAGTTCTAATCAAATCACAATCTATTTAGCTCTAAATAGACAAGAAAGGAAGTACAAATACGACGTACAATCAGTTTGTAATGAAGATTTTTACTTTTAGTTTACGAGCCTCTGAATATGCCGCTCGTTTTCGATGGAGTTTGGCCAATTTGGGGCATCGAAACGAAAAAATTGAGGAAAAAAATACTTTTTGATTTATCGAACTCAAAACAATATTTTTGTAACTAGTGCCCGTGGGGCTTCATTGTGGGCGAGTTTGAAGAAATTCGATTTTTTCGCTATTTCCAAATCTAGTTGATATTTAGGCGAAGCTGTTCTTAAGTTTTGTCATATTTTTCAATGTAAAGATGTGTTGTGCATGTTTTTCTCTTGCATATATTGAAGTTTTAGTTGAAACCAACACTTACAGGAAACACTTCTGATAACATTCTATTTATTCTATCTACAGCATGTACATTCTCATTTCTAAGCAAAGACATCTATCAGTCCCAAGCAGAGTCGAGGAAAGTAAACCATAATCCCGTTCACAGGCCTCTTGCGGGCAAAACCCATCTCAAAGGAACTAGGAACGAGATTAAATGAAGATATTGTAACAAATGGAGTCGATATGAAAAGCAAAGAGAAGGGCAGAAATGCACAGTATGAATGTCTTTCATTGATCACGGAATCATGAGTTAATATCGTTCATTAACTACAAGAAATTATTTCCATATTCAAACATTTTGTATAGGTTGGAAAGAGTTACAAACTGGCCCTAAGCTGGGAATAACAAGATGCTTAATCTAGCCGGTTTCTAGGGCTAATAATTCTTTTTGATGATGACTTTTAAGTTTCCAGTACACGTTTCACGTATCAAACGCTGTAACTCGAAATTCGCTAGCTAATATAGTGTTTTGGTCACTCTTCAATACTAGTGTGAATGGAATCATACTACCAGAGTTTTCGGGATCGGCATCGGGACAATCGTTCTATTGTCCCGCGGGCGCGCCATGTTTCCTCGGGTCTGATTTGGCGAATATTCCCTTTTCAGGGTCTCGGAATACTGCCTGCACCACAGCAAACAATTCCACGCCAGTTACGTTGTGCCCGCGTTTTTTCAAACCTTCCAATATTTCGCGTGACATGCGGTATTTCCCAGAAGTATCAAAAGGTATTTTTTCATACGATACATCCTGATTGGGCACCAGTTGAGTATGCAGTCGAGGCTTGTCCACCGCGTCAGATAAGGATTGTTCAAACCATAACTTGTTCATTAACACCTGCGCATGTGAACAAAACTGTTATCCGCTGAACACAGACAGAGAACCTAAACCCAGGCTGAGAGACTTCGGTATACGAACATACATTAGCCCGAGCCTTATAACGACGATTTCATTAATGAATAAAGAAGCCTAAGCCGTGTATTACACTGTGATAAAACACGACGGGCATTTGAGAACGCGAGTAAGATTTCTCGAGTGTTCTCAAATGTCCGGAGTTCATTTTCTTTATGATATAGACTTAACACGCGCAAAACAATAAAACACGCTTTTTCTATGTTTTATACTCTGATAAAACATGGGTTTTTGACCAATCAGAGCGCGCGTAGGGTTGTATCTACATTATAACGGTAGAGGTAAAACACCAATCACATTTGTAATTTAGAGCATTTGTTCTTATATCTTAAGAATTATGGGTTTGAAATCAAGAGAGGATAAAGTAAGAGAGTTATTTCCCATTAAAGTTTTATTGTAAAGGTAATCCCAGCAGGCAAGTTAATTTTAGAGATGGTACCCAGCTCAGTACACCCGCGTATAATGTTACGGCGAGTGTTGCGCAAATATTTTCTTGGAGGATGAAATTAAGTGTATAACCGTGTTATTATGTCGCTCAGCCGGGCTATCCACGTGCGAAAATTCGTGTCACATGATTAGCTATCCCTGGACGCTTCTGCGATTTGAAAAATCAGAGTTGATCTAAAAATAACTAGCCTGCGAACGCAGACTTATTTCCGGCTGCCCCTTGTCTCCGCCGAAAATAACGTCTGCGAACCCGCGCCAGGAAACGATTTCTGTGACGTAATGACTTTTGTTTTCTCTTAGGCCAATCAGATTCCATGGTAAAATGAAACTCGAGTGCTCCTCGCAGCGAATACCTCGCGCCGTAGTTCTGGGGCTATTTGAGCTAAACTGTGATTGGCTTATTAGAATTCCTACGTTACAGAAATCGTTTCCTGGCTCGGGTTCGAAGACGTTCTTTTCGGCGGAGACAAGCGACAGCCGGAAATACGTCTGCGTTCGCAGGCTAAAAAATAACATGAGAGTGATAAACTTGGAAATAAGTCCTGTGTGGCGGATGAACTCTCGTACCCTTCATTTTCTCTTGTTCGAAATATGATGCCATTAAACATACCAGTGACACGGCGGTGGTGATTCTTTTCCCGCCTGAGGCGCCGATAACAAGCTGAACTCTGCCGTCGTCGTTTGTCAAAATGGCGGGAGATATGGACGAGAAAGGTCGCTAGTTTGGCTCGGGAAAGTTAAAAGGAGATGGAGAAATACCGTCCACTTTGTTGTGACCGGGAATGTCAAAATCGTCCATCTGGTCGTTGTAGATGATTCCGGTGACGTTAGATCGATATCTGGATCCAAATCTATCAAGAAACATCTCAAATTTGAGAATCATGATCGAGCCTGTGAATGTCATCAGAGAGGGTGCTTGTCAACTCGATGTAAGTGATGACGTCATGCTTATATCACAACGTTTGCAAAACTCTCGTTAAGTTAAAGGCTAACAAATAAAGATTTGATAATTTTTTTAGTGCTCCTACAAGCATTCGGCCAAACGACACTATAATGCACCTCTGGCTAAACGTGATTGCAAGGTTCTAAGTGAGGGTCGAAAGGAAAATTTACTCAACCATCAAAGACAAAAAGAGTTAATTAATAACTCGCGAGAAGTTCTAAACCTACCTCCTGTTGATTGTAGATGTCACGGAAACCGCGTCACCATTTGGCGCCAAAACAGCCACGTGCGTTGTACCGTAATCAGCGTCTGAGAATGATTGCGCGTAATATTTCACATCCTTGAACGTCATGCTATCCCGTATTTTGTGACGTAACCGGTCGCCTGTTTCTTGACTTAACATCTTTCTAGCAACCTGTGGTGAAACGTTGTGCAGACTTTAAGAAAGTATTCTTGGAAAAACGCCACTCTCTGATAGACTGAAGAACATGTTTCTGTGACTCGTTCGAATAATTCGCTGGAAGACTATTCACAGTCTTGCAACTTGATTGATTAGGCAGCCATCTACTACGAAAAATTAGATTATGAGATCGAGATTTCTTTGAGGTGGTTTACTCGTTCCACTGTTACGATTAACGCTAAGTTTTTGCCTTTAAACTTTTTATACTACAAAACTTTATCTGAATTGATGCACGACTTTAGCACTGCTTCTGCTCCAATTAATATACGTAATTTATATACGAAACCGTCCAGTGTCCATTTTTACAGCAGCACACGCTCTTCTACTTCCGATAGGTTTTTACATAAAACCCTCAAAACTTGAAATAAAAAAAAACCCGCGTTTTTAAGAATTGGCGGCAAACTAAGGAATGCGATGCCAAGCTCCCTGGGAGAACTACCAAAAGAAATCATTCAAACTCAGAATTAAAAACCAACTTCTAAGTGTTCTCGAAGACGAAGATTCCTTCATTGAGGTTCACCAGATTATTTGTAAATTAAAATATCAGTGGTAGTAAAAAAAAAAAATTTTCATAAATCTGACGACCCCACACTTCTTTTCTCATTCTTTTTCCACCTTTTTCTTTTATTCACATTTTTCCTAACTTTCTATTTTCCTATTTACTAATAAAAAACATTTGTAACCATATCTTGATAGACTGGCCCGCCTAGACTAGCACTAGCTATCCGAGGGCAAGTCCAGCTGTAAAGTGTAAATTAAGAAATAAAATACGATTGAAATTGTCATCATAAGCTACATCATGACCACTTTCTTTTGTTCGCATGGTGCACTCACACTTTCATTGTCGTCGTGTGCGCGGGCTTATCAGTTGTTTCAATAATTTCGTACGCATAGAAATCGACGTTGTGCTTAAACAAACCGACCGTTTAATCTCAGTTTCTGAAATTAACGATTAATTAGTTGGGCGAACCGACTATAAGTTTACCCTCGTATTTTGCATCAAAGCTCAGTCACGTGCAATGGGCAATACTGCAGACTCGTCGTAAAGCCTCAACTTTCTTTTCACGATGTCGGAGCCGATGCGGGAAGGAAAAAATTTATGACGAATATGTTAACAGATGGCGCCATTTTTTCTACGTTCGAACACACAGACCCGCTCACCGTTTGCGGTAGATCCACTCTAAAAGATGGCGTAGTCAATGAGCGTATATCTCGAAACGGGTCGTTCCGCGAACTCAAAATAGCGAGAGAATCGAATGATTTAGCGAAGGTCTTACTAGAACCAACTGAACCAGAAATCAAATGACTTATATGAGTTATCAATGAACAGAAAATGTGGACAGAGTGATACTTCAGAATTTACGAAAGTTTTAAGTGCTGATAAGAGCCCCTCCCAGGGGGGTACATGTTCCCATGATCCCTTGATATTTTTGGATTTTATCCCTTGTTCCCCATTAATAAAACCCCTTGTTCCCAAATATGTTTTAGCTCATAATCCTTTGATCCCGAAAAATTTTTGCACCGTTCCCTTGATCCCCAAAAATGTTTATCATTGTTCCGCATATTTGTTTGCTTGTTTTACTTTTCTATTCATAGTAGAAAAAATCGCTTTCGAACCGTCCCTTTCTTCTCCTTAAGATCCGCTCATGCTGTACTTCATTGGCTGCAGTTTCTGTCATCTCAACTGTCTCAGCTGCCTCTGCGACAGTCACGACTTCATTGGTATGGTGAAGCACATCAAGGAGAAGGATAACATCACCTTCTTCAAGCTCTAGGATATCTTCACGGTAGTTATAGCAAGTTAGGGCACAAACAATGTTGCTTACATCGACATATCTCTCTTCATCTTCCGTGAAAAGCACTGGATTGAAAGAATCTTGAATGAACACTTTGGCTTTCACCCTCTTCATGCCAACACTCACATTCTCTTGCAGACAGGCCATTATGAACAACTGACGAGTATCACTGGAATCAGCTTTAACACAGACAATCTGGCTTTGTTTATAAAAAGTCTCTGTTGTTTCCCTATGCGGCACTGGGACTGCTGCTGCTTCACTCAGCACTGTGAAATCTAGGGGCTGTACAGTCGGAGAGTCAGTTGCATACAGATTTATGGGCAGAGTTCCTGGATTGTCCTTTGTTGTTATGTTTCGCACTGTTTTCTGGGGGACACTCTGACCATACATTGTTCTCCAGTTCCTCATTTCACTCACTTGCTTCTCAGATAGTTTGTGTGCCTTTGGAGGGCATAACTTGGGTAAATCCTTGTAATGTGTGGTGGTGAAAACCTGTGGGTAATAGGACTTCGGAGCTGTGAAGTAAGCAAATGGTGTAAAACATTGCCTCTTCAACCGTTCCTTGATTGCCCTGCTGAATCTGTAATCGAATTCAAGCTGTAGGGGCATGTCAGTGGCACCACTTCTCATTTCTGAAAATGTGTTTTCGACGACAAGCGTTAGAAGACTTTTGATACTAAACTTGGTGGTAAGGCTTGGATTAAAACGGTCCAGCAGGTCCTTGATGTTACGCAGAGACTTCAGGATCCTTCTTTCATCTTCCATGACAACAGATGAAACAGTTCCTTAAGGGTCTTGTGTCACAGCTGTGGTACCAATAAGGCTCATAACCGCATCAACACACTTTTTGTCAAAGGAGTAAACTTGCGCTAGTCTCTCGACTGCCTGGGGGAAACAAGCATTCCCAAGATGCCTTGCGAAGCTCGTAATAATAATCATTTCGAAATAATCTCGCATGACACTCAAGTACGTAATAGATTTTATATTTTAGGGGTTCGGAAAGTTAAAAAAAAAGAACATATTATTGAAAATAGATCGGTGTTCCCTTGTTCCCAAAAATCTACTCAAGAGTTCCCTTGTTCCCTGAAAATAAACTGAACATATCCCCTGTTCCCTGAAAATAAATGCTCCAGTTCCCTTGTTCCCTAAAACCCCTGGGAGGGGCTCTGATAAAGACAAGGTGTATCGTGATAAAACTAAGGAAACTATAACAAAGACGCCATGTTTGACTGCAAAAAGTGGCTTTCATCAAGGTGAAGAGAAACGGAATGGTCATATTTATGTGACCTCTGTCATGATCACTACATTTATTTTGTTTTTGCTCAAACAGAGTGCATTATCAGCTGTTATTTTTCCATTAGTGTTGTCGAGTGTTTGTGTGGTATCAAATAACGTGGTGATGTATTCTTGGTTTTCATGCGATGCAGTCATATTTTTAAAAAAATTACCTTTTCTTCGGAGGTTTTAGTTTTATCAGATATAAGATCCTTTAGGAACTTGACGTTTCACAACGTTTTAGCTCGACAAGATTCTTCGTTTTGTAATAGGGCAAGTTTGATTTTCGAAGCTTTTGCGTTGCGTGACATCAAATGGCGCCCCGAGAGGGCTGTCGCGTAGGTCAAACGATGAGTTATCGCTTAAGTTCCTGCTAACTGAACAATTCTTGCCCTAGAAGAAGTACAAAATTTCAACGTGTCAGAACTCTGGAGTAATAACTTTTTGTTTCAATTGCAAAACTCAATGACAGATGTTTCTGTAAATTTACGGCCGCCAAAGCTCAATAAATATTTTTCCCGATAACGCGCGAATGAAAAACTACAGAAGTCTTATCTCTCGGCGAGGATGTTTATCTATCAATCGTCTATCATATCCCAGATTCTTGACTTAATTTATTAAATGGTTACGATTTTTAATTTTGATCGCGTGAATTAGGAGCAATAATGACAGTGTCAAGTTTGTACAAAAGATGAGAAAGAAACGGCATTCTACACGGTCAACACTGAATCGAAAGTCGTCGAGTTGCAGAGAGTTTTTGGGCAAATATCTATCTTTGTATATGTATACAGGTTTCCAGGCTATTATAAAGATCTATAAACACTCACTTGGTGACAATATTATTTTGAACTCAGAGAAGTGCAGACTGTGTACATATGAAATAACCGCAGTGAACAGGGTGAGAGAAGAAGACAGTGACCCCAATCTCCTCAAACACATAAGTGACGTCACAATTCAAATCAACTTCACTACGATTACCGTAGCTTTCACTTTCATCTATCGGTCAGTTAAAATAAGCGATGTTTTCGTGATGATTACGGTTTAATGATATTTCTTTGAGACATGCATCAGTACATGCTATTTTTAGAATCGCTGCGCACCGCAAATGATCAACACTCGTAGCTAGTAGTGCATCTAGCTACAGCGCGACTTACGATCTTAGATTGTCTTGTTAATGATTTGATCATGAAGATCTCACTCTGCCCAGATTAAGTATAGTGTCTCTGATTAGCTGTTTTCTGCCCACCCATAACTATACACTATGAACATGCGAAATGCGAGGTAAATACGGATTTTATTCTGATCAAAAGTCGGATATGTGTTGAGCGGAGAGTGGGGCTTGACCATTTAGTGACACATGCTACTCAAAGTCATGCAGACTAAGCTATTCTTGTTCCCTGTTTCATTTTAACTCACCTTTTCTATTTGTGAATTAAAGTCTGGATCTCCAAGCCGACTGCGCCATGCATAACTGAACTTAAAAGCTTCAATGATGCGGTGATACGTCAGCACTGAGGCGTTCACGTCATTACTGAATGGTGACGTCAGATTGTATCCTGAAATGTCAAATGTTTGTCATCAAATAACTTTAACGTTTTGGTAAAGAATCCTTACTCCGCTCTTAACCCTTAGTTACATTAGGTTTTTTCTTCTATTTTAGAGCACCCAAGAATTTGTTTCTATGCTTTGCAGTTTAAGGAAACACTAGGTTGCCACAGGAGTGTTTTACTATTTGGTTCCAGGTGACTTTTTACGATAACTGCAAAAACTCTCGCGCGCTCATTGGCTAAGTTTCATTCTCAATAGAGCGTTTTCACTCACGTGGGCAACAGCCATGCAAATTTATTTAGAACAAAAGAAAAAGTTTACATAAGAAAAGAGTTCAACTCCCACAGGATTGTTTGGTACACCGACATGGCCGCCGTTTCATTGTTTTGGAACACCGATATGGCTGCCATGACGTCATGTGAAAACGCTCTATAAGCGGACAGACACATGAATTTATAATTTATACGATGCATTAACGAGCGAAACCGGACAATTTGGCTATTTGCTTTTGTCAAAAAGCACCGCGGATCCACTCGGCTATCGCCTCGTAGATCCACAGCTACTTTGAAAATGTTAAGACGAAATTCATGATCAATAACAGGACAGACGCATGAAACACTGACGTCGATTTGTTAATTTAAATTAAGCAAGGATCAAGATATTTTCTGTCATATATATCTTTTCAAGAATGTTTGATGTTGATGACCTCTTCCAACTCAGGTGACAGAGAATAAAATAAGGACAAAAAAAACTTTGAAGAACAACACCCACCTTTTAAAATGTTCAAGATTAGCGCTAAAACGGCACCGCTTGTGGGGGGCGGGGTGAGGTACATATTCATGCCCGAGAGTTCACCCTTATATGGCGTTCTGCTGATCGACTTGTATTTCCTCAGATCTTCCAGAGTCACGGCCCCATTGATTATTCTCATATCTTTCGCGATATCATTGGCCAACTGTCCACTGTAAAACGATTCGGGATTGTTTTGCACTTGTTCCAGGGTCTTTGCATACTTTTCGTTCTTGATTTTATCTCCTCTTTCACGAAGCTTTTTGTTTTTATCCAGAAACAGTTCGCTGAAAACATATTGAAAACAACAACTCAGTATCGTGGCATTACCAGACCAGAGAGAACGAAGTAAGATTCAGAACTTTTACACATGTGACATCCCTCATGCATGAAATTTACTAAGAGTATGTTTAGATTTGCATTAGACCATCTTGTAACCAAGAGAAGATGAAGGGAAAATAGATACTCCCCTTTATAGGCTTTATTTCTCAAGTAATCCTTGTCAATTTATTTTTAGATCACCAGCTCCCGGTTTTGGAAATCCTAGAATCAATCCATCCAGTGACGCGTATTTTGTTCACGTGCCGGGACAGCCCTAGCAGCTTTACATGAATTTTTTCCGAAAACGCAGCAAGCGGGTGGTAACATTGCAATGATCCGTGCGTGCACTAGATAACACAGTTAAAAATAACTTGAGAAGGATTACCTCAGGAATAAGGGCTACACTGGGCATTAACACTCTTACGCTTTATCCTCTACTGCTTGTAATTGAGTTAGCAGGTGATATGAACTGACCTCAATCCTGGATCATTTCTGATGTCCTGTTCGATTCCTTTTGTCGTTTTCAGAGCATCGTCCACAGCTTTTGTTATTTCAAATCCATTTCTGGCCAAATCGATGGCAGGTTGAACGAGTTGTTTCCATGGCAACCAGCCATATCGTTTCCAGGCTTCGTGTTGACCGCGTACCTCGCCAGGCACGGCAATGGACAGACCACCTAAGAAGAAGTTAAGATAGTCTTTGCAGTATTTGCTTAAATTAGTCGAGGTTTTAAAAATTTAAACGGTCATCTTTAGTCCAAAGAACCCAAAAATGTTTCATCAAAATGTGAGAATTACTAGCCAGTTGACAGTCCGAGTCAGTGTTAAAAGCTGAGGGGCATTAACACAATGTGCAGTTCCGATTGCGGGCACGCAAAATTAACAAACGAATAGCTTGTAAATTTGCTACACTGAATCCCAACCTGGCAGAAGGCGGGCCAATTGATTAGTCACAATAGTATGCAGGGCTCTTGTGTGACCGCTGCAAAATCAGTTAAATCCAGTACCCAGTCCATTCTACCATTCGGCCATTCTCGTGGCTTTTTCTGGACCTCGTTATACTATTTTGTTCATATTTTCAGAAGTCGTCGTTGCAGACAAAGCGGAAAAGAATACCTTTTTGGGCTTTCTCCTCGTTGCCCTTAAACATGTCCCTTTTTGCTAGTGCTGGAGCGGTTTCTCTGAAGTCGATGACACTGGCTTCCTGGCGGCTTCGGTTGTACACCAGCATTACTCCGCCTCCTCCTATCCCCGACGAATGCATGCTTACAACTCCCAAGCAGAACATGGCGGCGATGGCGGCATCCACGGCCGAGCCGTTGGCGTTGAGAATGTCCTTGCCGATTTGGGAGCATTGCGGTGTATCCGTGGCGACGGCCTGTCTTTTGTAGGGTCCACCAGATGATGGATCGGATTTTTTTATCACAAGAAAATAGACGGGAAGAACTATAGCAAGCACAATCACGACAATCAGGAATATCCCACCAAGGATCAGCAAACAACAACTACAAGAGAAACATTAGGTTGGTTTTACTGACTGGCAATTTACAAACTTGCAATTTAGGATGACTTAAACTCGAAACAAAATATAGGTGATGATATAGATACGTGAAGATATAAAAGAAAATGCTTGAACAATTCATTGCTCGCATATGCATATTGCTCCTATGTCGGTGTGATTGAATTCGAACTTCTCTGTACTCGGTCATTTCAATTCTGTGCACAAGCCACGATGAAAATAAAACATCTGATCGTCAAGGAGGTGAATAACTGTAAAATAACTGGAACTGGCGACTCTGTATGTTAATACTTTACAGCGTTTGTGCTTCAATGAATGGATCGATATACAGCCACCCTAGATCAGTTGGTGCCAAACCCGAACTCGAACAGCCCGAGGCGAGCAAACTAACCATGAGACCACTGCACCTCCACTGGTAACAGTGTTACCTGTCAAAAATGCTCTTACCTTTAAGTCTAATGGTCACCATGTTTAATAAAATACACCTTTTGGCAAAGTTTAAAAAATTCTCCGGGGAACTAGAAAGCCCATAAGCATTTACAAAAGATTACTAGTCATCACCACCTAGGTGAGCATTCTGCTTTCAGAAATGTTTTTTTAAAGAACTGTGAAAAAAAGCTTAGTGATCTATCTATATCTTTTATATCAACTGTTTTACGATTAAATATCTCTTCGTTGCCTGTCATTCCCTTTATTCTATACATTTAGTAAGTACCTAGTAGTTATCTGTGTATACATATTTTTCCAGTTTTGTATAAATATATTATCTTTTATAACATAGCCTTAACGAAGCGCGCGCTCTGATTGGCTAATACGCTCTATTCATTTGCCCGTGGGTTGCACGCTTACGTGAGTTTGTTTATTTGTACTTTTTTTCGGCAATTTTTTTTCATCGATGTTGACGCTTTGTAAAACATAATTCCTACTTTTCTTCTCCTAAAATATGGAAAAATCTAATAATTCTTCCGGAGAAGAGGAATATTATTAGTGTGAGCTACTAAATTTCGAGCTTAAGTTTCTTGCCGGACCTCCACCTAATAAATTTGCGAATTTACTAGTGGAGTTGAATTGGCTGGTTGAACAAAGGGACTCAGCACTCGGAGACGGACCACAAAAAACAACAAACTGGTCTGTATCAACCTTTCGAGGTTAATAGTGCATAGCGGGAATTTTAGAGAGAATTTCTAGCGATTTGACGACAATAAATTCAGCACAAGCTTTCATTGTAAAACTTTTCTGGCATCGAAAGCTATTTAAATGCTTTAGGCGAACGAAACAAGAAAGCTTTAACAAATCTCTGTTTGTGAAGTCTTACATACGAAATCCTTCTGTTCCAAAAACGTTAAAGGTAATAGTTTTTCTGAGCTTTAATAAAGGAAGTTTTATCAAATATTGGTAGCCTATGATGAATTATTTCAGCTCCCGGGTTTTAATTTTGCTCGAATGGTTGTCACGCGATCGTGAATTGAACACCTGAAGGACTTGAAGAAACAGCCGCTCGAAGGAAAGACTGCATCGTGCACAAATATATGCTTACATTAATATTTCCAGCATTTCTGACAGTTTCCTTTAACCCGCAGTCTTCTGTTCATTAAAGCTTATTTTACCAAGTAACGAAAGTGACAGATCATTTTTAAAAGCCATTTGTGTGTTCAAGTTCAGCCTTAGACGCGCAACTCATCAAATTTAAAACGCAGTGGAAAGGAAAACGTAACTGCTATTGAATAAGAGCATCTCAAACAGCTCAAAGCCAGGGGTGTTTGTTCGTTTTCTTCTTCACTCTCGCTTTTAAGAAATGTCTGGTTCCATATTCAGTGTTCTTTTCTTTTGCCGAAGAGGCCGTGAAGGACAGAGAGCTCAACCACCAGAAGCTTCAACCATGTGCAGCTTGTTTTCAATTCTTCGGAAAACTAATCCAAATTTAAGCTTAGCCAATTTTTTGAGAAAGGCTATTACCGACTGCAATTTTCGTTCGTTGCCAGCTTAATATTTGGGTTAACTGAGCAGTTTGAAATTGTTTGCTTGCCCTAGAAACTACTAACTCGCCGCGATCCAAGAAAAGTTTTAATGTGTCACTTTGTCAGATTTTTGACTGAACATTTTCGCGCTTTTCACTTCATGTAAGCCGGACGAGATTGAGAGTCGCACGAGGCGATAGCCGAGTGCGACTCTTACGCTTCTTTCGTGCTTAGCAACCTCCCGCGTGCATCCATAACGCGATAGTTGCACGCTGCACGCTTACCATTCCTTAAGTTTAGTTTGCATTTAAATACCAATACTAATTCAAAATACGAAGCATAATTGAGGGATTTCGAGCAAAAAGGGCTTATATCGCTTTTTGGGCCGATTTTCATTTTTTGCAGGATATGGGAGCTTATTTTTGGCAGACTGACTTGTTGTGACATGAAAAGCATCGTTCCGTAATTGTTCTTGTTGATTTGCGCTTCATTTTCGAGAAATAACGTATGCAAAAACTCAGTTTTCCAAGCGGTATCTTTTGGAGCGAATCCTTCGAAGGTGGATTTCGACGCGACGCAAACTTAAACGGTTACTTTTAGCAGCTTCGACAGCACGGTTTTTTTTTTTTTTTAAGTAGATGTTTTGGTTTTCGAAAGAAGTAAAGAAATAGACCGAAAAAAAAAAAAATCGACCGACCCTCGTATCGAACCGGTGTCACGACAAAACAAACTTGAATCAGGCCCGTTAACAGATTAGCGTAATTATATGGATTATAAAACTTGCATGATATGATTGATCATCCCAGTTATACACGCAACTACTCGATTAACCAAATGTATTGTTAAGAACATTCATTCATTCATCAAGTTGCGTGCCTGATGTTTTTGCGTGTTTCAATAGACCGTGACAATTACCCGGGGACAACAATAGGCCACGTTCGGTATACCAATATTCTAACATGGCTCCGAGACTTTCGGGTCAAAATTGTAAATTTTTTAAGTTTCTTTTGTCCCTTAATTCCCAAAAGAGACTTAGATGCAAAGAAACCAACACCAAATATAGAAGTTTGTCCTGAAAGCCTCGGAGCCATGTTAGAAAACTGATATACCGAACGTCGCCTATTACAGAACTTTAAAATATTCATGGCGTATGCAAAATATAATTGATATAGCTCTAGATATGACATTTGAAAACAAAGCGACGACTGAATAGTAATCAAGAGTCTAGCGTTGAAAGCAAATTAAAGCGGGTTCCTATAAGAGAGTAAATGTTAGAATCACTTTGACTGTATGGAAATCTTGAATTATCCTTTCATGGCAAAATAGCGAACTCTGACTGCTGCCTCGTTAGATTTCAGCTTTACCTGGAGCAAGCGTATAAATTTCGTTTAGTTAAATATTCTGAATATTATTGAAAATTAAAACAGTGTTTACGCTTTAAAACGCAAAATTTTTCTCGGAAATCAACAACAGTCGAAACAACTGTCAAACAAGTCGAAGCAAGTCGGATTACACTGATCTTCGTTGAAGTCCTAGTCGCTACCAAGCTAATCGAACTTTCCCAGCATTATATTCGGCTTGATTCCTGTTCGCTTTTCTTGATTAAGTCTTGCATCAACCTGGCTATTCTCATTCTTTATCAAAGCTGGGCATTTAATAATCAAAAGAACTTTAATGGCCAAACGTAAGATGCGAGGTGCCACGTGCAACGCACCATGGACACTACTAATCTCAATCAGTTGATGATTATATAATTCCAATTTGACTTGAAGCAAAAGATGAAAGGTGGAGCACAAATGAATGCGACAAAGAGAGAGAGAGAGAGAGAGAGAGAGAGAGAGAGAGAGAGAGAGAGAGAGAGAGAGAGAGAGAGAGAGAGAGAGAGAGAGAGAGAGAGAGAGAGAGAGAGAGAGAGAGAAAATAGCACTTACCTTTTGCTGAATTTTATGGCTGGCTCATTTTTGTCTCCTGCAACTACTGAAATTTCAAGTTGACTTTCCGCAAGAGTATTAGTTGGCGGTTCGCCCGTTCCGGGAAACATTGTTAAAATGCAGAGCCCAAGCTTCCACCTCTAGAGATATTTTCCTTGGAACAGTGATTGTCCTCAAACTGAGACAGAAAGAGATCTAGCCAGAGAAGAAGAATTAGCGAGAGATACCGAGAGACTATTGAATGTCTAAGAGTTTCGCATTCGGTCACATTGTCGTCACGCTACTGTGGTCAAGATTCTTAGAAATCTCAGCGGTCAAAAAACAATTCTTAGAATACACCGATTCCAGAAAAAACCGGAAGTTGCACCGAAACGAGGCTTAATAGCCCTCGCGGTAATTAAAGCAACATGGCGAACGAAGAAGAAAGGCCAATCTCTCTTCTGATGATATTCCCGGCGTCAGTGTGAGCGAAGAACATTGAAAAATTGACACTCAGCCAATCGAAATTCTGGCTTAAAAGTCGCCGAATAAATCAAAGGGACAAAATAAAGGAACTTTTAGACGGGTATGTTTTCCATCCTTCGATCGCCTCGATCTCCAATATGCGCAAAAACATCCTGTTCTCACCATTTTTATTGCCTAAAAGAACTTTGTTCATGGTCGGTTTATGAAAAAGAATCTAGATGAAATGAAAATTGTAAAAGTTTTCGACCCTGACCCGAAGAATGCTTTACTAAAGCTACAGCAAGAGCTCGAAAGAACATACGGAAGTAAATTTAAAAATTGTGCCGGATATCGGGAATATTGCAACAAAACACTTTAAAAAATTTCCTTCGGCTGATTCATTTTTCACTGACGACTTCAGTCTTCTCAAGTTAGAGAACATCCAATCTCTCTTCATAAATTAACAATCGGTGTTAGAGAATAAAGGGAAATCCTTTAAAATTTCAAAAGATGCTAATCAGAGTATCAAACAAGACCACGATCTACTCGCCAAGAATGGTATAAGCAAGGGTTCGGTTCAGTGACAGCATCATTGCGTTACAGAGTAGGACGCAATCACAAAGCTGATTCATCAGTCAAATCACCAATAAAATTATCAGTGACGTGTTCTACAGTGTAACAAAGACTATCAGTCACATGCCATGAAAGATGGCCTAGAAAACTAGCAACTAGTAATGAACAAGTACACTGAAATGATGCATCAACAGGGATCGACGAAGGTGCAAGTAACAAAATGCTTTTTTTTTTTGTTCAAGAGAAAAGGGAAATTTTGGGGACCTCCCCAGGGTCCCCCAGCTGGACTGAGGTTACAGACCCAAGTAAGGGCAATCTCCATGAAATAATTTAAGCTAGGAATGTCATTGTCATGGATAGTGAGACCCTGAAAGATTGCCTTATAAAATCAATATGCAAAATGTTTGACACTGGTTTAAAAGTAAACAAGAGTCATATGAACTTCAGTTTATGATGTACAATGTACAACAACTACTCTTTGTTGTGAACAGACTTTGGAATGTCCTGGCTATAAATTGAAAGTAACTGCAAATTTTTAATGAGCAAAATGCCTTGGACATAGAATGGTAGAAGGAGATGCTAAAGAATATTGAACAATTTATGATAAATATATTATATACGAATTGGCTTACCTAATGCTTAGAGATGGCCTTACACGATGTGATTATTGCTAAAGCCAGAATAAATAATGTATATCAAAGGTCCAAAAAGTTTGTCCAGCATCTAATATGAGAGAATTCAGCTACTTCCAGTTTTTCTCTGGTGATGAATATTTGAATAAATATTTCAAAATAGTTCAAAACAATTGGGAATCTATAAGATCATACAATGTAGGAAATTCTCAATGAGGTCAAATTCAATTGCACTTTTATGTTGTTAGCAAAATTATACACCAGCTGTACCATGCGTCCTTCTATGTTACACCCTGTGCCAGAAAATAGAACATGAAGCCACATAATGCACAATTTCAGTACGGTGGAAATCACCAAATGTTTAATTACCACTGATGAACAATATCATGTACTCTGTTTAAAGTCACTACCAAATGACAAATAAACATCAGATGACTTTTTTCTGCCAGTTTACAAGCAAATAGCTCACTATCCAGGGTTGATTAACAACTCTACACAACCTTAGTGGAGTTACACCATCAAATACATGCCATCAATTTATTTTCCTAATAGCCATTTCAGCTTGTATTCTTACATTTGCAGTTCTGGTTCATGGTTGGAAAACAGTCTTCCTTAGAAAATTGTTATTAAAATTATAGTCAGTTCTGATTTACTTGGTTGCATAGAATGGATGAAGATTATAACCTTCCTGCTTGCCAGTACAAGCTGTCTATCAAATCTACGACATTAAGGAAAATTCCTACTAGGCCTTAAAATGTGTTGTCAGACTTATTCAGAGTAAAGTTCACTTTTGGATGTCCAGGTCTTGGGTGTCTGACCTGTTATCTCTCTGCAGTCTATTCTGCACCTTATGTTTTTCATCAATGGCTGTATTTAAATCACTAATGTCCTTCCACATTCAACATTGTTTTTGGGAAACTTTTTTTGTTTACCTCAGAGGCATGAAAACTGATTAATTCCTAAGTTGATTGAAGCTGATGGGTATTCATATGCCAGACTCAGATGCATCACATATTTCGCTCTACACAGAGATTCCTCATCAACTTTTGCCCAAGGGAAAGCCGAGGGTACGGCTCCCAGTTTCAAAAAGTGTACTCAGTTTAAAATCACTTGGCAAGAAGTGCTCGGAAAAACAACAATTATTTCCTACCGAGGTAAAATAGACATCTCCCCTTTGCATAAGTATTTCCCACTTTTTTCTTCTTTGTTTATCTGGCTAGCTTGTCCGAAGGAAACTCAGTCGTGGAAATGATAAATCAGGTCGGTTTTTGCTTCGATTATTAGAGTTTGCAGCCGCACAACACTTCTGTCCAACTCTTTTCCTTTTCTTTACCACATTTGCTCCAGACAAGTAGCTCTAACCTACATACATTCAAATTTTTTCGTTCTTCCCCAGCATTTCGTCCGCCATTTTGAAAGCTCGAGTGCTATTAAGCCTCGCTTGCGTGCAACTTCCGGTTTTTTTCTGGAATCGGTGTATTGAGTCACATCAGAGAGGATGTCGAACCTCTGGTGATTGGTCAATAATAATGGTTTGATAAGTACGGTATCTTTATATCACAAGGCCCCATTGTTGGAGGTATTTTGATCTCTAAACCCAGTTTGTCTTTCCGCCTTTAATCATGGATATAAAAGCTTTGTTCAACAATCTTCATGGAGAAGTATCCTGCTCTGTGTGCATGACCACATTCGCAGATCCAAAACAGTTGCCATGTTTACAGAGTTTTTGGCTTCACGAGTCCCTAGCAGTGGAAACCTGGAGAACTTGCCGACCAACTTTCGCATCAACAGTTCGCTAGATATGTGGGCAATCAAAGAGTGTAATTCCACTGGAGTGAAATGAAGAAACTGCGACAAAAGAAGCGTACAGAGCTTGTACTGCTTCCAGTGTCATGCATTCTCGTTTGACGACTGTGTTACGACGCACAACACTGAACTCGAGCAAATACTGAAAGAACACCGTGAGCTGGCGCTTAAAGACAAGACATCGAGGAAGTGTTAAAACGACCAGCATTTTGCCAACAGAAACACCATGAAAAAGAAGAGTTGAAGTTCTTTTGCAAGGGCTGTGAAGTGGCCATTTGCAACGCCTGTGCTTTAACAAATCATGAAGGTCATGCCAAGATGCTTTTGGAGGTAGCTGCAAATGAACGCAAATTACAAATGAAATGAGCGATTGAATTGCAGAAGCAAAAAGCCTAACAGAAGAGAAACAAAATCGCTGAACTTGACGAGAACTGCATTCACATTGAAAAACAAGCTGCTGCCGTCAAACGAAAGGTACACAGATTTGCTGAACATTTGATGGCAGTTATCGAAGAAGGAAATATCGAACAAAGTGGACAAACAAGTAAAAGAATCTCACGAACGTCTGCGAAGTGAACAGCGCGATGTGGACAAACGAGTAAAGCTTATCGAGACAGGGATTGAAACAACGGAAACACTTTTAAGGCGAAGCCCAAGCGCTGAGATTGTACAGTTAGAAAAGTCATTGAACACAATGTTTAAGGAAGATATCATCGATGGAGAAGACCAAGTGGACTCCGACCTTGAAGGCTTTCGTCGATTCATTTTCGTAGAAAACGATTCATTAATGGCGAAAAGCGTCACTGAAGGAATCGGCGCTTTCAAAACATTTATCAGCAAAACTAGCGCGCATCAATCAAGCGCCCAAGGAAAAGGAACAAGTGAAGCTATTGTTGGACTTGAAATTGGCGGAGAGGGTTCTTTCACCTTTCCCTATCACTGTGTGCAACATGACAACCATCTTATAGTATCAGACAGGTATGAACACTGTATCAAAGTGCACGATAGCGATGGGAAGTTTGTTTACCAATTTGGAAAGCAGGGGGAGGGGGACGGGGAGTTGAATGAACCTCATTACTTGTCTGTTAACAAGGCAGGACACTTGATGGTCTGTGATGCAGAGAATCACAGAGTTCAGGTGTTTGAATTGAGTGGAAAGTTTGTAAAAAAGTTTGGAACAAAAGGGAGCGGGATAGGAGAGTTTGATAGCCCATTCTCTACAGCAGTTCTTAATGATGGTAGGATAGTTTTGACTGACTGCGGGAACGCTCGCATTCAGATTTCTGAATAGATATATCCACTCACTTGTGATGTAATATGAATCAGTTCCCTCATTGCTATCAGTGAAGTTTAGAACATGATTTTGCACTATTTGTCGCTGTTAGTCTGTAGCAGGTTACATGTAAGAAAATCTCACAGAATAGAGATATCTGAAAAATTTACCTTTATAGTTACCATATTTAATTTCCGTTTCGACTGTAACATTTCCATTACATTGTTTAAAACTTACATTATTTAAAATTTAAATTTCAAGGGTTCTAAACCATTATGTTTTCTTAATTACATAGTTGTAGATTGTGTGATCTTAGTTGTCAATATCTATCATTGCTATATGTAGTTTAGATTACTTGTCTCAGCTGTATAACTGATAGGTTGAGCTAAGTTTAGCGGAAATATCTTTCACAAAGGTCATTTCAATTCTGAATTTGTTGCAACTAAGGAGTACTGTATGTTGTGTGACATTAAAAAGCGTGTGGCTATTTACTCGCTAAAGGCAGTTACAAGCTGTCTTGTAAGACTGAAAATGTTAGGTAGAGAAATGGCAATAAATTGTTTCAATATTTTCACATAGTTTTGTCTTGATACTTAATCATTGTTCACAAGGGAAGACAGCAGCCAAAATTCACTTGGAGTTTTGCTGTCCCAGATCGCTCTTATGATGAAAAAAAACGTCTTGATAAGTCAAATGAATCTTTCTCCGGGAGTGGGGGGAGGGAGGAGGATATGGGAGAGGTACGGTTAACGGGAGATGAAATAAGGGAAACGGGAGTTCTAGCAGGGGAGAAAGCGAGAGAGAAACGAGAAATGGGAAGTTTTGTCATTTATTTGAAAGACAAGAACCCAAAATATTATTTCATGAATTGTATTAATCGTCGAAATATCGTGCTTGGGCTGAAAAAGAGACTTGCTTTCGCCTAGGAACCTCACAGCTAAGTGGCTAGGATATTTTTAGAGTCTCCTAATTTACAGGATACGGCAACAGGACGGAAAAGGCGGGAGTTGGGAGCCGAGACTTTTGCTTATCTCGGTGCTTTCTTTTTCTTTTTTCATGTAAGGATGTGTTATGCATGTTTTTTCTTGCAAACATTGCAATTTTGCTGGAAACCAACACTTGTAGGAAACATTACTGAAAAGAGTTTGTTTATTCTATCTGCAACATGTGCATCCTGATTTCTAAGTAAAGACATATTTTTCATCAATGCTAAGCAGCGTCGAAAAAAGTAAACCATTATCCCGTTTTCAGGCCTCTAGGGGACAAAACGCACCCCAAAGGAACTGGGAACGAGCTTAAATGAACATATTACATCAAATGGAGTCGATATGAAAAACAAAGATAAGTGCAGAAATGCAAAGCATGAATGCTTTTCATTAATCACGGAATCATGCGTCAATATCGTTCATTAACTACAAGATTTTTCCCATATTGAAACATTTTGTTATGGTTGGAAAGAGTAACAAACAACTGGCCCTGATTTTGAAAAAACAAGATACTTAATTTCAGTACACGTTTCGCGTATCAAAAGCTGCAACTCTAATTTTACTGGCTAATATAATGTTTTGGTCACTCTTCAATACTAGTGTGAATGTAATCATACTACAAGAGTTTTCGAGATCGGCATCGGGACAAGTGTTCTATTGTCCCGCGGGCGCGCCGTGTTTCCTCGGGTCTGATTTGGCGAATATTCCCTTTTTAGGGTCTCGGAATACTGCCTGCACCACGGCAAAGAATTCCACGCCAGTTACGTTGTGCCCGCGTTTTTCCAAACCTTCCAATATTTCGCGTGACATGCGATATTTGCCAGAAGTGTCAAAAGGTATCTTTTCATAAGATACATCCTGATCGGGCACCAGTTGAGTATGCAGTCGAGGCTTGTCCACCGCGTCAGATAAGGATTGTTCAAACCACAACTTGTTCATTAACACCTGCGCATGTGAACAAATTAAAACTGTTATCCGCTGAACACAGACAGAGAACCTAAGTCCAAGCTGAGAGACCTCGGTATACGAACATGAATTGGCCCGAGTCTCATAACGACGATTTCACGGTTAATGTAAAACACCAATCACATTTGTGTTTTAAAGTATTTGTTCTTGTATCGTAAGAGTTATGGGTTTGAAATCAAGAGAGGATGAAGGGTTAGGGTTAGGTAAGAGAGTTATTTCCCATTAAAGTTTTATTCTAAAGGTAATCCCTGGCAAGTTATTTTTAGAGTGGTACCCAGTACTCCCGCGTGTAACGTTACGACAAGCGTTGCGCAAATGTTTTCTTGGAGGATGAAATTAAGTGTGAAGTCAAATTAAGTGTAAAATCAAGTCAAGTTTTTCTCACGCGGGCAGTCCACGTGAGAAAATTCGCGTCACATGATTAGCTATCCCTGGACCTCTCTGCGATTTGAAAAATCAGAACTGATCTAAAAATAACCTGAGAGTGATAAACTTGGAAATTAGTCCTGTTTGGCAGATGAACCCGGCTCGTACCCTTCATTTTCTCTTGTTCGAAACATAATGCCATTAAACATACCAGTGACACGGCAGTGGTGATCCTTTTCCCGCCAGAGGCGCCGATAACAAGCTGAACTCTGCCGTCGTTGTTTGTCAAAATGGCGGGAGATATGGACGAGAAAGGTCGCTTGTTTGGCTCGGGAAAGTTAAAAGGAGATGGAGAAATACCGTCCACTATGTTGTGACCGGGAATGTCAAAATCATCCATCTCGTCATTGTAGATGATTCCTGTGACGTTAGATCGATATCTGGATCCAAATCTGTCAAGAAACAACAGTGAGAATGTACGTCAGTCATGTGGTAACTGATTTTTAATCAAAATGTCAGCTAACAGGCTGTGCAGGGAAAAGGGTTTGTCCAGAATCATGAACGAGCCTGTAAGTGACATCAGAGAGGTTGCTTGGCAACGTGGCGTTCGTAATGATGTCATGCTGTTATGGCAACTTTGCGAGAACTCGCGTTAAGTTTAAGGCAAAAAAAATATACATTTAGTGGGTTTTGATTGCTCCTACCAATACTAGACAAAACAACACTGTAATGCACCTCTGGCAGGAGCCCAACACTAGGATGTTGCAACTACCCCATATTCCCGTCACGGCGTTTTCACAGACCGATCTATTTTTAGTTTGAATTTACCGCGAATTTAGACCCCCTCCACCCCACCACCAATCACAAGCACGGTTTTAATTTTTAATTAGCGTATTTACTTTGTCGACATGTCCATCTTAGGCCGCCATTTTTGTCTTTACCGATGCGCGTTCATGTAGACCGGAAATGACCTGTTTCGCGGGAAAAAAATCCCCAAAACAGACAGGTGTGTAAAAATGCCGTGACAGAGGCTTAGCATGGGAGTTGTACGCTCCTAGTGATGGACTCCTGAACTCTAGCTAAATAGTAGAAAATCTCGATTTATTATTGAGTTATAACTAACAACAAGTTCCAAACCTACCTCCTGTTGATTGTGGTTGTTACAGAAACCGCGTCACCATTTGGCGCCAAAACAGCCACGTGTGTTGTGCCGTAATCAGTGTCTGAGAATGATTGCGCGTAATATGATACGTTGTCGTGCGTCATGTTATCCCATATTTTCTGACGTAAACGGTCGCCTGTTGTTTGGTTTAACATCTCTCTAGCAACCTGTGGTGAAGCGTGGTATAAACTTTACAAAAGTATTCTTGCAGAAACTCCACTCTCTGATGGACTAAAAAAACTAATAGATATCTACTCACGAACTTGCCGTTTTGATTGGATAGGCAATAACCTGCTATTAACAATTAACAATTAGACAATATGAGTTCCAGATTTGTTTAAGTTGATAGTTGAACTACTACCGTATTACCTCATAGAAATCGAGAGCGATCATTTCACTTGGTTGTATCACGTAGACTTAATTGTCACTGAAACTTGCAATGACCCATTGCCCTTTATGAGATGAGCCTGCATGGAATCATGGTAGCGTATTTATCGTCTTAGAATGGATATTCGTTTTGATGAATACAACTACCATGATTCCCTCAGGCACGTGCCATAGAAGGAGTTGGCCATTAAGCACCGCGCTCGTCAGTTTTTTCAACAATGCTACACAAAGCAATCGAGATTATGCTTGAATAAATAGACCTTTCGGTCTCCATTTCTGCAATTAACAATTAACGATTCCATCCTGAACATGAAGGTGTACATGCAACTCTACGTAGATCAGTGCAGTGTCTTTGATTGGACGTTTCTACCGCATGCGCATCTGCCCATTAAGACCGTACACTGCAGGGATCTGTGTCGATCGAGATGCGAGATAAATATGGAGTTTATTCTGAACATACGTCGAATGCGTCTTGAGCGGTGAGTGTGAATTGAGCATTTACTGAGACATGGCACGCCTAATTATGAAAACTGAGCTATTCTTGATTCCTGCCTCTTCAACTCACCTTGTCTATCTCTGAATCAAACGCTGGATCTCCAAGCCGACTTCGCCATGCGTAACTGAACTTGCAAGCTTCAATGATGCGATGATACGTCAATACTGAGGAATTCACGTCATTACTGAATGGTGACGTCAAATTGTATCCTGTAATATCAAATACAGTGGAACCTCTCGTAAGCGAACACCCAAAATGTCAAGCCTAGCTGGCCGCTTACGACAGCTTAGACCATACTGGGTCAAAATTTTGCCTCATTAGCATATGGTAACTGCAGAGACTTAAGTCAATTTCGAATAAAAAGTACGGTCAGTTCTCATTGAGAAATTTCCGTCTCTTGTTCTGTCCAGGAATGCGATAATGTTACAACACCTTATTATCCGAATTCCGTTCTATTATCTGTCAAGTGGTCGCTTACGGGAGGTTAAAAACAAAAGAAAATTTCAAACTTTTAGCCTAAAAGTTGTCGTGGTCGCTTACGAGAGGTGGTCGCATACCAGAAGTTCCAAATATGGTGATTTGATTTGGAATATTTTGGTATCTTGGAAAACTGGTTGCCGAGGAGAGGTGGTCGCTTACGAGAGCTGGTCGAAACCGGAGGTTCGAGTGTATTTGTCATCGAAGAACTTAAGTGTCTTTCTCGGCTTTTATCCTCGTTTAAGGAAACGCTAGGTTAAGCACACACCTTTTAAAATGTTCAAGATTAATGCTAAAACAGCACCGCTTGTGGGGGGTGGGGTGAGGTACATATTCATGCCCGAGAGGTCACCCTTATAAGGCTTTCTGCTGATCGACTTGTATTTCCTCAGATCTTCCAGAGTCACGGTCCCATTGACTATTCTTATGTCTTCCGCGATATCATTGGCCAGCAGTCCACTGTAAAACGATTCGGGATCGTTTTGCACTTGTTCCAGGGTCTTTGCATACTTTTCGTTCTTGATTTTGTCTCCTTTTTTACGAAGCTTTTTGTTTTTATCCAGAAGCAGTTCGCTGAAATAAAATTAAAATAAGAACACAAAATTATGGCTTTGCCAGGTCCAAGCTCGAGAGAATTAAGTAAGACAAAGAATCTTCACACACGTGACCCCCTCGTGACATTTACTAAGAGTATGTTTAGATTTGTCACGTGCGTTATTTTTAACATGCGTTAGAGAGGCGTTCAACTGTCTTGTTTTATTGACATCAACTTTGCACTTTGCAGGAAAGAACAATTTGCTCTGAACTGAGTCGATACGTGACGGAAGTTTAAAAAAAATGTTACGTAACTATATGACTATGAATGAACTGACCTCAATCCTGGATCATTTCTGATGTCCTGTTCGATTCCTTTTGTCGTTTTTAGAGCGTCCTCCACAGCTTCTGTTATTTCAAATCCATTTCTGGCCAAATCGATTGCAGGTTGAACAAGTTGTTTCCATGGCAACCAGCCGTATTTTTCCCAAGCTTCGTATTGACCGCGTACCTCGCCAGGCACGGCAATGGACAGACCACCTAAGAAGATATTAAGGTACTCTTTGTAGTGTTTGCTTAAATCAGCCGAGGTTTTAAAAAATTAAATGGTCATCTTTAGTCCAGACTATTTCTTCAAACGTGTGAGATATTACAAACCAGTAGCCATAATCGGGGACGGAGACCGTAATACTCTCGTTCCCAGATCTCTTGTGGACGAAACGAGATGAAGACCGTAAGTCTTGGGATACGCGCGCACCTATGATATGGGACAAGTTTTCTATTTTTAGAACAAATTGCGCCATCCTGACGTCATATATCCGCGCGGATCCACGCATACGTCGGGGGCTCTCGCGTGGATGTTGTCACGTTGCGTGATCAAATGGCGAGAGTTGCGAGTTTCTCTTACAGATTTTTCACAGCGATGGCAGGGAATAAGGCAGGGAATAAGAACCGGGCTCTTATATGTAGTTTTATGCTCAGAACGAATGGAAAAGGTGAGTTTTTCAGGGTCGAAAACATGACTTTGATTTCGCGCTGTAAATGAATGTTCGCGCTAGTTGTACGCGTAAGCTTTTGCGCTTGTTCTATAAAGAAAAGTTAAGTAAGAAAACTCTTTACTCTGGTATCGAGTTAATTTGTGAGTTTCCCAAACAATGCTTAATCATAACCAAACCCTGTTTTGATAGTTTCTTATTGTTTTTGTTTGTTTGGCGAGTTTGCAAACATTTTTGAAGGAAAGTCTGACGCGTACAGGTAGCTCATTTGGATAGTGCAGCGCGTGCACTTTCAAGTGTGAGTGGGTGTTTTCAATTTTCAACAAATCTTGACAAAGATTTCTTTCGCTGTCTTTTGTGCTGAGATGCTGCAACAATTTTCACCAACGCCAAAAGGCTACTAATATCATGTGTGTTTCTTTAACATGCTGAAATTTTACACTGCAAAAATAAAATAGACAAGGAGTTTTGATAACTCAACCAACGAAATCGAAATCGTTATTCGAGTCGATTAAAGAAAGTGTCATCGTAACTTTGCTGATTATTTCCGCTGTCTTCATATATTTTCAGCTAAGCTTTTAATATGTTCTCAAACATTTATCAACCTTAAACATATTTAAAAATTAGAGATACATGAGTTCGATGTACGTTTTCACTCGAAAGTGGGAACGTCCAATTTGTCATGTTTTACTGACTGTACAAAACACGCATCGGCAGGCGCTCTTATTCATCGACAACAGACAATTTATTGGATTTTTACACATACAAAGCTGAGCAGCAGCTACAGCATCTATAGACTCTGGTAAAATCCTCGCAAGCGTATGGCAAGAGGAGGGAAACTTTAAAGTCCTGAAACGCTGCTATAGCCAAATATATCCAACTGGTTTTTCGCTGTGTTTTGGCAAAGCTGTTAATCTTCAACATATGTGAAACTTAGAGTGGAGTAATGTGGAGCCCTTGTAAAAGAAGCCGCGGAACACAACTTGGTCAGTGATATAAAGCGGCACATAACTAAATTTGACACTGTCTTACTTCACTCAAACTGGAGCAGCTTAGGACGAAAACGCTGAAGCAAAACTCCAACAGACATGAAAGTATTGAGTTGTGGGCCAAAAGCATCTAAATTTTCTCCGATTCTTATCGGTTTAAATCACGTGACGCGATAGTGTTCATCCGCGGAGAGACACTATCAGCCAACAGTGCTCGTCCGAGGAAAATACCCGGATGGATAGTACTCGTCCGTGAAAATATTTCTGTAAACAAGCGGGCTTATAGAAAATAAACAATTGAATTTGTATTAAGACGGTTTTTGTTTGTTTTCATTTTCAAATTTTACATTTGGCTTTCACAGCTTTCATCTAAAACAGTTGAAAATAATTCGGTATGAATTTTGAACTGGCGCGCGGAAGAAAATTTAGTGGTGAACAATAAAGACAATAGAGTGTTTATGTCTCCGAACTATCAGTCTGATAGTTGCCCCTTGGAAATTTGATGTTCTTAAAACTAGCATATTTGCCCCCGAAGATTCGCTTCTCGGGCAAATATTTGTTTTAAGAACATCAAATTTCCGCGGGGCAACCATCAGCCGATAGTTCCTCGACAGAAACACTCTATTGCTTAAATAGGGACAGCCCAAATACTAGAGATGGCGCGCGCTTACGGTCTCCGTCCCCGATTATGGCTCCTGTACAAACTTAATTAAAGTGTCCCAATCAGTGTTAGAAGGGCATTAATAGAATGCAGTTCCAATTGCGGACTTGAAAAATTAACAAACGAATAGCTTATAAATTTGCTACAGCCTACAGAATCCCAACAGAAGCAAGGCGGGTTAATTGACTAGTCACCATAGTGTCACCGACAAGTTGAACCCAGGGCTCTCGTGTGACCGCTGCAGAAGAGCTTGTTACGTCATCGGAATTGGGGAGTTGAATCCGGGATATTGAATCAGTCAAATCCACTATCCACAACATTCTTCCATTCGGCCATTCTCCCGCCTTTTTCTGAACCACGTTATATTATTTGCTTGATATTTAAAGTAAAGGTCTTCACCGAATGCAAAGCGGAAAAGAATACCTTTTTGGGCTTTCTCCTCGTTG
This sequence comes from Orbicella faveolata, assembly GCF_042242905.1. Taxonomy (NCBI): domain Eukaryota; kingdom Metazoa; phylum Cnidaria; class Anthozoa; order Scleractinia; family Merulinidae; genus Orbicella; species Orbicella faveolata. The sequence continues at coordinate 10,303,131 of NW_028301577.1, read as the reverse complement.
CCCTTAAACATGTCCCTTTTTGCTAGTGCTGGAGCGGTTTCTCTGAAGTCGATGACACTGGCTTCCTGGAGGCTTCTGTTGTACACCAGCATTACTCCACCTCCTCCTATCCCCGACGAATGCATGCTTATAACCCCCAAGCAGAACATAGCGGCGATGGCGGCATCCACGGCCGAGCCGTTGGCGTTAAGAATGTCCTTGCCGATTTGGGAGCATTGCGGTGTATCCGTGGCGACGGCCTCTCTTTTGTAGGGTCCACCAGATGATGGATCTTCAGATGATGGATTGTCAGATGTTTGATCGGATTTTTTTATCACAAAAAAATAGACAAGAAGAACTACAGCCAACGCAATCACAATCAGCACCAACAGAGCAACAATTAGGATGATCGTCCTGCAAGAGAAATATTAGGCTGGTTTTACTGGTCGCCTGTTGTGCGTGCTCCAGAAGCGACTGTGAAGCCAGACCCACTCAGTTCGTGACTGATTCGCGCGAGTTCAATTCGTTATGATATGATACAGTGGTGGTATGCAGCTATGCGTTCAATTCTAAGAAAAGCCTTAAGACATTAGTTTAATTACCGATTTAAAGTAGAATAAAGGAAGGATCGTATTAAGACTGGAGAGGTGATGGACAAAACACTGACCCCCAGTCCATGGACTACCCAGATGGACTAACCCTAAAAATAATATAATAACGCCAGCATAATATAATAATAATAATAATAATAATAATAATAATAATAATAATAATAATAACGCCAGCAACCAGTGTTTTTCTCAAATGCATTGTAAACATTCAGATTCAGGGTGTTTTCCTCCAAATTATTTGGGAACAATTAAAGACTATTGATAGATGGAAAGGAACTGAATGTTCAGACTACCTTGTTAATTTGTCATTGTTCCTGGAAGGTTTACTATTCAGCCATTATTCTTGTCATCTCCCATCATGTCATCTTTTAGCTTATGCATGTGTAGTGGCTGACTGAATCGCATGGAATAAAACTGGAAATCACCGTGTGACATTTACATTTAGTAATGTTCTATTCCTAAATCAAATATTAGACTGGGTTCCTCACTCACATTTCAATGGCTTTTCAAGTTATTATGTTTACACTTGTATGATCCTGATGCTAATTGGTACCTCTGATTGATAACAATCATTGATAATTAAATGATGAAATTTGGTTTGAGTTTACGCTTTTCGCACCATTTTGTACTCAGCAGTTGTTTATTTAAAGTATAATTATTCAAAATGGTGGTTAGAGGCTGTACAGGATGATCATAAGCGGAAGTTATGTGTAATTTAAGTATACTAGCAGCTAAGAACAATAAATAGTACCTATTTGGAATATTTTTTTTTTTCACTTCGACGTATATATTTATTTTACTAGTAATTTAGCCTTTTTTTTATCTTTTTATTTTTTTCACTATTACATACAATACTAACATTACTTACACTACTAAGACTTCTTACAATACTAACATTACCTACAATACTTACATTACTTACAATACTAATATCACTTATTTGGAATATTATTCTGAAGGTTAGTCCACTTTAGGGTAGTCCATTTGGGTAGTCCATGGACTGAGGGTCAGTGTTTTGTCCATCACCGTCTGGAGAAGTTTGAGATGGCTGAGTGCAAATGACAAACTTGAAAATTTATGATAACGTGATTTCAAAGCAATATATCGGTGATATATAGACACGTTAAGATTTAGGAGATAAGCCTTTAACAAACGTTCATAGTTTTAGTAGATTATTGACAGGCTAACAATTAAACCTGTTGCAGAGTTTAAAAAATTCTCCGGCGCTTACTTAGATACGCGTTAAATTTAAAACAAGTGGTCACGTGGGAACCCAAGTATTCAACATAACTACGGAATGTCTGATTTCAATTCTGGACCACAGAAAGAAAACTTGTCAGTCACGCAAGCAAGGTTTGTATTCTTATATATTACGTTTCTTTCAGCACTTTCTTGAGTTTTGTTTCAGTGCATGTTATTTTATGACCGTGGGTGACATAATCTATAGAAATGAACTGAATCAAATTAATTCAATCAGTTTTGATATCCTTGGGTCAATGGATTCGTGTTTAAACTAGCCGGCGTGAGTGATACTCAAAACACAACTGACCTGAGAGCTCTAGGTATGACATTTGAAGACAAAGCCACGACGAAATTTCAATCAAAAGCCTATTGTCCCGAAAGGAAATTAAAGTGCTAGTTCGTATAAGAGAGTAAATACTAGAAATCACTTTAAACACAAACTAATGCACACAATTTTGAAATAGCCTCTGATTGTAAAAGTATCATCAATTGAGTGAATTTGGCTGGATTTCAAATTCAGCAAAACACTGCAGTCTCATTAAAATTCAACCTGGAACTGACTGATTGATTGAGCTCATTTAAAAAATCTAAATATTATTGAGAATTAAAACAATGATTTCGCTTTCAAGCGCGGTACTTTTCTCGGAAATCAACAATAGTACGTCATCAACAAGTCGAACATCCAAACTGATCTGCGTTAAAGTCAATGCTAGTCGCAACCAAGTTGATCTGATCATTCCCAACATTACCTTCGGTTTGATTGCCATTCACATTTTCCTCAAAGGTCTTGCATCAACCTTGGTATTGACAATGTTTAAAGCTATGAATTTAATGATCAAAAGAATCTCGACGGGTGAGCTGCCATGTGTAACGAACCACAAACAATGCCAATCTTGATCAGTTCATTATTATCATAATTTCTATTTGACCTGCAGCAAAAGCTGAAAAGCTGCTCGTGAAAACAAATGAATTCAAGAGCGGAAAAATAGTGCTTACCGTTTCTCCATTGTTTCCTCCCCTGTTGAAACTATCGCGAATTAAATTGAGCTCGTCTTTCAGGGATAGCTGTGTTTGAGGTCGCACGTTTCCCGGAAATATTGTTACATTGAAGCCCAAGCCCCGACCCCTGGGGATATATCTTGTCGCCCTTCTCTTCGCTGGCTAAAATCACAGTAACATATTCTGGGTGTTCTTAAGAGGTGATATAAAATAAATTGGAGAGGACTGGTTTTCAAATATTTTGCTTCAAAAAATACTGCTTTGCAAAATGTACCAGTCATGCTTGTTGTTTGTTTGCTTTGAGATTTACACGCATGATTGTCTCTTGACGAAGAGAAAGACAGAGAGGCTCTTGCATCAAAGTTTCGCAATCCGTCACACTTTTGAGATCAAGATTCGTGGAAGTCACGGTGGCCAATAGAAACAATTCCTAGAGATCGTGCAGCTTGTCTTATCTTTCGTGATTGGCCAATATTAACGGTCTGATAAAGACGGTATTTTTATGTCACAGGGCCCATTGTTGGAGGTTGTTGTTTTCATCTCCAAACCCATTTTCTGTTTCTGCCTTTAAACATGGATATAAAACCCTTGCTAGACAATCTTCATGAAGAAGTATCCTGCTCTGTGTGCATGACCACACTCACTGATCCAAAACAGCTGCCATGTTTACACAGTGTTTGTCTTCACTGATTGGAAGGTATTCTACGAACGAGTAGACGCCATGATGTCATAGCTTGCCCAGAATGTAGAGGAGAGAGTAGAGTCCCTGGCAGTGGAAACCTGAAGGACTTGCCGACCAACTTTCGCATCAACAGTTTGCTAGATGTGTTGGCAATCAAAGAGTGTAATTCCACCGAAGTGAAATGTGGAAATTGCGACAAAAGTAGCGTACAGAGTTTGTACTGTTTCCAGTGTTGTGCATTCTGGTGTGACGACTGTATCACCGGGCACAACATAATTCCAGTTAACAAAGAACACCGTGTGTTGGCGCTTAAAGAATTTCAAGATCAAGACATCGAGGAAGTGTTAAAACGACCAGCCTTTTGCCAGCAGACACACCATAAAAAAGAAGAGTTGAAGTTCTTTTGCTGGGACTGTGAAGTTGCCATTTGCAACGCTTGTGCTTTAACAGATCACGAAGGTCATGTCAAGATGCTTTTGGAAGTAGCTGCAACTGAACGCAAGTTACAAGTGAAATCAGCGATTGAATTGCACAAACAAAAAGCGCAACACAAGAGAAAAAAAATCGCTGAACTTGACGAGAACTGCATTCATATTGAAGAACAAGCCACTCCAGTCAAACGAGGCCTACAAAGATTTGCAGAACATTTGATGGGAAAGTTAATATGGGCGCGAATCTCTCACACAAGCACTGTCCAAATCGATACACTTCCACAAGTAAAATAAACGTGTGTAGATTTGGGGGAGGGCTAAAACCAGCATCTTCAAAAAGTTACGTAAGCAGTGGTTGGGAACCTAAAACGAGACTGTGGCGCATCTCTAAACGCGCAAGAACTTACGAAAGAAAAGAAAGTTGATCTGGGAGGGAATCTCCAACTCAAACACCGCAAATCAATAGTTTTCCACAAGTAAAAAAACACGAGTGTAGATTTGGGGCAGGGCTAAAAGTAGCACCTTTAAAGAGTTAGGTAAGCATTGGTTGTGATCCCTGCACCTAAAACGCAAGTGTCGCGCATCTCTAAACGCGCGAGAACTTACGAGAGAAAACAAAGTTGATCTGGGCGGGAATCTCCAACCCAAACACTGCTAATCGAAAGTTTTCCACAAGTAACAAACCACGTGTGTAGATTTGGGGCAGGGCTAAAAGTAGCTACTTTCAAGAGTCAGGTAAGCATTGGTTGTGATCCCTGCACCTAAAACGCAAGTGTGGCGCATCTCTAAACGCGCGAGAACTTACGAGAGAAAACAAAGTTGATATGGGCGGGAATCTCCAACCTAAACACTGTACAAATCGATAGTTTTCCATAAGTCAAATACACGTGTGTAGATTTTCAAGAAGGCTGAGAGCTGCACCTTTAAAAAGTTAGGTAAGCACTGGTTGGGATCTCCGCACCTAAAACGCGAGTGTGGCGCATCTCTAAACGCGCGACAACTTACAAGAGAGAAAAAAAATGATATAGGAGAGAATCTCTCACCCAAACACTGTCCAAATCGAAAGACTTCAACAAATAAAATACACGTGCGTAGATTTAGGGTAGCGCTAAAAGTAGCATCTTTAAAAATATAGGTTAGCATTAATTAAAATCCCCGCACCTAAAGCGCGAGTGTGGCGCATCTCTAAACGCGCGAGAACTTACGAGGGAAAAAAAAGTTGATATGGGCAAGGATCTCTCATCATAGCACTGTCCAAATCAAAAGACTTTAAAAAGTGAAATGCACGTGTGTAGATTTCCAAGAGGGCTAAAAGAAGCACCTTAAAAAAGTTAGGTAAGCATTGGTTGGGATCCCCGCACCTAAAACGCGAGTGTGACGCGTCTCTAAACGCGGGAGAACTTACGAGAGAAAAGAAAGCTGGCATGGGCGGGAAGCTCCAACCCAAACACTGTGCAAATCGATAGTTTTCCACAAGTGAAACACACGTGTGTAGATTTGGGGCAGGGCTAAAAGTAGCACCTTTAAAAAGTTAGGTAAGCACTGATTGGGATTCCCGCACGTAATACGCAGGTGTGGTGAATTCCTAAACGCGCGAGAACTTACAAAGGAAAAGAAAGTCGATATGGGCAAGGATCTCTCACCCAAGCACTGTCCACATCGAGAGACTTTAAAAAGTGAAATACACGTGTATAGATTTGGGGGAGGGTTAAAAGCAGCATCTTTAAAAAGTTAGGTAAGCATTGGTTGGGATCTCTGCACCTAAAACGCAAGTGTGTGCCATCTCTAAACGCGCGAGAACTTACGAGAGGAAAAAAAGTTGATATGGGCAAGAATCTCTCCCCCAACCACTGTTGAAATCGAAAGACCTCAACAAGTGAAATACAGCTGTGTAGATTTGCGGGAGGGCTAAAAGTAGTACCTTTAAAAAGTTAGGTAAGCATTGGTTGGGATTCCTGCACCTAAAATGCAAGTGTGGCGCATCTCTAAACGCGCGGGAACTTACAAGAGAAAACAAAGTTGATATGGGCAGGGATCTCTCAGTCAAGCACTGTCCAAATCGAAAGACTTCAACAAGTGAAATGCACGTGTGTAGATTTGCAAGAGGGCTAAAAGCAGCACCTTTAAAAAGTTACGTAAGCATTGGTTGGGATCCCCGCACCTAAAACGCGAGTGTGGCGCATCTCTAACCGCGCGAGAACTTACGATGGAAAACAAAACACTTGATATGAGCAAGAATCTCTCACCAAAGCACTCTCCAAATCGAAAGACCTTAACAAGTGAAATACACGTGTGTAGATTTGCAAGAGGGCTAAAAACAAAACCTTTAAAAACTTAGGTAAGCATTGGTTGGGATTCCCGCACGTAAAACGCAAGTGTGGCGCATCTCTAAACGCGGGAGAACTTACCAGAGAAAAGAAAGTAGATATGGGCAAGAATATCTCACCCAAGCACCGTTCAAATCGAAAGACTTCCACAAGTGAAATACAGGTGTGTAGATGTGGGGGAGGGCAAAAAGTAGCACCTTTACAAAGTTAGGTAAGCATTGGTTGGGATTCCCGCACCAAAAATTCAAGTGTGCCGCTTCTCTAAAAGCGCGAGAACTTAAAAGAGAAAAGAAAGTTGATATGGGCAAGGATCTCTCACCCAAGCACTGTTCAAATCGAAAGACTTCCACAAGTGAAATACAGGTGTGTAGATGTGGGGGAGGGCAAAAAGTAGCACCTTTACAAAGTTAGGTAAGCATTGGTTGGGATTCCTGCACCAAAAATTCAAGTGTGCCGCTTCTCTAAAAGCGCGAGAACTTAAAAGAGAAAAGAAAGTTGATATGGGCAAGGATCTCTCACCCAAGCACTGTCCAAATCGAAAGACTTTAACAAGTGAAATACACGTATGCAGATTTGAAAGAGGGCTAAAAGCAGCACCTTTAAAAAGTTAGGTAAGCATTGGTTTGGATCCCCGCACGTAAAACGCGATTGTGGCGCATCTCTATGTGACAAGGTCACTTTAGTTCATTTTCAGTCCTAATTTTCAAACTTTTTTATTAGTGTTGTGTTATTATTTTTCTTCTTACTATTTGGGTTATTTTCCTACATTATTTTGGTTTCCTTACACACCTTATTTTGGTATGTGTTGGTGATTCATTCCCACACACTTCTCTTAGCTAAATCCTGTTGTGTAGGAGAAGTTACCTCCTAGTTCCCTTAGCTAAATCCTGTATTCGTGGGCAACAAATACACTCCCTAGCCTTATTTGGTTTAGAGTTATTCCTACACTTTCCTCAAATCTGTTATAAATTGGCAACCATTTGTTCAGCAAATTCAGTTGATTCAGTTGGTTTATTCTGAGCTATACTCAAGTTCTCAAGGCAAGCACTGGTTTAGTTCGAATGCTATATTCTCAATAACCCTTGTGTTACTCGTTCCCGTTTATTTTGTTATTGTCTCAGCTATTTTTGTCAATAAACTCTTAAATCGTACATTCGTATCTGTCGTAACTACGTCGACCGTTTTGACCGTCTTACATCTAAACGCAGGAGAACTTACAAGAGAAAAGAAAGCTGGCATGGGCGGGAAGCTCCAACCCAAAAACTGTGCAAATCGATAGTTTTCAACAAGTGAAACACACGTGTGTAGATTTGGGGCAGGGCTAAAAGTACCATTTTTAAAAAGCTAGGTAAGCATTGGTTGGGATTCCCGCACGTAAAGCGCAAGTGTGGCGCATGTCTAAACGCGCGAGAACTTGCAAGAGGAAAGAAAATTGATATGCGCAAGGATCTCTCACCCAAGCACTGTTCAAATCGAAAGACTTTCACAAGTGAAATACAAGTGTGTAGATTTGGGGCAGGCCTAAAACCAGCACCTTTAAAAAGTTAGGTAAGCATTGGTTGGGATCCCTGCACCTAAAACGCGAGCGTGTGCCATCTCTAAACGCGCGAGAACTTACGAGAGGAAAGAAAGTTGATAGTGGCGAGAATCTCTCACCCAAGCAACCGCTGTCCAAATCGATAGACTTTCACAAGTGAAATAAAAGTGTGTAGATTTGGGGCAGGGCTAAAAGTAGCCTCTTTAAAATGTTAGGTAAGCATTGGTTGGGATGCGTGCACCTAAAACGTGAGTGTGGCGAAGCTCGAAACGCGCAAAAACTTACGAGAGAAAACGAAGTTAATACGGGCAGGAATCTCCATCCCAAACACTGTGCAAATCGATAGTTTTCACAAGTGAAAAACACGTGAGTAGATTTGGGGCAAGACTAAAAGTAGCATCTTTAAAAGGTTTGGTAAGCATTGAATGGGATACCTTTACCTGAACGCGAGTGTGTCGTAACTCTAAACGCGCGAGAACTTACGAGAAAAAGCAAAGTTGATATGGGCTAAAATGTCCAACCCAAGCAGTGTGCAAATCGAAAGACTTCAACAAGTGAAATACACTTGTGTAGATTTGGGGCAGGCCTAAACCCAGCACCTTTAAAAAGTTAGGTAAGCATTGTTTAGGACCCTGCACTTAAAACGCGAGTGTGGCGCTTCTCTAAACGCACGAAAACTTACGAGAGAAAAGAAAGATGATACGTGCGAGATTCTTTCACCCAAACACTGTCCAAATCGATAGACTTCCACAAGTAAAATAAACGTGTGTAGATTTTAGGGAGGGCTAAAAGTAGCATCTTTAAAAAGTTAGGTAAGCATTGGTTGTGATTCTTGAACCTTAAAAGCGAGTGTGGCGCATCTCTAAACGCGCGAGAACTTACGAGAGAAAACAAACTTGATATAGGCAAGAATGGCACACCCAAGCACTCTTCAAATCGATAGACATCCACTAGTGAAAAACACGTATGAGATTTGGGGCAAGGCGGAAAGTAGCATCTTGAAAAAGTTAGATAAGCATCGGTTGGGATTCCCGCACTTAAAACGCGAGTGTGGCGCATCTCTAAACGCGCGAGGACATACGAGAGAAACGAAAGTTGATATGAGCGAGAATGTCCAACTCAAGCACTGTCGAAATCGATAGACTTCCACAAGTGAAATACACGTGTGTAGATTTGGGGCAAGGCTAAAAGTAGCATCTTCGTAAATTTAGGTAAGCGTTGGTTTGGATCCCTGCACCTAGAACTCGAGTGTGGCCCATCTCTAAACGCGCGAGAACATACAAGAAAAAAAAAAGTTGATATGGGCGGGAATCTGCAACCCACTAATATCCAACCAAAGAAAATCAAGCACAAAGAATATCCAACGCAAGCATATCAAACACGTGTATAGATTTGGGGGAGGGCTAAAAGTAGCACCTTTAAAAACTTAGGTAAGCATTGGTTGGGATCCCTGCATTCAAAACGCGAGTGTGACGCGTCTTTAAAGGCACGAGAACTTACGAGAGAAAATTTCTCACTCAAGCACTGTCCAAATCGATAGACTTCCACGAGTAAAATAAAGGTGTGTAGATTTGGGGGAGGACTAGATGTAGCATCTTTAAAAACTAAAATAAGCATTAATTGGGATTCTCGCACCTAAAACGCGAGTGTGGCGTATCTCTAAACGCGGAAGAATTTACAAGAGCAAAGAAAGTTGTTATGGGCGAGAATCTCTTACGCAAGCACTGTCCAAATCGAAAGACTTCAACAAGTAAAATACACGTGTGTAGATTTGGGGAAGTGCTAAAAGTAGCATCTTTAAAAAGTTAGGTAAGCACTGGTTGGGATTCCTGCACCTAAATCGCGAGTGTGGCGCATCTCTAAGCGTGCGAGAACTTACGAGACAAAAGAAAGTTGATAGTGGCGAGAATCTCTTACCCAAGCACTGTCCAAATCGATATACTTCCACAAGCGAAATACACGTGTGTAGATTTGGAGGAGGGCTAAAAGCAGCATCTTAAAAAAGTTAGGCAAGCATTGGTTTGGATCCCTGCAGCTAAAACACAAGTGTGGCGCATCTCTAAACGCGCGAAAACTTGCGAAAGAAAAGAAAGTTGATAGTGGCAAGAATCTCTCACCCAAGCAATGTCCAAATCGATAGAATTCCACAAGTAAAATAAACGTGTGTAGATTTCGGGGAGGGCTAAAAGTAGCATCTTTAAAAAGTTAGGTAAGCATTGGTTGGGATTCGTGAACCTAATGTGCGGATGTGGCACATCTCTAAACGCGCAAGAACTTATGAGAGAAAAGAAAGTTGATATTGACGGGAATCTCCAACCCAAACACTGTGCAAATCGATTGTTTTCCAAAAGTGAAAAAAACATGTGTTGATTTGCGGCAGGGCTAAAAGTAGCATCTTTAAAAAGTTAGCTAAGCATTGCTTGGGATTGCCGAACCTAAAACGCAAGTGTGGCGTATCTCTAAACGTGCGAGAACTTCCGAGAGAAAAGAAAGTTGATATGGGCAGGAATGTCCAACCTAAGCACTGTACAAACCGAGAGACTTCCACAAGTGAAATACACGTGTGTAGATTTGGGGCAAGGCTAAAAGTAGCATCTTTAAAACGTTTGGTAAGGATTGGTTGGGATCCCTGCACTTAAAACTCGAGTGAGGGGCATTTCTAAAGGCGCGAGAACTTACGAGATAAAATAAAGTTGATATGGTCCGGAATCTCCAACACAAGCACATCAAGCACAAAAAATGTCCAACCCAAGCACATCAAACAAGTGTGTAGATTTGGGGGAGGGCTAAAAGCAGCACCTTTAAAAAGTTAGGTATGCAACTGTTGGAATCCCTGCACCTAAAACGCGAGTGTGGCGCGTTTGTAAAAGCGCGAGAACTTACGAGAGAAAAGGAAGTTGATATGGGCAGGAATTTCCAACCCAAACACTGTGCAAATCGATAGTTTTTCACAAGTGGAAAATACGTGTCTAGATTTGGGGTAGGGCTGAAAGTAGCATCTTTAAAAAGTTAGGTCAGCATTGGTTAGGATTCCCGCACCTAAAACGCGAGTGTGGCGCATCTTTAACCGCGCGAAAACTTCCGTTGATATGAAGTTGATATGGGCGAGAATCTTCAACCCAAGCACTGTCCAAATCGATAGACTTCCACAAGTGAAATACTCGTGTGTAGATTTAGGGCAAGGCTAAAAGTAGCATTTTTAAAAAGTAAGGTAAGCATTGTTTGAGATCCCTGCACCTAAAACTCTACTATGGCGCATCTAAACGCCCGAGAACTTACGAGAGAAAAGAAAGTTGATATGGGGGGGAATCTCCAACCCAAGAATATCCAACCCAAGCAAATCAAGCACAAAGAATGTCCAACCCAAGCACATCAAACACGTGAGTAGGTTTGAGGGAGGGCTAAAAGCAGCACCTTTAAAAAGTTAGGTAAGCATTGGTTGGGATCCTTGCACCTAAAACGCGAGAGTAGCGCATCTGCAAACGCGCGAGAACTTACGAGAGAAAAGAAAGTTGATGTGGTCGGGAATCTCCAACCCAAGAATATCCAACCCAAGCACATAAAGCACAAAGAATGTCTAACCCAAGCACATCAAACACGTGTGTAGAATTGGGTGAGGGCTAAAAGTAGCATCTTTAAAAAGTTTAGTAAGGATTGGTTGGGATCCCTGCACCTGAAACGCGAGTGTGGCGCATCTGTAAGCGCGCGAGAACTTACGAGAGTAAAGAAAATTGATATGGGCGAGAATGTCCAACCCAAACCCTGTGCAAATCGATAGTTTTTCACAAGTGAAATACACGTGCGTAGATTTGGTGGAGGGCTAAAAGTAGAGTTTTTAAAAAGTTAGGCAAGCATTGTTTGGGATTCCTGCACCTGAAACGCGAGTGTGGCGCATCTCTTAACGTGCGAGAACTTACCAGAGAAAAGAAAGTTGATATGGGCGAGAATCTCTCACCCCATGAGGGAACGCAAATGACTTCTACTGTAGGTATATTTTCTTGGTGTTTGTTTGTTTGTTTGTTTGTTTTCAATTCTATGATAACATGGCTGTGTTCCTCTAAGGCTGTGGGTGTAATTCGTAAAAACACGGATTTCTTATAAATCGTTTAGAAATTCTTCAGTCCAGTTGAAATTTATGTTGCTGGCACATGGGTGGGCACTTTAGATGTAAACCTTGATGTAAGATACCTTAAAATGACAAACAAGCACCTCAGATCAGCAATACTCATCATGAATATGCACAATGTGATTAGGCCAATCAGCTGACAAATACGTCACGAATTTTTGACAAAAAACACCTTTTGCACGCTTTCTTCGCTTCAACTTTGCATGTCCCTTGTTTATATGGAGACCACGTGAACCCGAATAAAACAAATGAGCATTTTCCAAATGTTATAAACCTTTTTTTTTTACAGCCCTTCTCTTAGCTGGCTGAAATCACGGTAACATATTCTGGGTGTTCTTAAGAGGTGATATAAAATAAATTGGAGAGGACTGGTTTTCAAATATTTCCCTACAAAAATATAATACTATATAATACTACTTTGCAAAATGTACCAGTCACGCTTGTTATTTGTTTGCTTTGATATTTACACGCATGATTGTCTCTTGACGAAGAGAGAGACAGGGAGGCTCTTGCATAAGAGTTTCGCAATCCGTCACACTTTTGCGATCAAGATTCTTAGAAATCTCGGCGAACAATAGAAACAATTCCTAGAGGTCATGCAGCATGTATAATCTCTCGTTATTGGTCAATAATAATAGTTTGATAAATACGGTATTTTTATTTCACAAGGCTCCATTGTTGTAGGTTGTTGTTTTCATCTCCAAACCCATTTTGTCTTTCTGCCTTTAATCATGGATATAAAAACCTTGCTAGACAATCTTCACGAAGGAGTATCCTGTTCTGTGTGCATGACCACATTCACTGATCCAAAACAGCTGCCATGTTTACACAGTTTTTGTCTTCACCGCTTGAACGGGATTCTACGAACGAGTGGCCGCCATGATATCATTACATGCCCAGAATGTAGAAGAGAGAGTAGAGTCCCTAGCAGTGGAAACCTGAAGGACTTGCCGACCAACTTTCGCATCAACAGTTTGCTAGATGTGTTGGCAATCAAAGAGTGTAATTCCACGGGGGTGAAATGTGGAAATTGCGACCAAAGAAGCGCACAGAGTTTGTACTGTTTCCAGTGTTGTGCATTCTGGTGTGACGACTGTATTACCGGGCACAACATCATTCGAGTTAACAAAGAACACCGAGTGTTGGCGCTTAAAGACTTTCAAGATCAAGACATCGAGGACGTGTTAAAACGACCAGCATTTTGCCAACAGAAACACCATGAAAAAGAAGAGTTGAAGTTCTTTTGCAAGGGCTGTGAAGTTGCAATCTGCAACGCCTGTGCTTTAACAGATCATGAGGGTCATGCCAAGATGCTTTTGGAGGTAGTTGCAAATGAATGCAAGTTACAAGTGAAAACAGCGATTGAATTGCAAAAACAAAAAGCGCAACAGAAGAGAAACAAAATCGCTGAACTTGACGAGAACTGCATTCATATTGAACAACAAGCCGCTGCCGTCAAACGAAAGGTACACAGATTTGCTGAACATTTGATGGCAGTTATCGAAGCGAAGGAGAAGGAAATATCGAACAAAGTGGACAGACAAGTAAAAGAATCTCACGAACGTCTGCGAACTGAACAGCGCGATGTGGACCAACAAGTAAAGCTTATCGAGACAGGGATTGAAAAAACGGAAACACTTTTAAAGCGAAGCACAAGCGCTGAGATTGTACAGTTAGAAAAGTCATTGAACACAATGTTTAAGGAAGATGTCATCGATGGAGAAGACCAAGTGGACTGCGACCTTGAAGGCTTTCGTCGATTCATTTTCGTAGAAAACGATTCATTAATGGCGAAAAGCGTCACTGAAGGAATCGGCGCTTTCAAAACATTTATCAGCAAAACTAGCGCGCATCAATCAAGCGCCCAAGGAAAAGGAACAAGTGAAGCTATTGTTGGACTTGAAGCACAGTTTGTTTTGACAACAACAAATGCTGATGGAGAACGATGTTATGAAGCGCGTGACTGTGTAACAGTGGAAATCAAAAATCATCAAGGACAGGACTGCACAACGAAAGCGCGAGTGCAAGATAACAAAGACGGCAGCTTCAAGATCAGTTACTTCGCTAAAGAAACCGGGAAACGTGACTTGGCAGTGAAGGTAAATGAAGATCACGTTTATGGCAGCCCTTTTGTTGTTCAAGTCAAACCCAGACATTTCAGACCCGTGCTATCGTTTAGACCACCTGGCTCAGCTTCTGGAATGTTTTTAGCCCTTTGGGGAGTCGCAGTGAATGAACGTAATGAAATTGCAGTGACTGATCTTATTAACCACAGAATTCGGGTATTTAATAGTGATGGAACTTACTTAAGATCGTTTGGTAGAAAGGGTGATAAACAGGGAGAGTTTAACTTTCCTGTTGGTATAGCTTTTGATAAGAATGGCCATGTTGTAGTGGTGGACAGTAATAACCACCGAGTCCAAGTTTTTAGTGAGCAGGATCAGTTCCTGAACCAGTTTGGTGGAAAGGGAAATCTAGATCACCAGCTCAGGGATCCTTATGGTTTATCCATAGACAGTGACGGAAATTATATTGTTGCTGATTCAAGTAACAAACTAATCAAGGTCTTTTCTCCTAGCGGTCAGTTTTTACGTAAAATTGGCGGAGAGGGTTCTTTTACCTCTCCCTATCACTGTGTGCAATATGACAACCATTTTATAGTATCAGACAGGAGGGAACACTGTATCAAAGTGCACGATAGCGATGGGAAGTTTGTTTACCAATTTGGAAAAGAGGGGGACGGGGACGGGGATTTCAATGATCCTTATTGCTTGTCTGTTAACAAGGCAGGACACTTGATGGTCTGTGATGCAGAGAATCACAGAGTTCAGGTGTTTGAACTGAGTGGAAAGTTTGTAAAAAAGTTTGGAACAAAAGGTAGCGGGATAGGAGAGTTTGATCGCCCAGTCTCTACAGCAGTTCTTAGTGATGGTAGGATAGTTGTGACTGACTACCGGAACCTTCGCATTCAGATTTTTGAGTAGATACATCCACTCACTTGTAATGTAATATGAATCGGTTCACTCATTGCTATAAGTTAAATATATGATTGTGAACTATTTGTCGCTGGTAGTCTTTAGTTCGTTGCATATTAGAAAAACTCACAGAATAGAAAAAGCTGAAAAGTTACCTTTCAAGTAGCTACCACATTTATTTTCCGTTTCGAGTATAACGTGTGCATTGTTTCGAAGGGAAAAGATTAAAAACTTGCATTGTCTAAAATTTAAATTTCAAGGGTTCTAAAACCATTATATTTCCTTATTAGTGGTAGATTGTGTGATATTAGTTGTCAATATCTATCATTGCTATAGCTAGTTTAGATCACTTGTCTCCAAAATGAGTTAGCGGAGTAATTTGTAGGTTCACCTAAGTTTAGAAGGTACGTCCTTAACAAAGAACATTTTAATTTCGAATTTGTTGTACACTGAAACAATCAGTAGTGTATGTTGTGTGACATTAGCAGGACTAATAATGGGCGTGACAATGTACCAGCTGGTAAAAGTGGATACGCGCTTGTCTTGTAAGATAAAAATTGTTACTTGAAGAAATGTCAATAAACTGTTTCAATATTTTCCCATATTTGTCGTGATACTTAATGCTTGTAAACAGGGGACGTTTAAAGGGCGATTGATTTATTTAACTACCAATCTACGCGATTGATTTCACAGAATTCCTAATCCTTTGAGTATAGCCGGGGTTAGTTTTCACAATTTTTGTAGCTTTTCTACATTTTTGGGTAAATGCTTGAACTCGTTTAATTACTGTGCTTGAAATTAATTATTAGTTTTACACGCGTACTAGCTCAGGTCTGTAGTTAGGGGATGTGCACCGAGTGCGTTCGCACCCCCTCCGCACAAAGTCCCTAAATGCCGGTCAGTGTTTCTATAGTGAAACCCAGTATTAACAGTACATTTTGTTTAAGCATAGGGTACCTATAAATCATTTTTAAAACGCTGAACAGTGGTAGTTTAACAAAACATAACAATGGAAATAGCAGTAATGATAACCACCACTATTCACTGGCATTGATTTGCAAATAAAAAGCGACTTGATTCTCTCAGTAGTAACCCGGGTATTGGCCGCTGTCCCCTCAGAACCCCTGTCCCATTTTATAGTTCACAACTAAATTTTCTCCGATTCGTATTGGTTTAAATTGATCACACGTCGCGATCGTGTTCATCCGCGGAGAGACACTATCAGCCCATAGTGCCCGTCCGAGGAAAATAAAAGGATGGATAGTACTCGTCTGTAAAAATTTTTCTGCAAACAAGCGGGTTTATAGAAAATAAACAATTGGAATAGTATTAGGTGGTTTTTGCTCCGTTTTCTTTTTCAAATTTTACACTTGGCTTTCATGGCTTTCATCTAAATAATCTTAATATGTGACTTTTGAACTGGCGCGCAGAAGAAAATTTAGAGGTGAACAGTAAAGACAACACAGTGTTTATGTCTCGGAACTGTCAGTTTGATAGTTTCCCTTGGAAATTTGGTTTTCTTAAAAGTGGCATATTTGCCCCCGAAGCTTCGCTTCTCGGGCAAATGTTTGTTTAAAGAACATCAAATTTCCGCGGGGCAACTATCAGCCGATAGTTCTTCGACATAAACACTCTATTGTTTAAATAGTCTACTCTGTGGCCAATTTAGAGCTTATCTTACCCACTTTTAGGTAAATGTAATTTCCGCGATCCCAATTTAGTCACTTTTTGTTTACGCACCTAGCTCATCCTAAAATACACACTAGTTCATCCTAAAATGAAGTGACACTTTTGTAAAACTGAACGTAGAACGTTTAAAACTTTTTCACCGCGAATCTTCCCATTTTTAAATCCAAACTTTTCTTGCCCCAGATATCTCGAAAATGCGCGACCTCATTCTAGTAACTCTTTTGAAAATGCAATGCCATCGTACTCAATTCACTTGTGAAAATGCGACCCCATCACGCGGCCCATCCCCATTAGCCTACAAATGGGAAGTACCCCTCTTTCCTCCGGGGCCGAGCCATTGATTCTCTAATTGCATTAACTTGTCCATGAGCACGAAACTCCGATCTAGGATATCTAGGATAGTGTGCAAGGAAGAGAGACAGGCCACAGACAACAGCCAAGCTCCCACTTTCTCTCCTTTTGCTGTCCTTCCATCATTCGCTATAGTTTAGGATACTGAGGTGTGAAGACGGGAAGGGATCGAGAAGCGGGAGAGGAAATAGCGAAATGCGGGAGTTTCAAGAGGGCGGGAAGCGAAGAAGAAATGACAAACGAGTTTTTTTCCAGTTATCGATACGTTAGAATAACAAGGACAAGAACCCAAAATGTGCGGGACGTTTCTGAGACTTCTGAGCAACCGAGCAAACAAAAATTCGTGCTTGAGCGGAAAAAAGGACTTACTTCCGCCTACGAATTGCGCAGCTAAATGGCTAGGATATGTTTTGAGTCTCAGGAACAGGACGGAAAGGGGCGGGAGTAGGGAGTCGAGACTTATTTATCTCAGTTTAATTTCCCTTGTACCAGGTCAAAACTGCCTGCTAGTTGGCAATTTTTTGTATATATAAGTAGTTGCCTTTAGTGTCACTTTTGCAGGACTATACTATGTAGCCAGCGCTTTAAGTGCGGACCTTGCATCAGAAAGGAAGTAAGCCAAAGGTTGTACCCGAACATTGGGCTCTCACTGGGTTCTTAAGGCTGGTTAGGTTTCGTAGCAGGCGAAGCGACTAGTGCTTTGGACAAGAAATTGGTCCGTCATTCATGTAGGTTTCTCGACATATAACAAGAAGAGGCGAACAAACATTTCAGTAAATCCAATCAAACTTTCTCACTCGGCCAGTTTCTCAGTTATTATGATTGCGACAAGTTAGGAAATGGTCTGCATGGATAAAAACTTCTTCAAGGTCAGAGAAATGTCATGGAGTTTTATTTTGGCTCAGGAAAAATTGACAATTTGAAAAAAAAGTCAGGGAAACAAAATCTCGTTCCCAAGGCTTTCTCCTTAAAGATTGTTTGGACCTAACGGAAAAGCCCTGGGAACCAGGTTTAGGGAAACAATGAATTGTGAAAGCTGAGTGTGAAAGCCATGGCTAGAGAATGATCTGCCTTTGTAATAACAGTTTCAGGCTTAAACTCTTCTAAGATGTTAAAATAAATAGAGCATGTTTAATCTTAATATCCTGTCTTCCAATTTGCTTGAGTTGCTCGCTCATGGACTGAAACATGAAACAAGTAAATTGTGTGTTATTAATCATTGTTATAGATAGTTTGAATTACTGGTCTCAGAAACCACACAGCAGTATGACTTGTACGTTGAACAACGTTTGGTGGACGTATCTCTTCCAAAGAACATCTTCATTCTCAATTTGTGTTAAAAAACAGTAATATAGTGTATGTTTTGTAACATTACATAATGCGTTTGACTGTTCACTTCAGTGCCTAAATGGGATTCACGCTTTGATTTAGGTGTAGAGAAATGTTAATAAACTGTGACAATTTTTGCTCAAACTTGTAGTGATGTTTAGTCGATGATGAACATGAAAAGTTTAATTGCGATGATTTATTTGGGAGATTGATTTAGCCAACAGATTAGCAATCTATTGATTACCGTCGCAATTAGATTTCACCAGATCGTTATCGCTTTTCCCAAAACTGGACTCTCTTTAAGTGAATGTTACCACGTAACTTATTAACTTCATCCTTGAATACACAATATGTCATGTGAGAATAGCTAGAAATCCATTCCCAGAGTTGATATTACACGAGTGTTGAAATTTCCCAACCTTGCTATTTTGCAATCGATGGCGTCCCAGTCATTTTGTTGTCCTTTTACCCAAACTCCCCCTCCCCCCTCTTCCCGGAAATGTTTATCCTGGTAGACATTTTCGATAAATGTCTTAAAGGAGCCAAAGAACATCTTCAATTCATCAGTGCCAAGTGATCGAGATTTAGCTTTTTGTAGCAAAAACATGGCGTTAGACTGATTCAGACAGTATATAACCTGCAAAGCACACCTCGCACTTTCGCAATCGTCTTCATAGGTCACGCTATTTTGAGGATTCTTAGAAATCTTTGCAATCAAACTGTAAACAATTCTAAGAAGTCAGACATAACAGAAAGTCAAACCTCTCGTGATTGGTCAATATTAACAGTCTGATAAATACGCTATTTTTATATTACAAGGCTCCATTGTTGGAGGCATTTTCATCTCGAGACCCAGTTTGTCTCTCCGCCTTTAATCATGGATATAAAAACCTTGCTAGACAATCTTCATGAAGAAGTATCCTGTTCTGTGTGCATGACCACATTCACTGATCCAAAACAGCTGCCATGTTTACACAGTTTTTGTCTTCACTGCTTGAACGGGATTCTACGAAGGAGTGGCCGCCATGATATCATTACATGCCCAGAATGTAGAAGAGAGAGTAGAGTCCCTAGCAGTGGAAACCTGAAGGACTTGCCGACCAACTTTCGCATCAACAGTTTGCTAGATGTGTTGGCAATCAAAGAGTGTAATTCCACGGGGGTGAAATGTGGAAATTGCGACAAAAGAAGCGCACAGAGTTTGTACTGTTTCCAGTGTTGTGCATTCTGGTGTGACGACTGTATAACCGGGCACAACATAATTCGAGTCAACAAAGAACACCGAGTGTTGGCGCTTAAAGACTTTCAAGATCAAGACATCGAGGAAGTGTTAAAACGACCAGCATTTTGCCAACAGAAACACCATGAAAAAGAAGAGTTGAAGTTCTTTTGCAAGGGCTGTGAAGTTGCCATTTGCAACGCCTGTGCTTTAACAGATCATGAAGGTCATGCCAAGATGCTTTTGGAGGTAGTTGCAAATGAACGCAAGTTACAAGTGAAAACAGCGATTGAATTGCAAAAACAAAAAGCGCAACAGAAGAGAAACAAAATCGCTGAACTTGACGAGAACTGCATTCATATTGAACAACAAGCCGCTGTCGTCAAACGAAAGGTACACAGATTTGCTGAACATTTGATGGCAGTTATCGAAGCAAAGGAGAAGGAGATATCGAACAAAGTGGACAAACAAGTAAAAGAATCTCAAGAACGTCTGCGAACTGAACAGCACGAAGTGGACAAACAAGTAAAGCTTATCGAGACAGGGATTGAGAAAACGGAAACACTTTTAAAGTGAAGCACAAGCACTGAGATTGTACAGTTAGAAAAGTCATTGAACACAATGTTTAAGGAAGATGTCATCGATGGAGAAGACCAAGTGGACTGCGACCTTGAAGGCTTTCGTCGATTCATTTTCGTAGAAAACGATTCATTAATGGCGAAAAGCGTCACTGAAGGAATCGGCGCTTTCAAAACATTTATCAGCAAAACTAGCGCGCATCAATCAAGCGCCCAAGGAAAAGGAACAAGTGAAGCTATTGTTGGACTTGAAGCACAGTTTGTTTTGACAACAACAAATGCTGATGGAGAACAATGTTATGAAGCGCGTGACTGTGTAACAGTGAAAATCAAAAATCATCAAGGAAAGGACTGCACAACGAAAGCGCGAGTGCAAGATAACAAAGACGGCAGCTTCAAGATCAGTTACTTCGCTAAAGAAACCGGGAAACGTGACTTGGCAGTGAAGGTAAATGAAGATCACGTTTATGGCAGCCCTTTTGTTGTTCAAGTCAAACCCAGACATTTCAGACCCGTGCTATCGTTTGGACGAACTGGCTCAACTTCTGGAATGTTTTTAGTCCTTTGGGGAGTCGCAGTGAATGAACGTAATGAAATTGCAGTGACTGATTTAATTAACGACAGAATTCAGGTATTTAGTAGTGATGGAACTTACTTAAGATCGTTTGGTAGAAAGGGTGATAGACAGGTAGAGTTTAACTATCCTCTTGGTATAGCTTTTGATAAGAATGGCCATATTGTAGTGGTGGACCGTAATAACCACCGAGTCCAAGTTTTTAGTGAGCAGGGTCAGTTCCTGAACCAGTTTGGTGGAAAGGGAAATCTAGATCACCAGCTCAAGGATCCTCATGGTTTATCCATAGACAGCGACGGAAATTATATTGTTGCTGATTCAAGTAACAAACTAATCAAGGTCTTTTCTCCTAGCGGTCAGTTTTTACGTAAAATTGGCGGAGAGGGCTCTTTTACCTTTCCCTATCACTGTGTGCAACATGACAACCATTTTATAGTATCAGACAGGAAAGAACACTGTATCAAAGTATTCTCTAGGGATGGGAATTTTGTTAACCAATTTGGAAAGAAGGGTGAGGGGGACGGGGAGTTCAATGATCCGCGTTTCTTGTCTGTTAACAAGGCAGGACACCTGATGGTCTGTGATACAGAGAATCACAGAGTTCAGGTGTTTGAACTGAGTGGAAAGTTTGTAAAAAAGTTTGGAACAAAAGGTAGCGGGATAGGAGATTTTTATCCTCCAGTCTCTACAGCAGTTCTTAGTGATGGTAGGATAGTAGTGACTGACCTCGGGAACCATCGCATTCAGATTTTTGAGTAGATACATCCACTCACTTGTAATGTAATATGAATCGGTTCACTCATTGCTATAAGTTAAATATATGATTTTAAACTATTTGTCGCTGGTAGTCTTTAGTTCGTTGCATATTAGAAAAACTCACAGAATAGAAAAAGCTGAAAAGTTACCTTTCAAGTAGCTACCACATTTATTTTCCGTTTCGAGTATAACGTGTGCATTGTTTCGAAGGGAAAAGATTAAAAACTTGCATTGTCTCAAATTTAAATTTCAAGGGTTCTAAAACCATTATATTTCCTTATTAGTGGTAGATTGTGTGATATTAGTTGTCAATATCTATCATTGCTATAGCTAGTTTAGATTACTTGTCTCCAAAATGAGTTAGCGGAGTAATTTGTAGGTTCACCTAAGTTTAGAAGGTACGTCCTTAACAAAGAACATTTTAATTTTGAATTTGTTGTACACTGAAACAATCAGTAGTGTATGTTGTGTGACATTAGCAAGACTAATAATGGGCGTGACAATGTACCAGCTGGTAAAAGTGGATACGCGCTTGTCTTGTAAGATAAAAATTGTTAGGCGAAGAAATGTCAATAAACTGTTTCAATATTTTCCCATATTTGTCGTGATATTTAATGCTTGTAAACAGGGGACGTTTAAAGGGCGATTGATTTATTTAACT
This sequence comes from Orbicella faveolata, assembly GCF_042242905.1. Classification (NCBI taxonomy): domain Eukaryota; kingdom Metazoa; phylum Cnidaria; class Anthozoa; order Scleractinia; family Merulinidae; genus Orbicella; species Orbicella faveolata. The sequence continues at coordinate 10,281,065 of NW_028301577.1, read as the reverse complement.
ACCAATCTACGCGATTGATTTCACAGAATTCCTAATCCTTTGAGTACAGCCGGGGTTAGTTTTCACAATTTTTGTAGCTTTTCTACATTTTTGGGTAAATGCTTGAACTCGTTTAATTATTGTGCTTGAAATTAATTATTAGTTTTACACGCTTGCTAGCTCAGGCTTGTAGTTAGGGAATGTGCACCGAGTGCGTTCGCACCCCCTCCGCACAAAGTCCCTAAATGCCGGTCAGTGTTTCTATAGTGAAACCCAGTATTAACAGTACATTTTGTTTAAGCATAGGGTACCTATAAATCATTTTTAAAACGCTGAACAGTGGTAGTTTAACAAAACATAACAATGGAAATAGCAGTAATGATAACCACCACTATTCACTGGCATTGATTTGCAAATAAAAAGCGACTTGATTCTCTCAGTAGTAACCCGGGTATTGGTCGCTGTCCCCTCAGAACCCCTGTCCCATTTTATAGTTCACCACTAAATTTTCTCCGATTCGTATTGGTTTAAATTGATCACACGTCGCGATCGTGTTCATCCGCGGAGAGACACTATCAGCCCATAGTGCCCGTCCGAGGAAAATAAAAGGATGGATAGTACTCGTCCGTAAAAATTTTTCTGCAAACAAGCGGGTTTATAGAAAATAAACAATTGGAATAGTATTAGGTGGCTTTTGCTCCGTTTTCTTTTTCAAATTTTACACTTGGCTTTCATGGCTTTCATCTAAATAATTAATATGTGACTTTTGAACTGGCGCGCAGAAGAAAATTTAGAGGTGAACAATAAAGACAACACAGTGTTTATGTCTCGGAACTGTCAGTTTGATAGTTTCCCTTGGAAATTTGGTTTTCTTAAAAGTGGCATATTTGCCCCCGAAGCTTCGCTTCTCGGGCAAATGTTTGTTTAAAGAACATCAAATTTCCGCTGGGCAACTATCAGCCGATAGTTCTTCGACATAAACACTCTATTGTTTAAATAGTCTACTCTGTGGTCAATTTAGAGCTTATCTTACCCACTTTTAGGTAAATGTAATTTCCGCGATCCCAGTTTAGTCACTTTTTGTTTACGCACCTAGCTCATCCTAAAATACACACTAGTTCATCCTAAAATGAAGTGACACTTTTGTAAAACTGAACGTAGAACGTTTAAAACTTTTTCACCGCGAATCTTCCCATTTTTAAATCCAAACTTTTCGTGTCCCAGAAATCTCGAAAATGCGCGACCTCATTCTAGTAACTCTTTTGAAAATGCAATGCCATCGTACTCAATTCACTTGTGAAAATGCGACCCCATCACGCGGCCCATCCCCATTAGCCTACAAATGGGAAGTACCCCTCTTTCCTCCGGGGCCGAGCCATTGATTCTCTAATTGCATTAACTTGTCCATGAGCACGAAACTCCGATCTAGGATATCTAGGATAGTGTGCAAGGAAGAGAGACAGGCCACAGACAACAGCCAAGCTCCCACTTTCTCTCCTTTTGCTGTCCTTCCATCATTCGCTATAGTTTAGGATACTGAGATGTGAAGACGGGAAGGGATCGAGAAGCGGGAGAGGAAATAGCGAAATGCGGGAGTTTCAAGAGGGCGGGAAGCGAAGAAGAAATGACAAACGAGTTTTTTTCCAGTTATCGATACGTTAGAATAACAAGGACAAGAACCCAAAATGTGCGGGACGTTTCTGAGACTTCTGAGCAACCGAGCAAACAAAAATTCGTGCTTGGGCGGAAAAAAGGACTTACTTCCGCCTACGAATTGCGCAGCTAAATGGCTAGGATATGTTTTGAGTCTCAGGAACAGGACGGAAAGGGACGGGAGCAGGGAGTCGAGACTTTTTTATCTCAGTTTAATTTTCCCTTGTACTAGGGGAAAACCGCCTGCTAGTTGACAATTTTTTGTATATTGAAGTAGTTACCTTAAGTGTCTTTTTTGCATGACTATGTTATGTAGCCAGCGCTTTAAGTGCGGACCTCGAATCAGAAAGGAAGTAAGCCAAAGGTTGCACCCGATTCTTGGCCTCTCACTGGGTTCTTAAGGCTGGTTAGGTTTTGTAGCAGGAGAAGCGTCTAGTGCTTTGGACAAGAAATTGGTCCGTCATTCATGTAGGTTTCTCAACATATAACAAGAAGAGGCGAACAAACATTTCAGTAAATCCAATCAAACTTTCTCACTCGGCCAGCTTCTCGGTTATAATGATTGCGACAAGTTAGGAAATGGTCTGCATGGAAAAAACTTCTTCAAGGTCAGAGAAATGTCATGGAGTTTTATTTTGGCTCAGGAAAAATTGACAATATTGGAAAAAAAGTCACGGAAACACAGCCTCGTTCCCAAGGCTTTCTCCTTAAAGATTGTTCGAACCTAACGGAAAAGCCCTGTGAACCAGGTTTAGGGAAACAATGAATTGTGAAAGCTGAGTGTGAAAGCCATGGCTATAGAATGATCTGCCTTTGCAATAACAGTTTCAGGCTTAAACTCTTCTAAGGGCCTCTTTATATAAGCCCGGTCAACAGAGCTGGCTTGGTTTCCGAGATCTCGCCTCGTTTCTCTTTCCTTCGTAAAAATTTCGATGTGTTCATATGAGAAGCCAGGCTGGCTCGGTTACCGAGATCTCGGGTTTTGCGACCGAGATCTCGGTAACTGGGATGAAGTTTTTCCCATATGAACACTCCAGCCCGCGTAACCGGGACGCACTTTTTAGACGAAATAGCTTCGCGTTCGCAACATAGCGGCCAAAATGGCATAATTTTTGCTTTGTATGTATTTCCACTTTAGGAGTAGGCGAATTAGCTTTATTAGTAAAGTTACAAGAGTCCACAAAGCTGCGACAGCCGCGAACGATAAAAGTTTATGTTCCACCAATTTGGTTGTGTTTCTTGGATTTTATCACGGTAGACCGGGCTGAAATTTCCCATATTAACAGACAACAAAATTCGTCCCGGTAACCGAGCCAGCCTGGTTACCGGGCTCATATGAACAGGCCCCAAGATGTTAAAATAAAAAAGAGCGTGTTTAATCTAAATATCCTGTCCTCCAATTTGCTTGAGTTGCTCGCTCATGGACTGAAACATGAAACAAGTAAATTGTGTGTTATTAATCATTGTTATAGATAGTTTGAATTACTGGTCTCAGAAACCACACAGCAGTATGACTTGTAGGTTGAACAACGTTTGGTGGACATATTTCTTCCAAAAAACATTTTAATTCTGAATTTGTGTTAAAAAGCAGTAGTATAGTGTATGTTTTGTAACATTACATAATGCGTTTGACTGTTCACTTCAGTGCCTAAAATTAATGGGATTCACGGTTTAGGTGTAGCGAGATGTTAGTAAACTGTAGCAATTTTTGCTCAAACTTGTGATGTTTTGTCGACGATAAACAAGTGAAGTTTAATTGGGATGATTTATTTGGGAGATTGATTTAAGGCTGGTTTCCATATGATCGCAGACGATCGCGGATCGCGGATCGCAGATCGCAAAAAGTTTTGCGATCGTCTGCGATGATATTGAAACACACTTCTGCGATCGTCTGCGATCAATTGCGATCGTGTGATCATATGGAAACCAAAGTTCTGCGATCTGCGATCGAAACGTATCCCATAATATTTTGAATTCCGACCCATGATTCAACGCTTGTTAGCAACGAAGCAACCGCTTATTTGTTGTAAACATGGCTGACGTTGAATAAGGTAACGTTAGTAACGAGAAACTTATGGAGGAAGTTGCGCGATATCAGTGCGTTTACCACCGTAACAGTAAAGATTTCAAAGACAAAAACAAAAAGGGTAACTGCTGGGAAAAAATCGGAGAGAAATTTAATTTATCGGCGGCTGAGGCGGAGGTCAAATTCCGCAACATAAGAACTGCGTCTGGTCGTTATCTGAAGCGATTAAAAACGCTACCTTCTGGATCGGAGCGAGATGCAGCGCCAAGGGAATTCCAAACTAGGCTGACAAAAACAAGAATAAATTTGCTTGCTGCAAAATTTCCTTCTCGACGTCCGCCATATTGTTTACTGCGATTTTTTTCCGCCAGCACAACGCGTGTGTTATTTTGACACTTCCGCTGTCCGAAATGTATCCAACAGTCGGCTTTGCGATTGCTTGCGATCGTCTGCTATTATATGGAGACAACTCTCTTTGCGATCATCTGCGATCTGCGCTTTGCGATCCGCGATCGTCTGCAATCGTCTGCGATCGTCTGCGATCAGCACATTAGTAATCTATTGATTACCGCCGCCATTAGATTTCACCAGAGCTTTATCGCTTTTCCCAAATCTGGACTCTCTTTGAGTGAATATTTGAAGTCACCTAATCATGGAGCCTACAAAATAAGTATTAGTTATACGTGCGTATCTCAAACAAATGAATGTTCACTCAACTCTGCCAATACTGAGGGGTTACGTGGTCAGTTCAAGGCAGTCACGGTCTAGGACAGGAAGCAGCCACCCGCTAACTTACTTAACTTCATCCTTAAATACATCCTTAAATACAAAAAGGGTCATGTGGAAATAGCAATCCATTCCCAGAGTTACATGTAATATTACTCGAGCGTTGAAATTCCCAATCTTGTTATTTTGCAATCGTTGCCGTCCCAGTCATTTTGTTGTTCTTTTACCCAAACTCCCCCTCCCCCTCTTCTCAGAAATGTTTATCCTTGTAGACAATTTCGATAAATTTCTTAAACGAACCAAAGAAGACCTTCTATTCATCAGAGAAAAGAGATGGAGATTTAAGTTTTGCAACGAAAAGATGCAGACACTGACTCAGAAAGTGTATAACCTGTAAAGCACACCTCGCACTTTCGCAATCGTCTTCATAGGTCACGCTATTTTGACGATTCTTAGCATCTTGGCAATCAAACTGTAAACAATTCTAAGAAGTAAAACATAACAGAAATTCAAACCTCTCGTGACTGGTCCATATTAACAGTCTGATAAATACGCTATTTTTTTATCACAAGGCTCCATTGTTGGAGGCGTTTTCATCTCGATACCCAGTTTGTCTCTCCGCCTTAAATCATGGATATAAAAACCTTACTAAACAATCTTCATGAAGAAGTATCCTGTTCTGTGTGCATGACCACATTCACTGATCCAAAACAGCTGCCATGTTTACATAGTTTTTGTCTTCACTGCTTGGAAGAAATTCTACGAAGGAGTGGCCGCCATGATATCATTACATGCCCAGAATGTAGAGGAGAGAGTAGAGTCCCTGGAAGTGGAAACCTGAAGGACTTGCCGACCAACTTTCGCATCAACAGTTTGCGAGATGTGTTGGCAATCAAAGAGCGTAATTCCACGGGGGTGAAATGTGGAAATTGCGACGAAAGAAGCGCACAGAGTTTGTGCTGTTTCCAGTGTTGTGCATTCTGGTGTGACGACTGTATCATCAGGCACAACATAATTCGGGTAAACAAAGAACACCGTGTGTTGGCGCTTTAAGACTTTCAAGATCACGACATCGAGGAAGTGTTAAAACGACCAGCATTTTGCCAACAGAAACACCATGAAAAAGGACTGTGAAGTTGCCATTTGCAACGCTTGTGCTTTAACGGATCACGAAGGTCATGCCAAGATGCTTTTGGAAGTGGCTGCAAATGAACGCAAGTTACAAGTGAAAACAGCGATTGAATTGCAAAAACAAAAAGCGCAACAGAAGAGAAACAAAATCGCTGAACTTGAAGAGAACTGCATTCATACTGAAGAACAAGCCGCTGCCGTCAAACGAAAGGTACACAGATTTGCTGAACATTTGATGGCAGTTATCGAAGCGAAGGAGAAGGAGATATCGAACAAAGTGGACAAACAAGTAAAAGAATCTCACGAACGTCTGCGAACTGAACAGCACGATGTGGACAAAGAAGTAAAGCTTATCGAGACAGGGATTGAAAAAACGGAAACACTTTTAAAGCGAAGCACAAGCGCTGAGATTGTACAGTTAGAAAAGTCATTGAACACAATGTTTAAGGAAGATGTCATCGATGGAGAAGACCAAGTGGACTGCGACCTTGAAGGCTTTCGTCGATTCATTTTCATAGAAAACGATTCATTAATGGCGAAAAGCGTCACTGAAGGAATCGGCGCTTTCAAAACATTTATCAGCAAAACTAGCGCGAATCAATCAGGTGCTCAAGGAAAAGGAATGTGTGAAACAATTGTCGGTCTCGAAGCGCAGTTTGTTTTGACAACAAGAAATACTGAAGGAGAACGATGTTATGAAGCGCGTGACTGTGTAACAGTGGAAATAAAAAAATCATCAAGGACAGGACTGTGCGACGAAAGCGCGAGTCCAAGATAACAAAGATGGCAGCTTCAAGATCAGTTACCTTACCAAAGAAACTGGAAAATGTGACTTGTCAGTAAAGGTAAACGGCAGGCCTGTTTATGGAGCCCTTTTACTGTTGAAGCTAAACCCAGAGGGTTTAGAGCTGTTGTATCGTTTGGACAACACGGCTCAGCTGCTGGAATGCTTAGGAGTCCCTGGGGAGTGGCAGTGAATGAACGTAATGAAATTGCAGTGACTGAGGTTAGTAACCACAGAGTACAGCTGTTTAGTAGTGATGGAACTTACTTAAGATCGTTTGGTAGGTTGGGTGATAAACAGGGAGAATTAAACTGGCCTGTTGGGATAGCTTTTGATAAGAATGGCCACATTATAATAGTAGACAGTGATAACCACCGAGTCCAAGTTTTTAGTGAGCAGGGTGAGTTCCTGAACCAGTTTGGTGGATAAGGAAGTCTTGATCACCAGCTTCAGGATCCTTTTGGTTTATCCATAGACAGTGACGGAAATTATATTGTTGTTGATTCAAATAACAAACTAATCAAGATCTTTTCTCCTAGTGGTCAGTTTTTACGTAAAATTTGCGGAGAAGGTTCCGTTACCAGTCCTTCTCACTGCGTCCAGTATGACAACCATCTTATAGTATCAGACAGTAATGAACACTATATCAAAGTATTTGATAGGTTTACCAATTTGGAAAGCAGGACGAGGGGGATGGGGAATTCAATGATCCTGGTTGCTTGTCTGTTAACAAGGCAGGACACCTGATGGTCTGTGACTCAGGAAATCATAGAGTTCAGGTGTTTGAGCTGAGTGGAAAGTTTCTAAAAAAGTTTGGGAAACAAGGGAGCGGGATAGGACAGTTTAATCGCCCAATCGCTACAGCTGTTTTTAGTGATGGTAGGATAACTGTGACTGACATGGAGAACCACCGCATTCAGATTTTTGAATAGATGAATCCACTCACTTGCGATGTAGTATGAATCGGTTCTCTTATTGCTATCAGTTAAAATTATGATTTTAAACTATTTGTCCGCTACTGGTAGTCTGTAGTCCGTTATATATGAGAAAATCTCACAGAATAGAAAAAGCTGAGAAGTTACCTTTTATAGTTACCTCATGTATTTTTCGTCTCAAATGTTTCATATGGTTTTTTTCGAGAGGAAAAGACTGAGACATGACTTATTTAAAATTTAGATTTCAAGTGTTGGCTAAACCATTCTATTTCCTCATATTCAGGGTTGCCAATATCTGTCATTGTTATAGGTAGTTTAGCTAACTTGTAAAAAGTGACCTGGCTGTACGTTTAATTTAAGGGTTAAACTAAGTTTAGAAGAAGCATCTTCCACAAAGAACATTTTTGTTCTGAGTTTGTCTTAAACTAGCCTGCGTAGCAAGCGTTTCCGTGGGGAACCCCCTTCCCCCTCTTTTACTCGCGCCATTTTTCGCGCTGTAATTCTTTGGTCCCGAACCCCATAGAAACGCTTGCTACGCAGGCTAGTCGTAAACAATCAGTAGTGTATGTTGTGTGACATTTTAAACAAGACTATAAGTAAGTGTGATGATGTATCAGCAGGGCAAAAGTGGATATACATTTCTCTCAGTTGTAAAAATAAAAATCATAGGAAGAGAAATCGCAATAAACTGATCTTATATTTTCCCATATTTGTCGTGATGTTTAATGCTTGACGATAGAAAACAGGAGAAGTTTAAAGGGCGATTGATTTATTTGATTGTACATGTGGGAGATGAAGATCAGTAACACAAGATTGGGAATGTTTCAAAGTAAAACTTCGCGTGACAAACGTCGTCACATGTCAAATGACCAAAACCTTGCCTTGATTTTGTTGGGTGACATTTACATTAAAATATTACGCGTTAAGACTGGATTGCACTAGCGACGGAGCTGGGGTCGGAGTCAGTGAAAATCGGAGTGGTAAGCTAGCGGAGTCATAAGCTCGATGGAATCGGAGTCGGAAGAATCAGAACGCAGTTCCATTTCTTCCGATTCGGCTTCCGACTCTGTTGCTTATGATCCAGTGAAAACTAGATTATCGGAGTCGGAAGGAGAAGCGGAAGAATCAAACAATCACAACGCTAGGAATCCAGCATTTTGATTGGTTTATTCTTCCCCTTCTGCTTCCTACTCCGACAAATATAATTTAATCAAGTTTTCACTGTAAGCGACGGAGTCATAAGGGGAACAGATGTTTGATTTTAGCATCGCTCTACGCTTCTGATTAAGACTCCGACTACGACTCCGTCGCTAGTGAAAACCAGCCTTTAGCGATCAGGTTAACGGGCTCCGTTTCCAGTGGAAACTTGTCGGCCTTTGATGTTATTAGCAACAAAGCAGACCAAAGCACGCAAAACTGTAGGCGACGCACGGCTGTTGTTGCCATTCGAAACGAGGAACGCTGTCCGTGACAACACCGTAATTAATTTTAGGCCAAAACTTCGTCACCAAAGCTTTGTTTCGCCTTATTCAACTGATAATCGTAGTAAGCGGGTGGCAGTCCCTCAAAACAACTCCAATAGTGCTCTCTGCACTAATAAGGCCAATATGTTGCTAATAGAAATATCAAGTAAACAAAGCTTGACAATGTCCGCCTTTCAATAATTTAATCAAACACTCTTTGCCTTGGGATACCTCTTGTCGCTTGTTTTAGAGTGCGTAGAAAGCCAATGCCAAACCAAACAAGTGTAATGCAAGCTTAACGCTAGATAAAGTAAACAGGAGCGAATTTTTACTTCCGGTCTTTCTACAAACACAATTCGATCTGCCTCAATCTGGTCTGATTTGACCCTTACTGACGATTAATTTCTATGACCTCTACCTGCTCGCTTATTCTCGGAAAGTGTGCATTATATGATAGTTTTTAATCGGCTCACTGTGATCCTTTGAGTTTTCTTATCGGAGGGTTGCTTTGAGTTTGTTGGTATTTCAGGTTTTACGACCCTCTATCAAAAGGGTTTCCAAAAACAAATTGTCACACAGGCTAGAATTCTGTTTCAGGACTTGCTACTTGCTTCTTGGTTTAACGCAAGTAGCATGAAGTGATGATATTCCCTCATGCTATAAATAAAACGAAAAGTAAAGAATACAAACGTTACACTTTTGGTATCATTACGAGTGCAACTGGATCTGGCCTTATATGACCCATGTTGATATGTAAACAGTGAGATGTTGATCAGATCATACCAAGAGAAGATCAAGGTAAGAGAGGTAATCCCTCATTAATGTTTGCGCTACGCCGCAACTACCGGCGAGGGGTGGCAGGGGATGCAAAGGGGCGAGGCACCAGAGGCCTGGTCAGCGAAACAACAGTTTCGCGTCCGGCACGAACGCGGAGACGAGCGTAACAGGCGACTCGGCCCCCAGCAAGGGCTTGCGGCAAGAGCGAGGTTGAGTCGAGCCGAGCCCTGAGCGCTGCTTCGCTAAACATTAATTTCTGCCAAAGAACTTGATTCCAATAAAGACCTTAAAGATGTTGCATAGATGTATTTGTAGACTCTACAAATACATCTATGCAACAAAACGAAATAAAACTTCCCATGCTACGGGGATGCCTTCTTTGATATTGAAATATCAAATTTAGGTCTTTATTTAAGGATCACATCGGAAACAAAATGCCAACAGGGGTGCGGATCGAAAACCTCTATCCTATCCCGCGGCACATATATAGCCAATATGTGGGAGTACCTCCCACCTGAAGACAGACTGGTTCAGAAACGCTGTGAGCAGTAAAGACAGCTCGCTGTTTCGCAATCTTCTACAATGCTCACGCTATTCTGAAGATTCTTAGAAATCTTGGCAATCAAAGTGTAAACAAATCTTAGAAGTCAGACACTATAGAAAGTCAAACCTCTCGTGATTGGTCAATTCCAACAGTCTGATAAATACGCTATTTTTGTATCACAAGGCTCCATTGTTGGAGATTGTTGTTTTCATCTCTAAAAACATTTTGTCTTTCCGCTTTTAAACATGGATATAAAAACCTTGCTAGACAATCTTCACGAAGAAGTATCCTGTTCTGTGTGCATGACACATTCACTGATCCCAAACAGCTGCCATGTTTACACAGTTTTTGTCTTCACTGCTTGGAAGGTATTCTACGAACGAGTGGCCGCCGTGATGTCATAGCTTGCCCAGAATGTAGAAGAGAGAGTAGAGTCCCTGGAAGTGGAAATCTGAAGGACTTGCCGACCAACTTTCGCATCAACAGTTTGCTAGATGTGTTGGTAATCAAAGAGTGTAATTCCACGGGAGTGAAATGTGGAAATTGCGACAAAAAAAGCGTACAGAGTTTGTATTGTTTCCAGTGCTGTACATTTTGGTGTGATGACTGTATTACCGCACACAACATAATCCGAGCTAATAAAGAACACCATGTGCTGGCACTCACAGACTTGCAAGAGCAAGACATCGAGGAAGTGTTAAAACGACCAGCATTTTGCCAGCAGAAACACCATGAAAAAGAAGAATTGAAGTTCTTTTGCAAGGACTGTGAAGTTGCCATTTGCAATTCCTGTGTTGCCATACTTCACGAAGGTCATGCCAAAATACATTTGGAAGAAGCTGCTAGTGAACGCAAGTTACAAGTGCAATCGGCGATTGAATTGCAGAAGTTAAAAGCTCAACAAAAGAGAAACAAAATCGTTAAACTTGGACAAAACTGCATTCACATTGAAAGACGAGCTTCTACCGTGAAACGAAACGTAAACAGATTTTTTGAAAAATTGATGGCGGTAATAAAAGCGAAGAAGAAGGAATTATTGAACAAAGTGGAGATACAAGTTAAAGAATCTCGCGAGCGTCTGCGAACTGAAGAACGAAATCTGGGCGAGCAAATAAAGCTAATTGAGAGAGAGATAGAAAAAACTGAAACTCTTGTAAAGCGAAGCACAAGCACTGGGATTGTACAGATGGACAAGTCATTTGAGGTGGAAGTCAGCGATGAAGAAGACCAAGTGGACTATGACCTTGAAGGCTTTCGTCGATTCATTTTCGTAGAAAACGAATCATTAATGGCGAAAAGCGTCACTGAAGGAATCGGCGCATTCAAAACATTTTTCAGCAAAACTATTGCGAATCAGTCAGGTGCTCAAGGTAAAGGAATCCGTGAAGCAACTGTCGGTCTCGAAGCGCAGTTTGTTTTGACAACAAGAAATGCCGAAGGAGAACAATGTTATGACGAGCGTGACTGCGTAATAGTGGAAATCGGGAATCGTCGAAGACAGGACTGTGCGACGAAAGCGCGAATCCAAGATAACAAAGATGGCAGCTACAAGATCAGTTACTTCGCTAAAGAAACTGGTAACCGTGAATTGTCAGTAAAGGTGAATGAAGATCATGTTAATGGCAGCCCCTTTGCTGTTAAAGTGAAACCTAGACAGTTCAGACCTGTGCAATCATTTGGACAACAAGGCTCTGCTGTTGGAATGCTTGTCTGCCCTTGGGGAGTGGCAGTGAATGAACGTGATGAAATTGCAGTGACTGACAATGACAACAATAGGATTCAAGTATTCAGTAGTGATGGAACTTACTTAAGATCGTTTGGTACAAAGGGTGATAAACAGGGAGAATTTAACTTTCCTGTTGGGATAGCTTTTGATAAGAATGGCCTTATTATAGTGGTGGACAGTGACAACCACCGAGTCCAAGTTTTTAGTGCGCAGGGTGAGTTCCTGAACCAGTTTGGTGAACAAGGAAGTCTTGATCACCATCTTCAGGATCCTTATGGTTTATCCATAGACAGTGACGGAAATTATATTGTTGCTGATTCAACTAACAAACTAATCAAGATATTTTCTCCCAGTGGTCAGTTTTTACGTAAAATTGGCGGAGAGGGTTCTTTCAGCTTTCCCTGTCACTGTGTCCAATTTAACAACTATCTTATAGTATCAGACAGTGATGAACATTGTATCAAAGTTTTTGATTATTATGGGAATTTTTGGTATAAATTTGGAAAGAAGGGGAAGGGGAACGGGGAGCTCCATGAGCCTCGTTTCTTGTCTGTTAACAAGGCAGGACACTTGATGGTCTGTGATTCAAGGAATCACAGAGTTCAGGAGTTTGAACTGAGTGGAAAGTTTATCGCAAAGTTTGGAACACAAGGGAGCGGGATAGGAGAGTTTGATCGCCAATTCTCTACAGCAGTTCTTAGTGATGGTAGGATAGTTGTGACTGACTTCTGGAACGATCGCATTCAGATTTTTGAATAGACATGTCCACTCGCTTGTGATGTAATATGAATCGGTTGTCATTGCTATTAGTTAAATATAGGATTTCGCACCGAGATTTGTCACTGGTAGTCTGTAGTTGGTTACATATTAGAAAATCTCACAGAATAGAAAAAGCTGAAAAGTTACCTTTATATAGTTACCTCATTTAATTTCGTTTCGAATGTAACATATGTTTTGTTTCAAGGGGAAAAGACTGAAAACTTACTTAAATTTCAAGTGTTCTAACACCATTATATTTCCTCATTAGTGGTAGATTGTGTGATATCAGTTGTCAATATCTATCACTGCTATATGCATATATGTAGTTTAAGGTCATTCCTCACATTTGCATTGCGCATCCTTACTGCGCATAATTTATGGCGTCATTAGCGCGCGCTCGTGCACGTGCACATTGAAAACATGACGGATTTGCCTTGATATTGAGCTCTGTCAGTTGAAAAATGGCTCTAGCTCACCAACGAGCACGGGCATCCTAATTTTTATTCCGGTTATTGTAATCAACTAATCATAAGCTTTGCGTGAGAAAAGACTGATCTAATTTCTATTGCTGAAAATTGAATAAATAAGAAAAATAGCAGATACACTGTGGTCTTTTCTATTTTGCAGTCGGTAACCACGTCAAGAAATTTGGTTCAAATTTTTAATCAAGGATTTAGCTTTCTGTCCGAATCAAACTTAAAACGTTTATTTGTGTCCGACACATTGTATTGACTGTAGTTTAATGCGTGTTCTTATGAGTCTGGGCTCACAAAGATGTTACAATTACTGGGAATGCGTTCTTATAATAAGCATTAAATAATGCCAAAATGGGGCATTTTCAATGCCTCACTGCTCCTTAATGAGCATGGGCACCCCCCTTTTTTATTTCAAAATTGAAGTTATCACATGACAAATATTCAGTGGACAAAGTTTGAACACAAATCTATTGTCACTTTTATTTCAGAGGAATTACCTTAATTTAGATTTCTTGTCTCAGAACCGACCTAGCTGTATAATTTGTAGATTGGTCTAAGTTAGAAGAAGCATGATCTTCTACAAAGAACATTTCAACTGAATTTGTTGTAATCAATTACTAGTGTGTCCTGTGTGACATTAACAAGACCAATAATAAGTGTGATAATGTACCAGCAGGGCAAAAGTGGAAACACAATTGTCTTGTAACATAAATAAAATATCATAGGAAGAGAATTCTTAATAAACTGTTTTTATTTTTTCCCACATCATCAGTTGTCGTGATGTTTAATGCATGACGACAGTAAACAGGAGAAGTTTAAAGCTTGACCAGGATTTATCTGATTGTACGTTTGGGAGATTGATTTCATAGAATTTAAAAAAAACTGTTTTGATTAGAGCCTGTGATAGATTTCATAAAATGCTATCAGCTGCCAACCTCTTTTTCCAAGTCTGGAATCTTTTTGAGTAAAAGTGCATCAAATTGTAGAGCTTGCAAAACATGTACCCTAGGGCTAGATACATTATGCCGGCATGATTTTGGGCATAATGCTGAAGTCGGTGCATCGAGCATAATGCCGGCATAATGGGCATTTATTTATTTATTTGTTTTTAAGAAATTTTTTTTCAGCAAAAAGAGAATAATGAGCAAAACAATTAATAACTCCATGGCTGTAATAAGAAATTTTCACTTTCAAGTGCTTTTAGTAAGGATTTAACATATTCAAGGGCTTGGTTACTTCTTTCAATTTCTGTGCCCGCTAACGAACTGATCAGAGAGTGTATCCCAATGCGAGTTCCATGGAAATAAGACATTTTGAGTGCTTTTGAGATGTATTTGTCGTTAATTGCTTGTAAAGTTGCGATTGATGGAATAAAATGTGTCTCTGACTTATGGAGGTAATTTTTGTTTGCAAGGATGGAAAAGGGCATCAAATATAACCAAGATCACTAGAGAATAATACTACTTTTCGAGCATAATATTTAGGCATAATGCTGTTGTTTTGAGGGTGACGCTTAAAAGCATATTGTTCAAACTTTCGAGCATAATGTATCGAATCCTAGTCCCGGTTTTGTTTAGCCTGCGAGCAAAGTCACGTTGGAGTACAATCGCGCGTCGTAGCCACGAGCGCGAAATCGAGCGGCGAAGCTGCAAGACGAGAAAGTGACAAGAAAGCCACTTTCTTGGCGCCTCTTCACCAGACTCCTTCCCGCCGGATCGCTTTGCTCTTCGCCGCTCGCGCGCGTGACTCAAAGGTGAGCCTGCTCGCAGGCTAGGCTTTGTTCCACCCCCCAATTTGGGCTGAGAAGCCAAGTAGATTATATTCCATGTGATTCCCCACAGTTCAATTGGTAGAGCAGAGAATTCAAGAAGGTCTTTTAACTTGGGCTGAGAAGCCGAAAAGGTGTGTTATATTGTATTTCCCAGAGTATGAGTTGGGCTGAGAAGCCGAGAGGAACTGTTAAGGTGGTATGGTACCCTCAAATGGACCAAAAAGTTTGTTTAAATATGGTGAAGAAAGATCAATTGTGTGCTATTGCACTCAAGAAGAGAAATTAAATTTCTAGAGTTTTACTCAAAATGGTTGCTATGGAAACCAGCCACAGCCTTTTGAAGTAGTGTTGTATAGTATTGACGCCAACACTTCCTGCTCTTTTACAAAACAAGAATTGACTGTCAAATAGGCATATCATGTAAGTTTCTGTTTTGTTCTGTGCAATGAACCTAAGTTTTGACAGTTAACTCTTCTTTTCAGTGCTTTTTACAGCTTTATTTGGAAATAACCTTATTTTTTACCACACCCAGTGGACAAATCATCTCATGTCACATGACAGACCTTAAAATGTTACGATTTTTTTGGTTTATGACATCACGACACTATTGGTCTTTGATCAGCCCAAGTTTGGGGAATTCTACTTAAAAACCTTGCAAAGTAGAAATGTTGGCGCGAAGTCAGTCGGTACAAAAGTAAACTTTTGAGAAAAATGCACTTTAAGTTTCTTACACGAAGTATTAAGCGTTTAACGAGCCACAAATAGCGGGGAAGGGGGGTGCAGATTGGATCCGGGGAAGGGGTGCAATGGTTGTTCTATTTTGTAAAAAGTTACCGCAGTTGTGGGAAATATTCCTTGTCACAAGGGAAATGAATGAGCCTGTGATGGCAATTTGAGGCAAAGCTTTTTACAAATAATTATACCAATCGAGTTGTGCATGTCTTAAAAGTTTTTTCCTAAATAGTTTGGTTCATATCAGTTAAAAATAATCTATATTTTTGGTCACGTTCTTGTAGTAAACAGTCGTTGCTATGGCCCCGATAATAAAACATATACATGCTCCCATTGTTAAAACATACGTACGTAGAAGCAGTAATGCAAAGGTTTTAGTCAACAAGTGAATATTTCTGAGAATAGAGCCAGTTTTTATTTGTTCAGTTCCAGAAATTTTTTTCGCTTCAGCTTTCCTTGCGCCAAGGCCCCGCCGGTTAAGAAAAACTGGCGGCCCTGGGACTCAAATTGAATTTGCATTGCAAAGAATTTTTCGCACCACTTTGGTACGAGGTGCTTGCAAGCTTCTTCTCTTAGACCACTGCCTAGTGTCGGGTCTATTTTACAGGAAATGTCCCCAAACGTGTCCCAGCAGAACCTTTTGCTGGTTCCACAAACTAGAGGAAAATTCGCTCTCTTATTGGGTCCTTATTCAACAGCCAGGAACAGCAAGCGACTTTCAATCGGCCTTCAAGCGACCAGGTATGTACATCTAACGAAAACGTTCTGTTTTATTGGTACTTTTTTGTTGAAAAACTTGGGATATGTATTTAGCCGAAATAAATCGATATCTTGTTGATTAAAATCTCGGCAAAATTGTTAAGTAGAAAACTTGTTCAGTGGAAAACGGGAGTCTGCAGACCTGAGGTAAAATGCAGACTGAGGGTAAACTGCAGACTGCAAACCAGGGGTAAAATGCGGATTGCAGACTTCAGACTTTTTAAGCAGATATCCTGTTACTTCTAGCCTACACGTAGGCTATGTTACTTTCTTTTCTGAGTGATAACTGCACTGTAAACAGGGTTATTCAGGCTAGGGAAAGTCTGCACTGGTTAGTCTGATTATTATACTTGAAACTCACTATCTCTTTTTTGATTGGCCGAAAGCGTACAGTGAATTTTCGAAATCAGCGCCTGTGAGGTCATCCAGCTGCAGATAGATATGTTATTTGCTGGCTGGGAGGTCTGTATAGTGAAAAATTGTGACCAAGGTCTTGAAAATGCTACCCGGGGTCGCAGGCAGAGGGCAGCATTTTCAAGCCCGAGGTCACAGTTTTTCACTATATGGACTGACCCTAAGCCGGCTAGTAACATGTTTATTTTTTTTCCTGCAGTAAATTGGTTTTGCAGATTACAAATGGGTTTGTGTACGCAACTTTGTCACTGAATCGGCTTCCGCGCCGTCTACTAACAATTTTTAAAAAACTCTTCACAACGAGCGAGTAACTCAAATAGTTAATAAGACAAAGACAGATGTATTAAAGAAGAGATTTTTTTTTGGACTACTTTATGTTAGTTGCAGTTATTTCATCAGTTAAGTTCTCCAAAATTGTTTTTGCGGTGTGAAATTTTGTGCGAAGTTTGAAGTTTTACTACAAAAACAATTTCTGTCAGTTGTTGCTTTTAAAATCACTTCATCACATTTCTACCATAAACTGAATAACAGACAGCGTGGAAATTCGTTAAGTGTATTCCACAGAAATTCTTTAAAATACAGCAATGATTAGAGAAGTAAACTCGACTGAAATTGACTCAAATTTTACGGCGAGAGAAACACAGGATTATGTGCCATTACAGCGCCAAGCTACAAACAATTAAGCAAACTCTCACAACTTCAAAACACTCAATTGAATTTACTTACAGTGACTTTCCTTGCCATTTTAAAGTGAACAGAGATAAACTTGCGTTGACTAATCGTCGATGGATGTGTAAAAGAGGCAAAAGATTGACGATTACCACTAACTTTTAGGAACAAAATTTAGGTAGCGTGGAAAGAATCCGGCCTGTGGGCCGTATTGTAAAAAGCTGAACTAGTCACGTGCTTATGATTAGCCAATCAAATTTGAGGATTTAGGATTCCGGCCGGCTCAGGTGCTTGAGAAAAAAATAGTATACAATAATCATACCATGGATACTCAAGGTCAGAGGTAATCATTTCTTGTATGACTGCAGTGCTTGATTTTTGAGGGTAAGCATGTCAAGTTCGCGCACTTTGTGTTGCTTGCCGTTAGTGAAGAAGCAAAAACATGACTTCCATTATTTTTTGTTCAATGTATAATAAAACAATTATTAGATTCAGTTCTGTGATATCCAGAATAATTAAGGTCTCAGTAAGGGTTATCAGCCTCAGCCTTTGGCTTTGGCTAACCCCTACCTCGTCCTTGATTATTCTGGATATCACAAAAACCTCATCTAATAACAATGTTTAATATCACTCCAGTTAGCTTGAATAACGCTCATTTTAGCCTGTTGACGGTTTGCTGTCAATGTTCGAAATGGTAACACTATTCTGTTAAAAAGTCTACAGTCTGCATTTTGTCCCTGGTTGGCAGTCTTTATTTTACCCTCAGTCTGCAGTTTATCCCCGGTTTGCAGTCTGCAATCTACAGGCTGGGTTTTGCACTAACTGTGGCAAAATTAGATCTTGTGTTTTAATGTACATGTAGTTCACCAGTATATTACAGTTCAGTAGAGAAGGAAGAGAAAATCTTAGATGATTTCAAGCCATAATTTCATGATGTCACAGTTGTCAACTTGTTGGCAAACAGCTTTACTTCTTGCAACTACATGTAGTGTTTCATAACAAGCCATATGAAGCAAAATTCTTCATAACTTCATTCTTCATCTTAGTACAAGTGTATCTGCATTTAATTTAATATACAGTCACGTATATTGATACATATTAATTTCAAATTTGTTACGATGAAACAGGAGCTTATAACACAGAGTATTGAATACATATATTTGTACTGCATTTTGACAGTACTTTTTAGATTTTAGTTTTTAACCCTGGAAATTATCAAAACCTATTTTCAATTTAGTTCTTACTAGCAGCACTTAAAAAGTATCAAAGTGCTCAATGAACACAACTGTGAATTTCCCATCATTTGAATGATGATTGACATGATGTAATCTTTTGTGTTAAACATGAAATTTCTCTTTTCATAAAAAAGCACTAAAATAAATGTTTTTAAGAGGAAAAATTATGATAAGCAATAACTAAAGCTTCTCCAGCTGAAAATGATGATTCTCATCATAGTAAACTTTCACAAAGATCTTTTCTCCAGACAGAAAGGTTATTTAAAAACTGTTTACCAATGCAGTAACACAAAATGTTGTTGGAGAGATCTATGCAAACCTTTCCGGGTTTGAATTAAACCTTTCACAGCATCTATATCACCGTTGCCTTACATATGCCCAAACAATTGAGATTAACACTTACCTTGACCATAGGTAGGCAGTGGTTAACAGGTCATTTTTTCAAAGCCCTGCAACATTTTTTCCTCCTCAACTGGTTTACCTAGTTGCCTTTTTTGGGAAATTGGCCTTCCCCATCACCCCCCCCCCCCCCCCCCCCCAACAATAATCTGAATAATGGACTACCCCTTATTTTAATGAACACTTTTCATTGGTCTGTATTAAATATATAAATATACACAATTGATTAATTGATTGATTAATTGTTTGAACATTGTGGGAATCATGTTGCATCTTCTACTTTAAAAATGAGACAGTACACTTGCTTGCTAAAGTATCTGTATTACTTATCAGGTAAAACATGAAGCACATAAACATAAAGTGACAGGCCTGGAGTACTGAGAGGCCAATGGTGGACATCAGATGAAACTATTAAAAAGGTAATTTTAGGGGAGTAAGAAACTCTACATGGCAGCTGTGAGTACTACATGTGGTAATGGCTGGGATTCTTTCTGTTAAGAATATTGAGGACTTGAGAGGATAACACTGTTTTTGAACTTGACAGTTGTTCAAAACCGCAATTAAACTAATCGCCGATTAAGCCTAATCATTGATTAAATGTCGTAATCATGGGTTAGTTAATCGCCAATTTAAAAACGGTTGTTTAAAGGGAGATTAGTCGGTCGATTTAGGAGTCCCTGATTAAGTGTAAAATGAATTATTGTGATTATCATAATGTATTTTGCACTAGTTTGCATCATAACATTGTTGGAAATCTCTCTCCTTTTTTGCCTCGTGTCTGCGTGACTTAGTCACATGCACACGAGGTAATAGGAGAGTTTGAAACATTCCTGTGTAAGACATTCCTGTGTAACCATTCTTTGCATTCTTAATGTAAGGTTCCCGTGAAGATAGGTAGATAGATATGGTTCAGGCAACTTGTGGGTTAATCAATTTTGGCTTCAAAAGACAGGTACAAAACCGGCGATAAATTGACAGCGTTTGGTGCTATTGATTTTAATTGTTTCACACAGATTCAAGACACTTTATTTATCGTAAGTTTTTTTTTTTGTTACCGGGACTGGCCTGGGATGCAGACCTTGGGGACACAAGCATTTGTAGCTCTTTGTGACAGGCTGTTATTAGCACTATATTTTGTGTCTGAGCCATCAGTTCATGCAACTCGCTTACATTTAAATTAAATTTGACAACAGATAACAGGCTTGAAACATTGAAGTGATGGGTTTCAGTCGTGCAGAAGATGACAATGAGTGGTTAAAAACAAACCTCTAAAGTGCATTTTCTGTGAATAAGCAAACAGGTGTAACTCACAAAAATTAACTGTTAGGTCTATGATCAATAAAATCAATTGAAAGGCTGACCGGACAGCTATGGTCAATATCTCACTGTACATAAAGGAGCGCACATGGGTCAGATCAGGGCATCCAGATCGAATTGCGACCAGAGGTACATGTATATAACGCTTGAATTGTGTTCACTTTGATAAGGTTTTGAACAGCATGACCTATTCATTCTCAAGAAATTCATGCAAAACAATGTTGATCAAAAAGTCAGCAAATTTGTCAAGGCACATGAGAAGAAGCTTAAGGGCCTCACAAGAAATTCCTCTGTTCCTTTCACTTACAAAGATGCAGTTGTCAACATTTTGTCTTACAAATTGCCTGAAGAAGAACTTGACATTTTGAAATTTGGTTGTACTTTTTCCACTAAACCACTGCATCTAAATAAAAGTCACATTTTCACAACATTTGAACTTCTTCACCAAGATCTTAAGAGAAATCTCCCAGAGAAGAGCAAAGCGAATGAAGTAGAAGTGAAATCCAGCATGTGACAACCACTTCACTAAATGCATGTCTTGGAAAAACTTAAAATACTGAAGAAAACTCAAAAAGAACAAAGACATCATGATCCTAAGACCTGATAACAGTAATGGCATTGTAGCGCTCAAGTGACCTGACTCTAAATTTAAGAAATTGTAATCTGATTTAACATTACGCAGCAAAAGTCAGTTGTAACAGTATTAACGTAAGCTTAAGAAAAATGGTCTGGTACTTACTGGGATATTTATCCCACCGGTTCTCAACCAGCTATGTTATATGATTTATATGGCCAAAGATTCTAGATCAACTGTTCCTCCTTTTAGACTGATTTTCTCCTCTATAGGAACTTAAAACTACAACTTAGCTACAAGGGAAGTATGAAATAATTAAATTTATGTAAGAGTATAAAAATATTAAAGTGGTACTATGACAAAAATCGCATCTTTCCTATCAAAGCCATTTTAAAACATAAACAAGTAGCCTGTAAGAGGAAAAAAATGCTGTTTACTATTTTCAAATATCTCGTTTTGGTCCAGAGATATTCAAGTTTTTAAAATATGCAAGTTAGGCCAGTGATGACGTCATACACTCAACCAAATTTTGATCAAATATGATGAAAAAAGATATCTCAGCCAATTTGTATCAGAAATGTTTGATTCTTTGCTGTAAGATTCTAATAAATGTGCTCCACAATGTGATCTTAACAGTTTTGTTACCATGTTAACATACTGGGCTCCAGACCTTCCCAATATTAAAGGCATCTCTGACCACCTTTGGCATTCCATTTTGATGTTTGCAAATGGTGCCTCATATGCATGATCCAGAAAGCATATAAATATGTTAGCTTGAGTTTATGGCCTCATTTAACGTTTTGGGAGCTGAAAATCACTAACATATTGAAATCAAGTGGGTGGGGACTGGAAAAGAGTGAGTTGCCATGGAAACAGAATTTTTATAGCCGTTGGTGTGTTTTCTGAAGAACTATTACCCTACCAAGTTTCAATGGTCTGTGCTACAAATTTGCCAAGATAGCTCTATTTATATACTTGATATAATATTGGGTTGAGTGTATGATGTCATCAGTCATCTCATTTGCATATTTTACACATTTTTCAAACTTAAATATCTCTGGAACTAATGCAGATATTTGCATATGGTGCACAGCGTTTTTATTCTTTCATGGAATTCTATGTGATACACGTACAAAATCAAAATCAAATCAATTATATCAAACCTGCCAAACTCAATTGTTACAAACATTCTTTTTTTATTAGAATAGTTAAGCTATGGAATAATTTAGCAAGAGACTTAGTGGAAGCTGATAGCTTCCAGCTATTCTGATCCAAGCTCAAATTGTATCTGAATGTTTAATTAAGGATCCTTGCTTTTATATATTTTCTGTATTTCTCGTATTATTTTAGGGAGTTTTTACATAGGGTTTACCTCATAACTTCCTTTTCAAGACGCCTTTTCTTTTTTATCTTTTGTTTTTATAAGTATACTTTTGTAACTTTGCGTCTTGAATAAAGAATGTATGTATGTATGTATGTATGTATCATAGTTATGTAGCACTTTAACATAAGAGTTAAGAACACAATTTTATAGCTAAGACAACTAATAACATGTAATAACATTATATACAATATACAATATAATCTATAAAAGAACATATGACTAGAAGTAATCAGAGATTATGAGAGTGCGTTTGACACTCTCACTTTAATATATATATATATATATATATATATATATATATATATACTGTAAATAAATGATTTCACTAACTGACTTTCAACCTTTGTCCATTGCTAAAATCAACATTTTTCAGCAGCAACCGAGGTTTTACAGTCAGCTATGCGTAGTGTCAAAGTCCATGCTAGTGAAGAGGTCACGATTTGTTGATAAAAGCTTAGAAAGGTGACACAATTTAACAAAAGACTAATTTACCAGATCATAAGGGAAATGACACAACTGCAATCTAAAATAACCTAATCATGTAACTAATAATCTTTAACCAGATCACTTTTTACTGATTCCTTAAAAATTTGATAGCTGATAAAGGTCATAACTAAATAAAAGCGATAAGAATAATTTAAAAATCAATACTCACAGAGTATCCCTTTATAAATTTCCGAATTACAATTTATTATTTTCAATTAATTTTTATCGATTATCGATTTAATCGATTCAACATGCCAGCACTAACGACTTGAGGCAGTCCAAAGGGCCTTTGATTTTTCAATATGGCTTCCCCAGTGAAAAAAAGTGCACAAAGCAAAGTTTTCACCTGCAGAATATTTCCTTTTTCATGGAAAATTTTGAAGAAAACATGGACATCCTGGAAAGTGTTATGAGAAAATTCGCCGTTGCACAGGCATTTCTTTATTATTTGGAAAATTATAGAAAAAAACCTAACGGTAGCCTCTTTTCAGTTAACAGCTAGAAATCTTAAGTTTTGTTCTTCTTTGTACTTTGCCGATTCTTTGTACGCCTGAGCGTGTGCAGCGCTGTTTCACTAACTTTCATTTGGGAGACAAGTAGTTCGTTATCGGGTCATTTGAGTTTCTTTTGTTGTTGCAATCTACTTTCCGTTCCCCCAGAAACTAGCCAGCTGAACTACTTTTCACTAATTCATAGGATAATTTTTTCTTGCTGTCGGTAACACCAATTCGGGGTTTCAAATTTAGGTATCTCACTTTTAATTTCCTAAGTTGGTCTATCTTAATCTCAGCCTGTGTAATTTTAATCCTAGCACTCTATTTTTAATTTTGGAAGCCTCGTGGTGTTGATTAGAATTCGCTATCTTAATTAAGTACTTTCCGCTCGTATTGTATACTTGAAGTTACATTAGCATATTGTAAACACTTGTCGTGTAAAGGATGATATATAAGCAAGTACGTTTGTAAAGCTTTTTCGATTACATCGATTACATCGGCTACATCGTTACGATTCTACAGCGGCTACTCCGCCGAGTATGTCAGTTTCACCCTCGACGTTAGAGTGCAGAATAAACTACTGTTGGACCAAGTTATGTCTCTTCCTTGACGTCCGTAGTGAACACCATTGAAGTAGATCCTCGTGTACCAGGAAATCGTGACGAATTTCCGTTCCCGCAGCCAAGCAGTGCTCTCCAGAGTTAGATTCCCCCAGTTGTCAGTTCAAGTGTCCGTTCAGTCCGAAATTTACAGTGTTGCAGGAAAAACCTATCGTCACAGTAGCTTACCGAGAAAACTTATCGTCACAAAAGCAACTTTACAAACACTACAACAAATGTCAAGAAGAACATTGTCTGGGAAGAGATGCATGTAAAAGAGTGCGTATAAAATGCCTTCGGCGCAACCGCAAGAACGTTAGGGAGTTAATAGGGAGCTTAAGCAACGATAACAGTGACTCTGAGGATGAAGCCTAGTCAAAATTGAATTTATATTTTACCAGTGAAATTTGCAATTGTCTAGATGATGATAATAATACTAATAATAATAATAATAACAATAATAATAATAATAATAAAGTTTTTTGGGCGCATTTAAAAAAAACTCAATGCGCTTACATTACTATAAAAAATAAATTAGTTAAATCCTATGAAATATTTCTAATAACAGTAATAAATAAAATAAATGAAATCAGAAGTAGGATTTCCGAAACAAGAATGTTTTGAGGGCAGATTTAAAAGACGAAAGAGATGTTGTATTTTTAACAGAATCCGGTAGACTGTTCTATAATATAGGTGTGGAGAAAGAAAAGGCACGTTCACCGTATGTCACAGTAGGGACAGTGAAAAGAAATTTAGAGGATGAGCGTAAGCTCCGTTGCGGGTGGTATTGTTGTAGGAGGGACGACAAGTAGGCTGGACAAAGTCCATGGATAATCTTAAAAGTGATGAGCAGAAGTTTGAATATAATCCGTGATTCAACAGGTAGCCAGTGTAATTCTCGAAGGGCAGGTTTGATGTGGTCGTATTGCTTGGTTCCAGTGATAAGGCGTGCGGCAGTGTTTTCAACTCTTTGAAGTTCATCCAGTTCCTGTTTTGGGAGACCATAAAGGATACTATTGCAGTAGTCCAGACGGGATATTACAAGCGCATTAACTAACAGTTTAAGATTTTCCTTGGTGAGGTATTTGCAAATGCGGCCTATGGACCTGATGGTGTTAGTTGCTTTCTTGCACGTCTCGTTTATGTGGTATGTCAGTGATAGGTTTTTATCTAAATTAACACCAAGATCACAAACTCTCTCAGTTAGTTCAATGACGGTATTGTAAAAAGAGAGCTTCTCGATGTTAGGTGTCTTGGTGAACCGGGATGTAAATAGTATAACCTCCGTCTTTTCAGCATTACTTCTTAGCATGTTTTGCGTGTTCCATCGCATTACATTAGATCTGTTCAGTATGCCAATGGCTCTTAAAATTTTGCTCAGGCTAAATTTGTGATGACTGCATTCAATTCCAAATGGAAATACGAAAAATTAGCCCTCGTCGTTTGCCTTCCTGAGACAACGCAGAACTTGATCATTGCACATTTGTGTTTTGCAGAGGACATTAAAGAAATGTACAAAGATTTATAATGCATGCTATTGTTTTGCTCATGAAACCTTTTGTTTGGTGATGTTCTCATTGCTGTCGTCATCATAGTTTGCTTAAGCTCCCTAAGAAAGCCCCTTAAGAGGTCCTGCGCCTAAGAAACGACCGATGATTTCCGGCTAAAAAATAAAATCGGCCGATTTTTATCTCCCAAGCAGAGGTTACCGAATACTATTTAAAAATGAATTTCTTTTGTTTCAGTTTCGCTTTAAACCAAAAATATCGAGCCGCAAACTTTTTCCGTCTGATAGCAGCAAAATCAGGCTGAAAATAAGCCCCCGCAAAAAACTGTTCAGAAATTACTATCGCAACGCAAAATAATGAGAAAACTACACAGTGTTGAAGAAAAAGGCCTTTTAATGCAATATCATTCGATAAACATCAAAAAACTGCCGAAGCGATTAAAAAATAAAGTTTCAAATAATGCATACTAAATTAGATGGAGCGTTGGAGCTGATTTTAAAATAATTATTTCTCAAAAGTTCAACGCTTTTGAAAGCAATCACAGTGATGAATCAGACATTGGAGGGATATACATCACGTTTCTGGAAAAACATTTTTCGGCCAAAGTATACTGACTTTGTACAAAGCGTTCAAAGTTACCGTGTTTACCGTTATCCTGCTACTTCAGCGAAACACTTCTCTTTTGCCAATACGGCCGTGGATAGC
Source organism: Orbicella faveolata (assembly GCF_042242905.1). NCBI lineage: Eukaryota > Metazoa > Cnidaria > Anthozoa > Scleractinia > Merulinidae > Orbicella > Orbicella faveolata. Next base: position 10,255,040 of record NW_028301577.1, on the reverse strand, counting down.
GTGGTAAACGCCACTTTAAACCTTGCTAGGCATTCAAAGACCATCCTAAGTAGAAGGACGTAGAATTAAAAGAGAAAGGAAGATGAACAATACGCAGAAAAAGAAAATAAAAACCCGAAATTACCATCTGCTAACGAAAGTTGAATCTGGAAAATGTCGTGGCGTGACAGCGGCCATTGACGTCATTTGTATAAATAGCGGCGGAATCCAAACGAATGCACAAATAGGAAAACAATTTTTCCCGGCCAGAAAACGTTTAGTGGAACAATGTTATATTATTTCTCACAAATGATGGTCACTGAAAAAGAAATACTTCCCCAACCGCCACATCGTTTTGGCCGCAGCGTGATCTGAGTTATGAGGTCACGACTGGATCCCTAGCCGCTGACCACCCGAAGGACATTGCAGACTCGTTTTCCCACGCTCTTGCGAGTTGACGTGACAAATGACGTCAATGGCCGCTGTCACGCCACGACATTTTCCAGATTCAACTTTCGTTAGCAGATGGTAATTTCGAGTTATTTTCTTTTTCTGCGTATTTTTCATCTTCCTTTCTCTTTTAATTCTACGTCCTTCTACTCAGGATGGTCTTTGAATGCCTAGCAAGGTTTAAAGTGGCATTTACCACGCTATCCACGGCCGTATTGGCAAAAGAGAAGTGTTTCGCCGAAGTAGCAGGATAACGGTAAACACGGTAACTTTGAACGCTTTGTACAAAGTCAGTATACTTTGGCCGAAAAATGTTTTTCCAGAAACGTGATGTATATCCCTCCAATGTCTAATTCATCACTGTGATTGCTTTCAAAAGCGTTGAACTTTTGAGAAATAGTTATTTTAAAATCAGTTCCAACACTCCATCTAATTTAGTATGCAATATTTGAAACTTTATTTTTTAATCGCTTCGGCAGTTTTTTGATGTTTATCGAATGATATTGCATTAAAAGGCCTTTTTCTTCAACACTGTGTAGTTTTCTCGTTATTTTGCGTTGCGATAGTAATTTCTGAACAGTTTTTTGCGGGGGCTTATTTTCGGCCTGATTTTGCTGCTATCAGACGGAAAAAGTTTGCGGCTCAATATTTTTGGTTTAAAGCGAAACTGAAACAAAAGAAATTCATTTTTAAATAGTATTCGGTAACCTCTGCTTGGGAGATAAAAATCAGCCGATTTTATTTTTTAGCCGGAAATCATCGGTCGTTTCTTAGGCGCAGGGCCTCTTAAATTTTCGGATTTAGATACCTTTGAAGTCTTAGAGGTTTTTCTGTTCTGGTCACGTAACTGGTTAAAATATGGCCATCATTTCAAAACTTATGCAGGACCCTTCAATGGAACAAACTTGTGCAAAAAGCTTATCTTTAGGAGGTCTGCTTTTCAAAATATGAGGGTTTGAAACCTTCCTTAGTAACAAATTGATGACCAATGGACCCCCCCCCCCCCCCTCCTTGAGGCTTCATTCAAAAGAACACTAGATCATCTTGGTGTGTTGAGAAGGTTGAAATAATGAGCTTGGTTACCTAGAGAATGCTGTAAAAATGTAATTAAAGCTGCTGTTTGATTGGTCACTTTTATTAATACAACATTTTTGAATGCTATTTTCACGTTGCATGTACATGTAATAAATTCTACTCAAACGTAAACAGCAATTGATAGGTCTTTCATTGAAATATTTTCATTTATTCAGGCAAACAAGAAGGACTACTACATGTAAAACCATTTGCAGAGGCAGATACAGCTTCATGTAGACCAGGTCAGTTACTTTCTGGTATGGTATTCACAAGTACAGTTGTATACCTGCAGTTGTATATGTTACTACTTTTATTAGGGTCTGGGACCGTTTCTCAAAGGTCCCACATGAAGTTTTCACACCCGAAAAGCCGCAGCAAAATCTCAAACCTTTTGACTACAGAGCTGTTTCAATCATATATTCTTAATACAAGCAGAGGTTCTCTCTATACAAGGATTTTCAGGCTTATGCGCCTCTCTGTCTTTAAATACCAATTAACTAAAAATGGCTTTTCGGGCCCAAAAAGATTCTGGGGCTTTCGAGAAACAGGCCCCTGTTTACAAGGAGGGAGGGTTACCTTAGCAAGCGGGTTACCTTAGCTGGAGAACAAAAGATAGCCCTGGTTTACAAGTAAAATTTTACTGGTAGGATAACCCTACATCCTGGGACAACTTAATGCACGGTTACACTCAAAGGGTCTGGAAACAGTTAGAAAGTTAACCCGCCTGCCAGGGTAACCCTAGCACGCAGATAGTGTAACCTGCCTATGCGGGCAACCCTAGCTGCATTGTAAACATGATGGAGGAAAAAAGAGGAAGTGTGTGAGTGCTGTAGGGTAACCCACTTGCTAAGGTAACCCGCCTTCTAGGGTAACCCTCTCTCCTTGTAAACAGGCCCTTAGTTCTTATTCCATCAGTTAAATTTACAATGCTAAAGTATACATGTACCAACTGTAAGAAATCATAAGTAACTTGACAATATGTTTGTATCTCTTGTCAGGGCAAACAAGAACCACATAAACACCAAAGGATCAGTGGAGGAAGAGAAATACATCAGACAAGGAAGGTCAGTCGAAGTTTTTCTACATGGTATATCTGTAGTCAGTGGACTAGTGTGAACATGTACATGTATCAGCAGGAGGGTAGCTGGTTTTCACAGGCAAGCAAAACCTTTTAAACTGAACTTCTTTCTAAGAAAACGTTCCTCTGGATGTTCAAACCAGGGCGGCAAAATCATCTTCTCAGCCATTCAATTTGGCTGGTGCCCATCCCTTAATGAAACCCCTGGTATCATTATAAATTTTAATCACCTTAAAGAACAGGTACATTTGTACCTGTGCATTAGGGAATTGAATTCAGTCTTGAGATATTTGGTTGAATATTACTTGTTGGTGTCAAGATTATTTTGGAACATCCATGACTTTTTGGTTTATTAGACGGAGAGATTGTGAAGTTCTGTGGGGGTTTTTGCAAGGATTTGTCAACTGGAAGTGGTACTTCTTCGTCTTACTACAAGCAATTTAAAATGTGCAGATCTAGTCATCGAAAATGTTGACCATCATAATTTGAACAGGCCTTGAAGTGCCCGCACTCAAAATAATTATGAATCTGATCTCAACATCCTCACTGACAACTGACAGTTGGTCCCAAATTTTATCTGACAATCATGTTTTGATCTCCATGTTCTTGGTGGTTCCAAATTATTTAATCTGTATTGACCACTGACAGATGGATTGAAATTTTAAGTGACCATTCATATTTCATTTGCTACATCTTTACTGGGACCTGACAGTTGGCCTCAAAGCAACTTAGACTTGACCAAATTAATTGCATAGATTTGTGTAGTATTTTTAGCTTGTCAAACACTTTAAGGTGGCTCCCTAAAGTTTTACGATTGCGCGCACTGAAGACGAAATGTTTAGTAATCTACGTGAGCTCAGGAAAACGTTGATGTTTTTTGATATTTTATGGCGTCAACGTGATCACAAAAAGCAAAACTAACAGTGAATTTTCTCGCGTTTCCTTTGGTGAAATTCCTTAGAATTTCGCAGAGTGGTAATAAATATTTTACTTTAGTTGGCGTTCGTTTTTCACGGAATTCTATAAGACCAGTTTTCCGCAGCGGTGAAAGATATAAATTTGCAAAAATCAAAGAAACTGCCTTAACAAACCCTACTTCTTTCGTATTTTAAATTCATATCCGCAAGATGCGATGTGCTGTGGAAATTTTGGAAGATTAAACGGAAGGAAATTCAACAAAATCATAACTAAAGCCAAGACTAAAAGGCAAAATGTTTACAGAGATGATAGTAAAACAATATTTCATCATTGCATATTACATTCAACAAGTTTGAGAGGACTGGGTGTAAAAATGAATGCAAAAACAACATTCAAAACATAATACTAACGCGCGCAACGCGATAAACGATTACCCTATAAAGCCACCTTAACCATGAGCCTCTGGCTTGGTGAACCGTGTAACCACCCCCTGAGTATAATTATTATGACGTTAAATAAATTATGTTATCTTGTCTTATCTAAACCGACGGGCAAGTCCTGTTTTGATCTGAGCAATACTTAATTACTGACAGATGACCTTAAATTTTAACTGACTAGTCTTGATTACTACATCCTGACTGACTACTGACAGATTACTCCCCGTTTTAAGGTGATTCCTCAGAATCCCTACTGTGGACAATTTTCACATCATTAGTGCACACTCACGAGTGCATGCACAGACTCAACATCAAGAGATTTCCCTCAAGCCAGGCTTGACAGCGAAATGTCTCTCAAATAAGCATGGTGACATATTATTTATACAACATAATTTGGGTGCACAAATTATTCTCTTTAAGTTAATTTTTTTTTTACAAAAATTGTTCGTCACCAGATACGTGTAGTTTTGTTTTTCTAGGTTGACAGAACAAAAGTAAATTGAGAGTACATTTATTGCAAATATTGTACATAGACACAAAACTGAAGCTTTTCAATGGTTAATGTTGCTGAGGCTGGTTAATCTCCCGGGAGGAGGGCACTCTACAAAGTTTTATAGGGGGATTCATGGTGACGTGATTGTTTACATTTCTGCTCATTTACATACAGCATTATGTACAGAAGGAAACATGTTTGATATGAATTGACTCCAAGCGGTTAGAGAGCTAGTGAAACTTAATACATGGTGAAATTTGTAGCTTTTTGGGTGTAAGTATTCAAGGAGAAATTGTCCTTCAAAAACCGTAAAATTTCTGGCTGGCAAAAACCCTAATGAGCTCATACGTTTTTGTAAAAGTTTGGGTTTTTAAACCTGTGTTGCACAAAAAATATTTAATACATCAGGCTCATATTCATTGGCAGAGTTAACCATACTATGACCTTTCAATATTCAGAACTGTTTTATTTGTAGCTCCATCAGAGACTGAATTGCTTATGCTAATGAGGCAAATATTGTAAACAAGGATTCCCCTATACTCTGAGGCTCTGCCCCCAAGGTCCAACTCCTTACCTTTTTGTATATCATTTTGAAAGAAAAGGCACCCCTTTTGTAATACCTTTAATTGTAAAAAGGTACCCCTTTCACATGATTAATTAAAGGCTCTTTTAAATAACTGAATGACAGATTTCCCTACCCTTTCATATACCTCAGTTTGTGAAATCCCTACCCTTCTATAGACCTGAAGCCTGAAAAAGGTAACCCTTTTTGGATGGAGCCTCCCCATATAAGCTATTATGGGGCGACCCCCCAGGGGTGTTAATCTTCACTCGGATTACTGTTTAAACAACAACAACAGCAAAAGTGGTTATTGAATCAAATAGTGTCACACTGTTGTCATTAATTGTACTACTGGCGTAATTTCATTATTGGGTTTGAAGCCTGTGTTATTGCCTGCTAACCAGTCTGCAAATTCAACTCTATTCCTCTCTGTTCAAAGAGTAATGAAAATCAGGAAGTACATCAAAACCATTATTAATCTAATAGTTACTGCAAATTAATGTTAAGGTTTTGTGACTCATTACTTTACAAAATCAATGCATTGTCAAGCAAACAGGTGATGAGAATAAAGAAACCAACAGTACAGGAATTCTGTAGCCAGTGTATATGGGATAGGATGAAGAAAGCTTTATGTGGTTGCAAAGAAATTGCAAATACAATACAAAGCTCAGTGTATGGATTTCAAGCATTCTTTTTTGTTTGCTTTCTTGAAGGATTTCTCTGTGGCCAGAAGATTGAAGGAAGAGAAAGGCAAAGGCAAAGGCAAGACACTGGAGGCAATATTAAGAAGTTAGGACACTAAAGACAGACATACATGAAGCACACAAGGGACCAAAGTAAGAAGGATTGAGAGATTGTTTCAAGCCAAAAAGTAGGGCGTGGATGTTTTCGGTGATGTTTTCCTCACAATTAAATAGAACACGAAGGCTATCAATTAAAAATGACCTGGCTCGGCAAAATAATTTACAGTTAGGTTTTGTAGTAAATTTTTTTTCAGCTTTGCTTTACAAATTTTGATCCATTTTTAATCTTTTTTTGTCTTTGTTCACGATGGGAGAGCTCGGTGAATTGTGTGACTGACGCGTTCGTGACATGAAAATCAGTGGTGTTGCGTTACACTAGCGGCCGTTGAGAGTTTGTTTATAAGGCTTTTTGCGGGAATTTCAATACCATTAGGAGATTCAACTGGGAAGTTATCAAATAAAGATTGTGAAGAGCTATTTGACATTTTGTTGGCTCGTTTAGACAAACAGCTTTCTTTTCCTTATTATTCAAATTACCAGTTAAAATACGGCAACATTTCCTGAACTTGAATAATTCCCGTGTTAAACTTTTTAACATATTCCGAATAGACATCAGCATAACCCCAGCATTGTTGTTCAATAGTCACGAACGTTTCTATCATATGATTTACCGAGTTCTCGTATCGTGAGCTTTGGTAAGTCTTTGATTTTCCTTGAGAAGCAAGTTTTTATAGTTAGCCTTCGTGTTTAGAATCACAACTTTTTGTTAGTTTCTTTCACGGACCACTATTTCAGAATGGATTGTCTTTTTTAAAAAAATTTCTCAGCCAAAAGCGATTTTAAAAAGTTTTTCTTCAAACCAGAATTTGAAAAAAAAAATGTTGCTGCTAAGGTTTTGTTGAGTTATTTCAAGTGTATTCCATCGAGTTAGTTTTGTACAAAATCAATCACTTGTGGTTATTAAACGCGTTCTAAAAATTGTCCTGACTGCCTAAATTTACTCTCAGGGTGAACCATGTTAAAATTTTAAATTTTCCCGCCAAAAGACTTACAAAAAGAATACGGGCGCTTTAAATACGCATGCGCCAATTTTTTTTCTAAACAATTTCTTTCAACCCTTGTCGAAAATATTTATTTTCCCGCCAAAAAACTTAGAAAAAATACGGGCGCCTAAAATACGCATGCGCCGTTTTTTAAAATTTTTTTCTTATAATTTTAACTACTGTGTATTATTACTGTTAACTTTAATTCAATAAAGTATTATTTTATTCTCTCAAGAAAGGTAATGAATACAACACTCAAACTTGTTTTTTCTTCTTTTGTTTGTTTTATTGACTTCAAATAACTTTAACTGAATAATGACAAGTGAATAAGCTACAACTATTCCTTAATTAGTTTAATGAAATTCAATTAAATTAATTACAAAGGTGTCATCAAAAAATTCGCCCTATATATACTAAGACTTTTGGCGGGAAAATTTGAGAAAATTTGCACAGCGTTTCCCCTGACAACTTTTTTGACAAACATTTTAAGGGGGTACCCCCTTGAATTTTTCCCGCCAAAAAAATTTAACATATACCATCTTGAACACAAACTAACGAAAAAAAGTTGATTCCAATCATTCGAGTTTTTCAAACAACTAAGAGTTTGAATCCAGTAAATTTTAGTTTGTGTTCAAGATGGTATATTCCATGATGATATCTTGTTAAATAGTCGGCCGTAAAAAGATGGGAAACTAGAAAGCTATTTACAAAAATGAGAAGAGCAAGTTAAAATTCCTACAACTGCACCGGTTCTACACCACACTGAGAAGGAAAAACATTTTTAAATCGAAATATTTAAGAAAGTTTATATAGCTGGGTAACTTGCGCCCCAACTACATAAACTCACTTAACTATAGCGATTCTAAAATGTCGCGACCCTCTCAATGTTGTGCAGAAACGTTGCAGTTGTAGACATTTTAACTGGCTCGTCTCATTTCTTTATATAAATTTCTAGCTGCACGCCATTCACAGCTTAACTATTTATCAAGATATCATCCTGCAATATATTTCAAGGAGATAGCCGAGGCAAGCCATGAATCCGATTGTTCCTATACGAAATAATGATAAAAAAAAAACCAGCGAAAACTTTAGTCTAGAATAATTTTAGAACTTCCGTCACTTTTAGTCGAGATGAAAAGGCGAAACCCGACAAATTATTGGCCAATTAAAAAAAATGTGTTCATGGCTTGCTTCGTTATCTTCTAGAAATTACTTCCAGCGGGGTGTTGAAGATTAATGTCTGGTTATCAAGCTTCAAAACGTATCACTATAAACCTTATGTCTTCAGTGAAATATATTTTTTTATTAAAAACTTCGTCATTTGCGAACGAAAGCTATAAAATTTTGGAGCAATCAGACAATCTAAACTACAACTTTGATAAAGCAATAAAGCTATCAGCAAATGTTTGGTAAATTTTTGTCCGCAGCAAACGGTAGCGATAAGGTTTAAGAATCAGACAATTGTAGTTACGTTTGTTATAATTGATGTAATTAGTGAATACAAACGACAGCGATAAATTTTTAAAGAATCAGACAATTGGAGCGAAGCGTTGAAAATCAGAGATGTAAAAATGACTGTCAGTTGCGGACGAAAGCAATATTATTTTAGAACAATCAAACAATTAGAGCTGCAAATCTTTGAAAAACAAAAGATCTATTCGTGAATAGTTTTGGTCAAAATGTTTATCAGTCCATTGCAAATATATAGTAGCTTTAAAATTTTAAAATATTCAGACAACTAAAGCTACATTTTTCAAACTCAATATAATATCTGATCGGTAAAAATGAACGCCCAAACAATTTCAAAAATCAGACAATTAGACCTACATTTTTTGGAAATTGTTGCTTGATACCAGACATAATTCATTACAGCCTCGCTGAAAGTTAAACAAGAGGATATATTTGGTTTTTGATTGACCTCTTTGACCTTATTCCCCTTCCGAAGAAACGCGATATAAACCGAATGTTTTTCGTAAAGAAATGTATGACGAATATCTGGCGATAAATTAATCTAGTATTTTCAGCACACAGATCATTCAGAAAGCCAAATATCCTCTTCTAAAATTATTTATTTCCAAGGTGGCGCTGCATGTTAAAACATTTTAATACACATTAAACGTCAAAAAATGTTCGCGCTTTTTACTGTAGCGCATAAAACGAAAAAAAGAAAAAACGACGACAGCGTTAAATAATATGTTGTGATCATGTCATAAATATTCAAAAATTAACTTGAATGAAGTTGCATGCAAATTCAGATTTACAAACTAATCCCAGGAATAAGTTGAAATGTTTCATAATTTCAAATGACGAAGAAAGCGAAGAAAGTCATTCTTAACACCTTTAATTAACTTCAATGCAAGCTGCAGCATTTCGGATCATTTGGGTCATAGATTAATTTTGAACAAGGAAATTTCTTCTTAGCATACACATTACATCAGATTAATTAATTACCGTGATTAATGACCTTTCTGGGAAAAAGGCAGAAAAAAGTTTATGATCGTTTGCGTCTATTCTATTCGACTGTAAATCGAAGAATCGATCGAGACACTTCTTTAATTTCGTATCTGAAAATGCTAAGATTTGAAAAGTAGAAATAATTCACCGACAACACAAAGTTTGATACCACAACTGAAACAATTTTTCACCACCGATCATTTAATGTTTTTTTTTTTTAACAAGGGCATTGCCCTCCAACAGACAATTTACATCATAAACTGAAACTAGGCCTTCATAAAACTTAATGCTTAATTAATTAATGCGATTTTGGAGAACAAGACATTTTAAAATGTTCAGCGTTGAATTTTTCGTCCAATTTATATCAAATCAGAATTTGTTATGACTGACATGATCACGTAACCAATAGTTACTATCACGGTTTTTTTTTTTTGTTTTTTGTTTTGTTTTTTTCATTTTCAACATGCATGCAGCGCCACCTTATTAAATACTCAGAGGTTATCGTCTAGTAACATATGCATGTTTCCAAATTTAGGAGAGTAGAGCGATTGTAAAACAATTTGAAATTTTCAAAAATAAAGCAAAAAATACTCGACTTTGACAAAATACAGGTAGTAAAGCATGCAAATGCCGAACCGATAATCACGTTAACGATCGCTCGAGCAAAGAAATAAAACTCCCCATAATTTGAAAACATGTCCTAATTGATAGCTCGAAAGCGGTTGAAACCTTTCCGTCAAAAATGGCAGAGTTAATTAACAATCACTACCGATTGTTTTTTTGTTTTTTTTTTTTCGCGCCCGAATGTCACTGCAGTGCAGATATTTCAGCCGAAAAAAATAAAAACAAAATAAAACTTTTGGCAAACACAGCGATTTTCAGTTGAACACGATTATATCTTCTCTAGTTTCAAGGCTGCCATTTCTTTTCGGAGAGATTTCAATTTAACCAAATTCTCAAATGCTATTCTCAACTTCGTCTTCATCCTCCCTGCTTGAATCCTTTTGATCTTCTGCAGTGTTTTCCTGATTTTCCCGTCATAGAATAGATAAAAATTACGTGAGGAATAAATCCAAGTGTGGAAACAAACGAGTAACAAGGAGAAGAGAATTCAACACGAGTGCTTGTTCACAGGTACAAGACAAAGTTTGACAAAGAAACGCCACTTTCTCGAAGAAGCCCAAACTCTCGTCGAAAAACTCCTCGTCGCATATGGTTTCTGAACTAGCTTCTAATGTGTACTTTTAAAATTTTACTCTGTTACTAAACCCATGCGGTTGTTCTGAAGCTCAACACGAAATGTAAACCGAGTCCGGCGAGAGCACATGGTTTAAATGTTACATGCGAAGGTAGAATGCAAAGAAATTAATACTAACCATTGGCAGAAATGGGTGTCAACCGACTTCCCTTCCCTAAAGGTCGACGCCATTTCTTCTTCAACGTAAGAATTTGCTTCTCGTGTAGAAGGAACTTGGAAGTACTGACACATCTTACTCCGACGGCAAACATCTTAAAATGACAAACAAGCACCTCGGATCAGCAATACTCATCATGAATATGCAAAATGTGATTAGACCAATCAGCTAACAAATACGTCACGAATTTTTGACAAAAAACACCCTCTGCACGCTTTCTTCGATACAACTTTGCATATCCCTTGTTTATATGGAGACCACGTGAACCCGAATAAAACAAGTGAGCATTTTCCAAATGTTACGAACCTTTTTTTTACAGTCCTCGAATGCCATGATCCGTTCACTCTGATGCCTCACTTAAACAGCTCGATCGATGGCCGGAGTTCTGAAAAAGTGGCCAAAAACCAAGGTTATCTAAGTGTCCCAGGTCATTATCACAGCAGAGTCCCAAAGAAACAATCTTTCCTTTAAAAAAAGCTATAACCAGTTATGCTTCGTCTTTGGCGGCAAATGCAAAATTTGTCCACTTGACAATCGACAGTCCTTGCGTAACTAGTGCCAGTCCGGGGCGGAGAGAGTCGCGCTTGCGGTGAAATTTTAATTTAATGAAAAAGAAAGAAATGACACCAGGAGAGGTTTTAAACACTTTTACCCATTTTATTTACAACTAACGAATTAGAAAAGATCAATTCCTTCAATTGAATTTTACATCCTTACAAACCTTTACTGTATGTGGTACGCTTTGGCTAACCTGACCTGGCTGACCTGTGATTATGGGACTGACCAGGGATGACCGAAGATTAACACGGCATTCAAGGACAAAACTGGACTTCCTTTTACCAAAACGTTTGACAAGGAAACAATTCATCATGTAACTTATCGATTCGTGATTTAAACTAGCTAGATCAGTTTTCTGATATAATGTAGCATAAAATTCCATCGCTTGGGAACAAATTGCCCCACCAAATTGTGTCAGGTGACAGATAAAAACTGAGCAAAATGTTTGAGGCCTGTTTTTGAATACAGTGAAACCTGTATTAAGCGGACACCCTCTATTAAGCGGACACCAGCTTGAGTCCCTAAATTTTCTACCCACATTTACTGTGAAATAAGCCAGCATTCAGTAGACACCTCTGTTAAGCGGACGCAGACAGCTGCATTGAGCCATTTTGTTGCACAAAACCTGCAATAAGCGGACACGTCAAGGGCTTTTTACTTTTAAAAGCTCAGCTCAGACTCCTTTAACATTGTTCAGCGATGTCGTTTAAAAACTAAGTGGATTATTCCAGATTGATGCATCGACTGCCAGCTGGAACAAAGTGCTATGACCAGTCTTTGATCTTACTCTGTGTCACACTGTGTTACAAAAGGGTTAATAATTAACTATTATTGCAAAAGATATTAGAACCAGCTTTGAACGGACACCCTGTATTAAGCGGACACTAGTGAGTGTCCCAAGGGTGTCCCCTTAAAACAGGTTTCACTGTATTCTTATTCAAAATCCATCTGGCCATCCATATTTTCTCGGGTCACTTTTCCCATAGATTTCTTCGTCCTTGTCTCTAACCACCGCCTGTACAACGGCAAAGAAAGCCTCCTCTGAGATGTTATGTTTGCGGGCTCTCAAACCGTCTTGAATGTTCTGGGAGATGGTGTAAGGAGGCTTTTCGATCATGACCGTATTTGGAAAGAGTTGGTGATGGACGCGTGGATAATCGACTGCACTTGAAATACCACGTGACAACCACAGCTCGTTGACGACTACCTGCAAATAAAACGGAAAAAAGCTGGAAATATCATATTATCACATTACTATAGGCGAATATTTACTGACGTCATTGTTTACATTTTTGCTAATCGAGACACGACTTCACACAGAGAAAGCATAGTGCTGGATACAAACTGACTTCAAACATTGACAGAGCTTGTTAACCAATTAACCCCCTAAAATTTCACCAAAAAATGCCGTTTTTAACCGTTAAATCAGTTTTTTTGCTGCCATGACGCTAAATGAGCCTCAGTTTTGCTGAAAAACCCATTATATTTTTCACCAAAGGGATAAATTTCCCGAAGATCAGGCGCAAAAATGTACAAAAAAAAATGTACAAAATATCACCTTTCGCCTCATGGATCCACAGCTATTTTGACAATGTTATGACGAAATTCATGATCAATAACAGGACAGACGCATGAAAAACTGACGTCAATTTGTTAAGGGTGGCAAAAACGCTATTAAGCTTTTGAGTTTTTAAATCCGCGTCGCACAAAAAGTTTTTAATACATATCGGGCTCAAATTTCTTGGGACAGTTAATCGTGCTATGCCATTTCAGTATCTGGAACTGATATTATTGTCAGGGATGGCGGAGCGTATTGTGAATTGGGGGGGGGGCTTACAAGTGCTAACTTGTTGGGGGGGGTCTGGAGATATTCGTTTTATGGGTTTTTAATTAATATTTTATGTATTTTGTGCTTGAAATTGGGGGGGGGGGGCGCTAAGCCCCCGAATCCCCCCGGCTCTATCTTCCCTGATTGTAACTATGTCAAAAACTGAATTGCTTTGACTAATGAGGCAAATATTGTAAACAACGATTCCCCTATATGAATTGAGCGTTTACTTAAATGTGATAATCTATTCAGTAAAAAGATTATCATGCACTTGTATCAACTTCATTTAGGTATTTTGTCTTGCTAGGGAGCCAAAAAATTAGCACTACGTGATTTGTACTTTGTGCTCGGTCAGCGGTTATCTAAGATCACTTACGAGAGAAACCGCTGTCGTTATAAGCGGTCCTCCAGAAGCACCCGCGACCAGTCTCACTCGGCCACTTCTGTCAGTGAAAATAACAGGGCTAATAGAGGACTGGGGCCTTTTTCCGGGTTTGATAAAGTTGCTCTTTGAAGGCGGGATGTCATCAGGGTTGAGCTGGCCTGGGGTCGAGAAGTCTCCCATCTCGTTGTTGTAAATTATTCCAGTGATCCTGGAACGGTATTTACATCCAAAGCTGTCGCAACAAATACACAGCAAATAGTTTTGCATTAGTTTCCTCCTAGTTAATAGGGGAGAATGAAGCCTAAGAAACTTTAAAGGGGTAAACAAAGATATGCCAAGATAGAAGTCCATCTTTTGTTTTGCGTTCATACGCTATGCAAGAAAACTGCAAAAACATTTTAGCCACGAAAGTGAAAGATCTCTTGTCAAGACCTTTTTTGTGTCTACCAACTAAGAGCTGGCAAGCTCCTTTAATTTCACAACTGCTTAAGTCGTGTACATAACTGCTATGATCATTCATGTCTTTACATCTCTCTCCACCTTTCAAATACATGATCTTTTATATATTTACTTGCAAACAAGAAAGGTGTCGCCATTTTGTAGACGACCTACAGCCACATGGCCAGCCGCGCCACTGTCACAACAGCTCAGCCAATCAGATTGCTTGTTATACTTATGGAAGTTCCCAGTACGAGCCACAACATTCTCATTTTTCCTGTTATACTTTATTACGGGTTTATTGTACTGTGTACTGATAAGAGTCACAGCATTCCCATTTTGCTGATTATACTTACTGGAAGTTTATAGTAGAGGTAAGGGCCACAGCATCACCTTTCGGAGATAGCACAGAAAGATGTGAGGTTCCGTAGTCCTCCTCAAAATGAAAGTTTCCGCGGTAATACGAAGCGTTGCTGTGGGTTTGGTTATCCCAAATCTTCCGTCTCAAGATCTCGGCAAAAGTTTCGTTCGTCATCTTGGCGACTGTCTGCAAAAAAAGTAAAGGAAGTGTCAGTGAAAATACAGTTGACTCCCAGCAAGAGAGGATAAACTTCAATTCATCCAAAGAAGGGCAAGAGATTTAATCTCCACGCTAGGGAGGGGATCGGTGGGAGGCGCGGTGGCCTTATGGTTAGTGTGCTCGACTCCGGAGCGAGCGGTCTGGGTTCGAGCCCTGGCCGGGGACACTTTTAGGTCTCACGGAACGGTATCCTACCCCTTGGACCGCTGATGCCCAATTTTTTGTGACATGCGCAGAGTACTTTTTTTTGGGAAACTGCTGTTCGTAGGGATACGCGGGCTCAACTCGCTGATGTTTACATTCAAGCTCACTCAAGCAAATTATTTTAAAATTGCAACAAAATGTCGAGCAGATGGGACGAAAAAGAGTTCACGGCAGTCATTTTTCCCGGTTAAATCAACCGTCAGTAAAGAAGAAGAAAGAAATTACCGATGAAAACGTGAAAAAAATAGCTGCAAGCAGTGTCCGAGTAGAATTGAAAAACCTGTCGAGCGAGGAAAAAATCGACAAACTCGAGCGAGACTGTAAACGCCTACAGTGTGAAAGTGCCGGCCTGAAGAGGACAATACAAACTCTACGACGAAGTATAGGTAAGTGTCTGCTCAAGTAGTCATCAAGCCGTCTATAAATCTCCTAAAAAGTGTTTCTTAAAGCTTCTGAATTACCAGTAAAAGCCGCTTTCCCACAAATACATTAAAAATTCGTGGCGATGTCAATTAATGCGAGTTTCGATGTTGTCACTAAATTTTTTAAACTCAAACTTATTTAACGTAATAATATATTACCACTACAAGGGGTCAAGGAATACTTAAAACGAAAATAGTTTTAAAAAGTTTGTAAAATGAAGCAAACTAAATGGTATGGTCACATAGGACACGGCTGTGTCAAAATACCAAACTTGAAGCGGCGATTTTGGCGATCGAGTTGGACACCGAGTTCCGAAGCAGACAAAAATTTAATAACATACTCTGGACTGGATATCACCGCTTCGCAAAAAAAGGGCTCCTTCATAGCTGGGTACGCAGTAAACAAGATTTGAATCGCAGCTAAATGCTCTTTTAAAAAAGTCTGCTTGCTCGAACCATTGCAAAATGTTCAAAATTAGATAGATATTTAGGTTATTTTTAATTTTCTGTGGCCGGCCGGCTTTCGTGTATTACGCCAGTACTTCAGGTACTTTCGTAGGTTCATGTTAACAGCCTTTTAACCAAAAGCGACCGACAAATTTTAGTCTAGTCGTAAATTTTGTGAGAATGCAATTTTTCCCCAAAGGGTTTGTCTGCCTTTCGTTTTGTAAATTCGCAAGTCAACATCTCGACTCGATATAAGCGGACCGCCGAGGAAACAGTAACTTTCAGAAATCCACACAAGTACACTGTATACTTAAGTTTTTCTATCCTTAAATTTATTGTTTAAAAAAAAAGACAAAATACAAGTAAAACTTGTAAGGCCCTATTTATCATAGTAAGGAACAGTTTTTAATTATGACATTTTCATATTTACAGTATTTTTGAGAAGAATTAACAATGACCTAAGGAAAGATGTCTTGAAGTTACAAAGTGAAGCAAAGAAGCGTGAAAGAACTTTGAAGTCTACTGAATTGAAAACGAAACAAGTCGGTAACAAACTACGAGGGACAAAATCTGCTTCCACAAAGCTGAAAAGACAATTAAAGGAAAATGATGAAAATGTAAAGAAACCTAGGTATTCCCTTGTGGACACATTTTCTCATGGCAAAAATGGAACAAATCGTAGAACAGTCATGTTTATGGCCTGCATGAGATATTTACAGCATGCATGTTTGCTTTCTAGCCAAAAGACACCCATTGCATTACATCTAATTTTCAGTATTTTATTCAACTGTAGCCCCCCAACAAATGTTGTTGTCTCGCCATCCACACTGGCAGACTGGAATATCCTATTAGGGGAGGCCGATAAACTGATATTACGCAAAAGATTTGCAAGTAGCCAATATGATTTCCATGTATGGAGTGATGACTCCAACAAAGGTGGCGAAGAGCGGCACATTGTAGGTGTCCACACCTGGTGCCCAGAGATCAATGAACCCAGGGCATATGTCCTTGGTAACAGTTTGACAGCGAGTGGGTCAGGAAAACACCAGTCTGATGTAGAATATCATGTTGTTCATGATGAATATGGCATAACTAATGTTTCAGGTTTGGTTGGGGATAATGCCTCAACCCAGAAGGGGAAGGCTAATGGTTTAATAGCAAATAATTCAAGGGTTTTTGAAAAGGACATGTTCTTTGTTGGATGTTACCCCCATGTCCTGAACATTATGTTAAGAAGGATGTGCCAAGCTGGGTTTGGGGCCAAGGGTGACATGAATAACAACCATGTATTGCAACTACTTTATAAGGTATCTTGGCTTCATCATGAACGCCCAAGTCAGTACAAATCAATGTATGTATCACTAGGAATCTTAAGTAAAGAGCCACCCCTTCCCCAGTCCTTTATTGACACGAGGTGGACATACTATTATGAGACACTTCAATGGCACTTGAAGTATGGTAAAGCCTGTCTACAACTTGGAGAGAGTGTCCTGGAAAGAATGCCAAAGTCAGACAGCCACTACACAGTGTGGCAGAATGTTATCAAGTTGA
Source organism: Orbicella faveolata (assembly GCF_042242905.1). Classification (NCBI taxonomy): domain Eukaryota; kingdom Metazoa; phylum Cnidaria; class Anthozoa; order Scleractinia; family Merulinidae; genus Orbicella; species Orbicella faveolata. The sequence continues at coordinate 10,237,981 of NW_028301577.1, read as the reverse complement.
GCTCCTGTCCAATGATTCAAGTGGAAATTAAGTTTTTGTATGAGTTTCTTGACAAGTTTCTTATTCCATCTCTCAATGCATCACAAGCAACAGATCAAGAACTTGGCTTCTCCAGTGGATACCTGGCACGATTATGGCCAGCAACTGTCCTTAAACATCATGAAACATTAAGTAAAATGTTGATGTCTCCATCAGCATATTTTCCTTTAACTGAGCAGCAGATGAAGATGTCACTGAAGGATCCTGCAGCCATCAACCACTTTCGTCAGGAAGTGCAGAGGCCAATGTTGCAAGAAGCACTTAAAGTTGTTAAAGACCATGGATCAGAGTGGTTGTCCTTCCCCAAGTTATTTGGAATTGGAGCTGATCCAAGATACCAAAGTTCTTTCTGGTATTCTGTTTTGAAGGCTCTTGAAATTCCTGTCATGCTGTCAACTGAAAGAGAAAAAGAAAGCAGGTCAGTGCAAAATTTCTATGTCCACGGACAAAATCTTCACACATTGGTTTGTAAGGACAGAACTGGTTTAGTTAAATGGGCAGAAATCTGGAACTTGAAGGAACCAAAACTACTGAATGATATCAAAAGAGTTGCAACATCACCACAGAGTAGTCTCATCAGTAAAGAAGCTAACCCCCACCTTTTCGAGTTCTATGCCAAACACATTTTCAGTATTCCTGTGAACAATGTAATTGCTGAAAGGCAGTTCAACCTTTCACAACTTTATCTTCAAAACAACATGTCAGAGCTGTCAAAACAAGCCTCGATAACATTTGTTGAGAACATACTTCACAGTGGAAAAAACAACAACCGCACCACTGAAGCAGCAAGAGAAGTACATGAAGAGAGAATGAAGGCATATGCAAACATGCTGACCTCAGACCTTTTGCAAGAGGCAAGAAAGAAGTTAAATATGATCCGAAAATGTGAAAACCATGGGCCACTGACTGCAAAAGATGTATATCCCAAAGCTTGGGAAGCAAGGAAACTAAATAGCAACACCTCAAGCATGATCCAGTCCCTCAAAGCTGAAGGCCACAAACTTGAACTGCAGTGGAAAGCTTCCACCAAAGGCACATCACAATTGGAAAACCAGAGGTCATTCCGGCCAACTGTCATTACAGAATTCAGAACAGCTGGAAAGGTTCCATCTCTAATGCAACTTGCAGCTACTGAGGTATGGGGTTATGGACAGGAACTTTCAACACATGACTTACCAAGAGAATGCCAGTTCTTCGTACAAAACCTGCCAAACATTGTACAGTCTTTGAACATTGATCTTCCATCCACATTGGACATGCATACCACCCAGTTTCCTATACAAGAAGAATGAAAGTCAAATATGGGGTGGCTCTTTCTAAAAAGGTACTTTCACAAAAAGATTATTTTCAATTGTAACAATTTCATACTAAACAAATGCACTTCAACTATGTTCTATCTGAGATTCAGATAAAGTAATTAGTTTGTGGGGAGTCTTACCCATTTGTAAAATACAAATTGTTGCAGTGTAAATAATAGTGATCATAAATATCAAAATACTTCTGAGTGATTATAATGTAATGCATGATTACTGTAGAGTTGTACAGTCAGCAGTTTACAGTGAATGTGAATATAAAAATACTTCTGAGTGATTATAATGCATGATTGCTGTAAAGTTGTACAGTCGGCAGTTTACAATGGATTTGAACATACATAATTGTTTTTCATTATCATTCATATGGGGCAGTTGTTTAAAACTAGCATGATAAGTAAGCCGCATAATTTTCACAGTAAAAATGTAAGTATTGGTAATTTTTAACGTAAAGTTTGCTTAAAATTACACAAGAGTGTAGCTTGTATAAGATAAAATAACATAAAGCAGTGTACTAATGTACATGAGGTACCATGTTGCATGAGAGAAAAAACAAGGTAGAAAGGAATCGAAAGTAGCCTAATATAGTGGAATGTAAAGCAGAGCAGTGTTTATTAAAACCTGATGTAACTGATAAAACGCACAACAGACTGAATAATTTTATTCCCTCCCAAAATATGAAAATGTTATCAACAGCGGGATGTCTAAACAAGACCACCTTTATTCAGAACATTAAAAATGAAAGTGCCTATTATGCTGGAAAAAATCATTACTGGAATACCAAACAGTTGTTGTGGCTTGCTAATCAATACTAGCAGGGGGTAACTATTTGCATTTACCTGAAAGAATGGAGCGTGAACTCACCTCTCGTAGCCTCGAATTTAACATCTCCCAAGCTGTCTCCGTGCGCTTAGTGCATTCAATATTTATTTCACTACAATATCTTGGACGCGCGGGGAAAAAGTTGAAATAACTTCAAGAGCAATCAGTCTAGGCCTCCAGACCTTCATTATCCAGGAAACTAGAAGGCAAATCTCCAATTTCACCGTTTCGGTTTTTCGACATCACCGCCTCTGCCCGCTGAGGACGGCAAAAAAGTAAAAAAATACGTATTTCTGCCACTTACGCGACGAAAGAGAAAAAATTAAAACGGTAGAACTTTCAGCCGTGTCCCATTCTTCCTTCTTAGCACGTCTATGGGCCAAAAACTTCGCGTCGGAAGACGATATTCAGCCAAAAAGTTTACAATAATTTGACTGGAGCAAGTGTTTCCGAGAAACGGTTCAACTGCGCATGTCATAAATTTTTTCCTGCTGATGTACTGCAAACCATTCCGTGAGGCCTAACTTTGTTGTGTTCTTGGGCAAGACTCTTTACTCTATCTCACAGTGCCTCTCTCCACCCAAGTGTATAAATGGGTTCCGGCGAACTTAATGCTGGGGGTAACCCTCCGATGGACTAGCATCCCATCCAGGGGGGAGTAGAAATAGTCGCTTCATGCTACTGAAACGGGGATAAGCTCACCTTTAGCCATCGGCCTTATTCTCAAGTTAGTCCCTCTCGAGTTATTTTTAAACATAATACCCAGTTCTTTCGCGGCTAATTTTACCACTCGCGCTGCGTGGATGTTTTCGTGAAAATTCGTGGATGTTTTCGTGAAAATTCGTCCAAAACCGTATGAGCTGTCCATGTGAGCTAAAAGCGCGTCAAAGGATTGATTTCTCTGAAGTTTCCTTCCTCGAACTCGGTAACTCAAACCTCTCTCTAACTCGAAGTCATCTTGTATCTCTTCAGGCCATTTTCTTTATAAATTTACCCTCGATAACTCGAACCTCATATTCGTCAATAATGTGTTCAAAGCTCTCCAGAATCATAGAAGTGAACTGGCTGTAAGGCGTCATATTCTGTTTGCGGAAATTTATTCCCGTGGAGAAAAAATGTTTAAATTACATTATATCAAGAGGATAATTAACAATTATTCCATGCGCGCGCGTTGGATATGAGATGGTAAATAGCCAACGAGGCCCGTAAGGCCGAGTTGGCTATAACCAATCTCATATCCAACAAGCGCGAATGGAATAATTGTTTTATTAAATTCGGTGCGTTTGTATTCTTGGAAATATAGCTTAATTTTATTGGGTTTTAATTTTACAAAACGACCGGAAGTCGATGTGACAAAAACAACAACAAGTGGGAAATCACATGACATGCGCGCCGTTTGTAAAATTAGTTGAATGAAAAATTTGAGAGCGAAGCAAACGAATTTGCTGAATGAAATTGCAATCAAATAGAATTCAAGAAACGTCTATCAAATGAAGGAGATATAACCTTGGCCAGAAAGTTTGAAAAGCGTTCGAGTTCGAGTCATGGAGAAGAGCTAAATAATTGTGCACTTGCACATTGCCATCGTAATAATGCTGCGGAAAACTTTGATCGCCATGTGACACAGACGTTGTGCCAAAATTATTCTCGACAAGATCTCTCTCAGGATTCCCTTGTTTTGAAAGCCTTGGCATTTCGAGCTGTATGTGTGGAGCTCATTGTTGGTCAGTTTTAGAGTCAAGGACAGAAACTATCTTAGCGTCAGATTCATCTTCAGAATCTCCGAGGCCACCCCGGTGGTTTTTCGTGGCTGGTAAAGAACCGGGCTTACTTCGGTTCAGCTCAAAACACTCAGCTCCTTGAGGTGTATTTCGCAAGGACAGAATTGTTGGCGCTAGCTGTCGTTGATTCTCTTCGTCGTCGTCGGCCAAAAAAGAGACTGAGATAAAACTAGGTCGTCCTCTATAGCTGTGCGGGATTCTTGCTCTCGGCCGATCCGAGCTTGCTTAGTCGAACAGTTTCCTCATCTGCTCATTGGAAACTGGTTTCTTATGGACTACGCCGGCAATTATGCCTGTTTTCCTGCGGCCTTTTACAAATGCATATGCTCTAATAATTTATTTGCCTGGTCAGAGATAATGGAAAACGGTTTGTTGTGCGGCGGCGTGCGAAGGAAATGATCAACTGGCGGCTTTAATGGATTTAATCAATGAACTTTTGCAATACGTGTCATCTTTCTTCCTCGCAGACGCGTAAAAACACTTCAACCGAACATTCAGTTCTTCTTTTGACATTTCTTATATCGGTTTCGAAAATTTGGTGCCACCAGGACTAGCAAGCCATTCTGTTCAGGTAAAATTTGTTTTTGTTACATAATCTTCATGAATGCGTAAAATCTCGCCGGTCATATTTTAATTTTGCAACTTTAAGGGAAACTTAACGTATACGTACCGTTAAATAATCTTATCTCGAGTTTTGTGGCTTTTTTGTTGTTACTGGGTCGGCATTGTCCATAATTTCCTGTATTTGCTGTGTAGATAGCTCACCGAATATGCTTTTTTTCATCCATTTTTTTTGTCGACGAACCTTTGCTTCACGCGAAAAAGCTCATGCCGAGCGACATTTGCTGCTTTCATTTCCATATAAGGTCAAACGCAGGTATAATGGCTGGTAACCGAGATCCAGTGAACCAATCAGAAAGCTAGAATTGCATTATCCGAGGCTGAGAATTTAATAAACGGAGTTAAATCCTTCGTATAGACCTTATTCCTGAAGGAATCCCTCTCAAGTTATTTTCAAGATGATTTCTGGTTTGAGAAATCCCAATCCTGGCCTGTGACGAATTCGATTTAGCTCACACGGTCAGTCCAATTCAATGCAATTTCATTTTATTTTCTTACATAGTTAAAAGAATTGCTTGCCCCCGCAACCAGAAAGAAAAGACAAAGAAGAGAAAAAGACACGCATTTTCATCCTTAACAAAGCGTCTATGCAACGCGCATGATAATATCCGCGGAAGAAGTGGGTACCATATCTTAAAATAGCTCAATATTGGGGATTCACTCTGTTACTCTTTATCCTCTCCTAATTACATGTCTATCGTAAAGTGTATACATGTATATTAAGGACTGAGCTTGTTTTTATGAGGGTCTTTTTTTCCGGGAGAGGAGAATTTTCTGTTTTGAAAATGGTCAGGTTGTATTTAAAGAAATATTTCTCAAACTCATTAATAATTCATCAAGTTAAAACAAAGAATATCACAACCGTGAAGGAGGTTTGAATACCCGGTCTTAATTAGCATAGATTTTCAAGATTTTACTTTTCCATTTACTCCTTAGTTTTTGTTTCGATTGAGAAGATATATTAAAAACTCGAGACAATGTTTCATCGGCTATCCAAACACCTCGAATTTCGTCGAAAAATACTCCGCTGCGCGTTGTATTTTCAACTCTCTTCTCGTTGTTTGGATATTCCGATGAAACACTGTCTCTCGTGTTTGATATATTACATGAAACACGAAATACAGTGTTTGCCCACACTTCCAAAGACCAAGAAGAGAGTTGAAAATTCGACGCGTAGCGGAGTAATTTTTGACGAAATTCGAGGCGTTTGGATAGCCGATGAAACACTGTCTCGAGTGTTTAATATATCTTCTCAGTCGAAACTAAAACTAAGGAGGAAACGGAGAAACAAAATCGTAAAAATCTATGCTAGTTAAGATCACACATCTAAACACCGTCACGGTCATGATTTCCTTTGTTTAAACTTGATGATTTCCCTCTGTTGTAACTCTATTACCTCGTTCATACCATCATTAAAGGCCGGGTCGCCAAGGAGTGATCGCCACGAATAACCAAACTTGAAAGCCTCGATTACACGATGAAACGTCAAAGGAGAATCACGTGACTCTGCTGTCATGTTGTAACCTGTGACAAGAGAGAACCCGCATCAGTGCATGTATAACTGATATCGATCTTTGTCGTATGGCAAGAAAACAAGTTGCATACATATGGCCTGTGTCGCATGACTCTGTGGACATGTATTGAACGGAATTAAGTAGAGAGACAAGTGTTGGAGTAGGCGCGGTGGTGAGAGCGCTCGCCTTCCACCAATGTGGCCTGGGTTCGATTCTGGCCCGGTGCCATATGTGGGTTGAGTTTGTTGTTGGTTCTCGCCGAAGGGGGGTGGGGGTGAGTGGGGCTTGTTTCGGTCAACAAACAGCTTGCGCTAAAGCTCCTTAAATTACAAATTGTACGCTCGCCAGAACAAATCGCTGCATTAATTCTAACAAATCAGTTGTAGGATTGATTGTTATTTATAACAAATTATGGGGATGCTACATCCCCACATATACTTATCTACACAAAAACAAACCTTTAAGAATGTTCAATATGAGAGTTATCACTGGCCCGCTTGCCGGTGGCGGGGCCGTATACCATGTCATATCACCCAGCTGGTTAACTAGGGCCTTCCTTCTGATGACTTTGTAGTCTCTCAGGTCCTGCGAGGTGACGATCCCGCCGCGTCTTCTGATGTCCCGAACGATCTTCGTTGCCAACGATCCGTTGTAGAAGCTCTCGGGATGATCCCGTATCTCCTCGAGGGATTTCGCGTATTGTGGGTTAGTGATATTGTCTCCAAACTGTCTTAGGTTTCCTTTCTTATCGAACAATAACTCTCTAAAAAACAAACAAATAAACAAACTAAATTATATTGTAATGATTCCATTCATAGCCTGCGTAACAAGCGTTCCCGTACAAAGAGATTTTCCGCATTCTGGCCGCGCCTAAATTGGAGCGAGAGCAAAAATTCGACGTAGCAGGGGGTGGTGGGGCGAGAGAGGAAAAGCCCTTTGTACGGGGACGCGCGCTTGCTACGAAGGCTATTCCATGCAGTGCCCACATTCCAGTGAATCTCTCCTCGATATTAAACGCTTCCCATATCGAGGGTGTTTTTTTTGTAAGCGTCCCATACTCTTATTTCAATCAGTGAACTTCTCAACAACTTCTCGTCCAATATCGGTACCTAGCGCTCTGAGTTTGGACGGGTTTTGAATAGTAAAGGATTTGTATTTCCTCAAAAGCTCTCTGTCCCCAATAGGCGCCCTTCCTGTGGTACCAAAAATAAATGAACGCTAAATATTGCAATTTTGCACTAAATTAAGCGGCTGTAAGGTTTTGGAATTTATTGATGGAAAATTAATAGACTCACTTCAAGCCTGGATCTTTCCTGATGTCATTTTCTGATTGAACCATTGTCTTGTAAAGCGCTTGGTTTATAAGGAAGCCATACTTAGCCTTATCGATCGCCGGTTGAACCAGCTGTTTCCATGGTAACCGTCCATACGATAGCCAGGCTGTGTAGTAACCGCGCACCTCCCCTGGGACGCCTGTGGCTAATGTGCCTAAGAAACAAGAAACCCAAACAATCAAACGTCACGCAATGAAACCTCAATGACATATTAGGTCACTAGGGTAGTAAAACACCCAAATGGTAACAGTAAGCTAAAAGGATCGTGGCTTAAGGTAACGTGATTCAAATGGTCCCAAGTCACTCGCCGTCACTCCACCTTACTCACTGTTCAATTCTTTGTAACTTGCGTTTTTAAACATGTCTTCCGTAGCTTTGGCTGGAGCACTTTCTCTGAAGTCGAACACCTCAGCGACTCGGCCTCTACGATTGTAAACGAGCATAAATCCACCGCCTCCGATCCCCGTCGAGTGCATATTGATTACCCCTACACATAGCATCGCAGCAATGGCCGAATCCACGGCCGAACCGTTTTCTTGAAGAATGTTCTTTCCGATGTGCGAACACGGTCCCGCGTCGGATGCCACGCTCGCGTGCTTGTACGGCCCGCCAAGCGAGTCGGGATACCCGGGAGGGCTGATCTCGTGCAAAGGGTTCCTGGTGAACCAGTAAGCGAGAAAGATGCCGATGGCGACCACAATCGCGACAAAAGCAACAACAAGAGCAATTGCCCACAATCGTTTTCTCTTGATGTCCGATTCAGAGCCAGACATTCTGTGAAGAAACAACAAACACAGCTAAATGAGCTGCCACTCCCACGAACATGGTAGTGGTGAGAACGTGCTGGTGAAGGCTAGCCGCAGATCATATTTCACAAAAAAAGGGAGATTGTTTCTTTTTAATTTAAACTAAAACAAAATTCACTCATGTGATTGGCTAATATGCGACAGTGTACGCGTCATGCATATTATCTCATGTTATGGATATGGACGGTAACAGTGTGCGCGCCACATCTGTTATTTAGAAGGTCTTAGACGGTGTAATATAACAGTATGCTTCATTTGCGTGCGTTGCTTTTTGTACAGCGGTGTACTTCAGTAGGCTCTTTTTCATGTTGATCAAAAAAAAAAAAAAAATTCAACGGTAATATTTTATGTTCATCAAGACTTTTAACCAGTATTTATAGCTCGACATAAATTTTGTTATAGTTTTGATTCATCGGCAGCAGGACCTCGTTTTCGGCCAGTGTAAAACTCAGTCCGCGGACTGCGGACTGTACATGTAGACTGAGGGTCGAGGGTAAAATGCAGATTGAAGGTAAAATGCAGACTGCAGACTATAGACTTCTTAACTGAATCGTGTTGTCACCTCTATCATTGAGAACTAACCGTAAACAGGCTAACCAGAGCGTTATTTTAACCTGAGTGATATTCAAGCTAACCGGAGTGCAGACGTCCACTACGATTAGTCTGAATAACACTATTTATGGTTAGCACTCGATATTGGGGAAATAACACGATATATCCTGAAAAATTATGCAGTCTGCATTTTGCCCCGGGGGGTATAGTACTCCCAGAAAAATTGGGGGCAGTGCGCAGCCCGCTTCCCAAAACCGTTATCCTATTTATGACCAAAATATGCGATTTTCCCTACTCTATTTATGACCTGAAAAAGGAGCTTCTTTTAAAAAATGTATACAGTTCAAGACTAGGGTGCAAAAGAAAAAATGCCCTGTTTATGGCCAAAATAGCCAAATCGATATCCTATTTATGACCAAAACGGCTGAAAACCCTACCCTTTGGGACTGCACATACTTATATGGCCCGTATAAGGGAGTACCCCCCTCCCCGGATTCTTTATTTTACCCGCGATCTGCAGTCTGCCGTCTCCGTTTTACACTGACCGACCTCGTATAAATTCTGACTGTAATCATAACGGACCGAATTGGAGTCCACTTAATTATCCACTCAGTCCTATAAACATTATTTTAACTATAACCAAATTCACGAATGTTGCGTGACAATCCAGTCGAGAATGTCATTTACAAGTCACGGATGCAGTGTAATCCGCTGCCACGGATACCGGGCACGGATATATAGGATAACTCTTGTTGTACACATATCTCAATGCACTGTTTGTACTTCGTTGCTTGCACTGTGTTAGATCAAGCATAAAAATTTCGGTCCATTTCTTTCCTAATCAAACATTGGTGAATTAAATTTGCCAGCTCCTGGAATCGAAATATTTTAGAACAAAGTGAATATTTGAGTTCCGGCGTAACAAAATACAACCGGGAATACCTTGAGAATATTTTCATCGATTCGACGTTTTGACGTGTTTCGAGCTTTCTTTGTACTACCGTTAACTAATGGACTCGAACTGCTCCAAATCTGCGCCAATAATCAGCAGGTTTTTTTTATGATCGACGAGTAGCGTTCAGCGTTTCGCCTCACTTGCGACATCGTGCAATGACTTCGCAAGATTTCCTTCCCGGTTCTTTAAGTTCCTTACTTTGAAACTCTTCAATAAATACAAAGATAGTACGGGTACACATTCAGTAAAGCATCGCACTTAAAATGAAGTAAATATTCGGACAACTTACTCAACGAGGTCAATTTCTGAGACGGAGTTTTCTGCCATGAATGATGGACCTTCCCAAGCTCGTGACTCACATCACGCGATCAGCAATTGTGTGACGAATTGAATGTCATGTCAACACGCATGGCAGCCGTGTTTCCGGAGAATCTTTTATTTTTTAATTTTTTTTTTCTGTTAGGTCAATAAAACAGTTAGCAATTGCGGGAAAATGTCACCCAATTTAAAGGGTCATTTTAAAAAAATCAGCAACAAAAGGTTCAATGGAGCTGTATTGTTGCTTTATTCCAAGCTTTCTTTTTTGCTTTACTCAGTTTCTGTGTATACGTATACGCGCTGCCTGAGAATTTGAGCCCGAATACTCTTTGTGCAACGCGGATTTAAAAACTCAAAATCTTACAAAAAAAAAACAAAAAAAAAACGCGCTTTTGCTACCCAGAAATTTCGCAGTTTTTAAAAAACAATTTCTCCTAAAGGAACTAAACATTTTACCATGTACTGCGTTTCACAAGCTCTTTAACTGTTTGGAGTCAATCCATGTCTAACCAGCCTGCGAACGCAGACGTATTTCCGGCTGTCGCTTGTCTCCGCCGAAAATAACGTCTGCGAACGCCAGCCAGGAAACGATATCTGTGACGTAGGAATTTTAAGCCAATCACAGTTTAGCTCAAGTTGCCCCAGAACTACTGCGCGAGGTATTCGCTGCGAGGAGCACTCGAGTTTCATTCTATCGTGGAACCTGATTGGCCAAGGAGAAACAAAAGTCATTACGTCACAGAAATCGTTTTCTGGCTAGCTCGGGTTCGCAGACGTTATTTTCGGCGGAGACAAGCGACAACCGGAAATACGTCTGCGTTCGCAGGCTATGTCTAACAAGATTCCTTCTGTACGCAAACCCGTATGCTAATGAGTCATAAGGTAGACACTGACGTCGGCGAAGAATCCCACCCTCGATAGATTACCACGTTTGAAAACGTGAAGATAACAGCTTTTTTAATTATAGCAAATTTCGCCGAGCAAGTAGAGCGATATGACGGTAAGTATAGTCTGTGATTTGCTTCCCCGAGTATTTGCCCACATTCAGTCAGGGAACACGAACTAATTTCGGCAAATCGTCGGATTTTCTGGTTCTCATTACCCAATCAGAACGTAGCGCGAGCTCTGACGAGCCAACTCCGAACAGTTTCGTGAACAACCTGCGTAGGTTACCATATTCCGGCGAACTGTTTGCTTTTTGTCTTTCACGTTTTGTCGTCAACGAGTCAGTCTTCTCCTTCCTAGATATGATCAAAGCTATGAATAGAGTAGTTCTAATGACCAACGTTTTGGAGACGGAGGAGCGTAATCTGCTGTCCACAGCCTACAAGAACGTCATCGCATTCAGAAGGTCTACATGAAGAATAATCACTGTCTTAGAAGAGAAGCACGAAGACAACGCCAAAAACAAACAATTAGCGAGCAACTATATCGAGAGCATAGAGAAGGAAGTACACGAGATATCCAATGAGATCTTGTAACTGTTAGATGATCATTTGATAAAACACGCTGAAATGGATGAGTCTAATGTGTTTTCCTCAAAATGTTAGTTTTATTGGACTTCATATTTACCTCAGTCTCGCACCAGCGTGTACCATGTTGTCTGAACTATCGAACTTCGCGCTACCTTTCACTCCCTGTTCTTCTTCCTCTCCTAATTCCCCGCCCCCATTAACGCCAGGTTCACGCTCCCCTAACTTCGTCTATAACATTTACTAGCGTTAAGTTCTCACACAAATCTACTTCATCTCACAGTGCCTCTCTACATCATCCCTTCCTCGCGGGTATTTCCTCTAGTTCGCCACGTAATTCGTAACGCAACGCTATGGGCCAATCTCCCTAGGCTACTCTCCCTGTGATGATTTCCCAAAAGTCATCCTAACACAAGGAGGAGGGGTACGAATTACTTGCATCCCATGCCACCAGGATGTGGCGGGGGTGGGGATGCAGTGGAGCGGATTAAACGTTGTGGGGTGAAGTGGAGGGGTGGGGAATGCAGAGAAACGATACTCCGGATCACTGCATGCTCCCCAAACAAGGATTACTTCGGTCTTTCGAGTCGTTACGGGTGGGCTTGTTCACGCTTTACCATTCATCTTTTTTTTTTGTTTCCCGGGAAAGGCGATTACTATCGCTACCTAAACGAGATTCAAAACAGAAACAGTCGCGAACGTCGTGATGATCTTAGAAAGAAAACAGAAGAGGCTTACCGTACCATACGACCTTCGAGGCCGCCAACCAGTTGCATGCACAACCCACACATCCAATACGACTGGGCCTGGTGCTCAACTTCTCTGTGTTCTACTACAAGATCCTTAATTCCCCAGAAACGGCCTTTAAATTGGCGAGGACAGCCTTTGACGAGGCCATGGTTGACAGGGGTCTGATTGAGGACGAGAGCTAGTATACGGAGGGCACGTTGATAATGCAGCTTCTTGAAGGTAATTTGACGCTTTGGACTTCAGAAATGCAGGAAGGTGAGTAACAAGCAACCGTTGTGAAGGAATCGTGAGCACTTCATCTCTCGGATAAGATACAAAGAGTTCAACTCCGAATATTGAAGGGACTTGGTACAATTAAACTGTCCCGATACAATCGAGCCCCGTGTTCTACAAAATACTTGGGTTTAAAAACGCAAAATTTTACAAGGATTGTATGGGCTCGTTGCTTTTGACACCCAGAAACGTTGCAGTTTTTGAATGTCAACATTGCCCTCAATATAACATCCAAAAGACCTCCTAAAGAGCTATAAATTCCACTAATAATTACAAGTTTTGCAAGCTCTTTTGAAAATGTTTGGATGGAGTCAATTCGTAATCTAGTACGATGTCTTCTGTACTCGAGGTTGTATGCTAATCAGGTAATAATCAGCAAAAAATATTCCTTATACGGAGCAGGTCTTACTTCAGTTGTCTGCGCTGGAGTTGACGTTGCAGAGTTTAGATCCCCCTCCCCCCTGATGTATTCGCCTCTACCCCCTAAGGCTTTCTCACCAGCAGCCATACATGAATTTTTCTTCTTTCTGAGGTGGCGAGGATTACTGAGTCATCGACATTCTTCAAATCAGCAAGGCCTAGTTGTTCGAAAATAACGATAATAATAGTAATGATAAGTAACGTAAGATAAGCAATTAGAGACTTCAAGAGAATCGAGGTTCATGCATGTTCCTCCAAGATAGTTCCATTGCCCGTGGCAATTACAAAGGTTCCTGCAAAGGTTAGACGACATGATGTAATCATGTCTTCCGTAGCTTAGGCTGGAGCACTATCTCTGAAGTCGAAAACCTCAGCGCGTTGGCCAATACGGTTGTAAACGAGCATGAATCCACCGCCTTCGGACTGTTCTTCGACTCGAAATGCGGTGGATCGCTTTTAAAGAGACTGTCACTCAACACTTCATACTCATAGAAGTTCAAGTAGAGACGAACCACTGGTCAGGCAAGTTCTAATTGAGACAAACAACTTGTTTCACGTGTAGAATAATTCGTCTGTAAAATTTTGATTCTCCCTCAGCTCCCTTGACAGAATTGAATTGTACTGTTGACAAAATTAAGTTGAGGGTCCACCCTCCGCGTGCGGCCTTGGTTGGTATACGTAAACACGTGACCAGCCGTACCCAGGGTACTTTCTCGAGTGAGGAAGAGAGAGGAACCTGGGATCGAGGTTGTAACTGGACAGTGTATACGTTATGTATGCAATGGGCGCGCGCGCCGTTTATGTGATTAGGAATGGTAATAGGACTGAGTGGAGTACAAATTTACGGTCTACGAACTAGACGGGAAGAGATCTAAACAAATATACAGCATTTGCCGAACAATTCACTGCTTTACTCTCTACACATTATTCTTAACATTTCAGGTGAATAAAAACGTACTTGTCTTGTTGATCAACATAGTTTTACTACTGGCAATTCGCATATTTAAGGTAGCTGAACACAGTTTTTGATACCTGTGTTTCATTCACCTTTTTCTCTAAAACCCTTGATCTCTCGGTCACCAAAAATGGCAGCAAGCAAGTTAACAACATAAACTTTGTTTTTTTGATGGTTAAGCTGACGTATGTGCCGTTGCCATGGCAACAGGAATAAAAATAAACAGATCTTTAAAATCGGTTTTGTTTATTTGTAGAAAATCTAGTCATTAGATTTTCTTTATAATTTGCATGCAACAAGCTTGTAACGATTCTCACAAGTTAACACCATTTTGCTAATAATTTAACAGAGAGATCTTTAATTATCCGTTGTTGAAGGTTCACTGGAATATCTAGAATTTCCTTTGTTAAAGTTCAATTATTTTCGATACTCCAGTTACTTATTTCCTTAAGTATTTTTCTGCCAAATTTCGTGAAATTCTAATGAGTGGTTCTCGAGAAATAGACGTATTTCCGAGAGTGCAAATTTTCATTCAATCGCAATTTTTGTACTTACTACGCATGCGCTGCATTTAACTGGGTTCTTTCGGTAAAAAAGAAAAAGCTGAGAATTGCTGGGTTCTTTGCATCGTTACCTTTTCTAACATATCTTTCTGATAAAAGACTAAAGCCATCAATACACTGCGTTCAATAATAGAGAAAAATAGCCCAGATACTGAGGGTGTTGAGTAAATAAAATGATCGCTCTATTAACGGCATGTTTGTTTTTTTCAATCCTTGTGCGCGCGCTGAATCGCCATATTGGAATAGCCGACAATTTCCGAAAACTGCTCGACTCGGAAACTCGCTCCTAGTACTCCTCGGTTGTCCTTCTGAGCGGTAGGATTTAGGCACAACCCTAATTCATTCGGTCTGTAATCATACGAGTGATTACAAAATCGGACGACCGCGCAGCGGGAAAGTCCCATTTGTTTATCACGAGCATGATTACAGACCAAATTGGACGACACGAAGTCTTATTACCAATTAATCATAAAAATTACAATTTCCGAGAAAAGAAGAAGAGCCAAGTTATGAAAGAAAGGGAAAATGTGCATTAAAAGACTGACAAAGGAAGCGTAAATTGTTTAATGTCGCTCTGATATTGATAACTTTGAATGTGATTGGTTTATTGAACTGTCCGATAACAAACTGTCCAATAACAAACTGTCCGATAACAACTTGGCAAGTGTATTAGTGGAAAATAGGAGTTTTTGAAACTAATCACAATCGAAAAAAGTGTAATTTTTGAGTTATTTTTTTTGTAAAAAAAAGATACCTCTTAGTCGGCGCGTCGGGTATGTTATGGACGGGTCAATGGATGAGTGAATGAGTGAGTGAGTGAGTGAGTGAGTGAGTGAGTGAGTGAGTGAGTGAGTGAGTGAGTGAGTGAGTGAGTAAGTGAGTGAGAGATGTATGTATGTCACACCAATCAGATTGGATCTACTATAAACAGCCAATCAAATTTCGTTTTGTAAAGGTAAACGGTATGTGAGAAGATTTGATCCCGATACAGTTTAGAATGGCCATATTTATTCTTCTTCTTCGACATTTTCTGTGGGTTAGGCTGAGGATTTTAGTTAAATGAACGAGATGAGCCTTCGGTTCGTGAGTTAGAAGTATGCAAATGCAACGAGATATTTTTATTTTTAGTTACAAAGGTAACTTGATACTTTTGTTTTTCACAAGGAGTAAATTCAATTAGAGGTCACGAATCGTCGCTTTTAGTTCTTAGGACATATTTTAGAGGAGACGAGACTATTTAGATTTGAAACAGTTCTAACGTTTACAATAGTAAGTGCAGGTGACGATTGTTTTGTTCTTGTTGCATGCAAATACGAGATATTTTTATTTTTATTTACAAAGTGTAATTTGACACTCTTGTTTTTCACAAGAGAGTAAATTCAATTAGAGCTGACGAATCGTCACCGCTCTTTCCCACGAGATGTTACCTATCTTTAGTAACAGATGGTAACTTAACACTTTTGTTTTTTTATATGGGAGTAAATTCAATTAGAGCTGACAAGTTATCGGCTATTGTTCCCAGGATATTAAACAAAAAAAAAGCTTTCATTTCTGGACGGTTTTTACGTCTCTGCAGTAGCAGTTTATTTTTATTTGATGGGCATTTTATGACATTCTTTTCAGTCCGATATTTTTAAAGGTAAAAAGTATCAAAACTCTCAAATGTTCTTTGAAGACTGCGTGGCACCAAGTTAATGTGCAATTTAATTAAATCAGACTTTCAGTGTGTCAGAGAGGTTTTTTTTTCTCTTTCTTTCTATTTTCGGTGAAGTAGTGTTGTGTTGTGTAAAAAGGGTAAACTTACGACTCGTATAAAATGCGAAAAGGTCTCTTAACTTGAGTATTTTTGAGCAAAAATTCCTCTTGGGGGTTGGAAGGGCTATGTGATGGGTGAGTGAGGGAGTTATGCATGTGTACGTGTCACACCAATCACAGTGTGGGTTTTATCAAAGAACGAATCAAAGAAGAGAGAAAGATGGTATCTACATTAATCTGGAGACGTGTCAGATTACTGTAGTTTGTTCAAACATTTTATGGCTTACTATTTAGCTATCTTACCATTACCGATGTAACATCATATGTACATCATAAATTCCCAGTTTCATTTTTGCTGTACATCGCAACCAAAAAAAACTTGTCAGATTTACCAAATCATTACTGTAAACAGCTCCATGAATGCTCCTATCTCCGGCACTTCACAAAAAAAATAACTCTTGCACGCCTTGCGTGCCTATGTTTATGGTTAGAGGGTGTAGTGGAATTGTGCACGTCAATTGTGTCCGTTGCTTTTATAGGTCAGCGATGTACTTGATCGGCTCATTTTCTCGTTCAAGCTGTGGACAAAAATAAACTCAACGGCAATCATTTATTCACCAAGACTTGTACCGTTGGTTATAGTCTTGACATAAATTTTGTCAAAGATTTTATTCCTTGGCACCAGGACTACATGCCGTTTAAATTCTGACCGTAATCATAACGATTGGAGTTCACTCACTTTTTTACGATAACTGCAGAAATTCTCGTGCGCTCATTGACTAATTTCCATGGTCAATAAGCGAACAGACACATGAATTAATATGTCATGCGATCCATCAAAGAGCGCAAGCGGACAATTTAGTAATTTTTTATAGTAAAAAACAAATTGACGTTTTTTTTTTTTTTTTGCAAGCGTCTGTCCTGTTATTGACAAAGATTTTCGTCATAACATTGTCAAAGTAATCTGCGAATCCACTCGGCTATCGCCTTGTGGATCCACAGCTACTTTGACAATGTTATGAAGAAATTCATGACCAATAACAGGACAGACGCAAGAAAAAGTGACGTCAATTTGTTAAATCTACTCCGTCCTATAAACATTATTTTAACTATGACCAAATTCACGAATCTGGTTGGCCATCGATAGTGACGCTTTTTAGCCCGAATGCGGAAGTGTAACGCAACGGGAAGCTTAAGTGTGAATGAACTTTGTACTCGTCATTCATGTAAATATGCGTGTACCCGATATTATGAAATAGCTGTCAATCATCGGGTGTTATAGCACCTGAATTGCCAGTCTGTGTAGCAGGATTTCAAAGGGGAGGGAGAGGGGGAATAGTGAAAGCACGATCAGAGGGAGAGGGAAGGGAACTTCGTGCTCCTATTAGATTCCCCCTCTCCCCGAGTCACCTTTGAGCACCTGCCGCACACTGAGGTGTACCACATCTCAAACATGCACGCGGGCGCGGGAGTTTGGGCTCTAGTTTCGGCTCGTTGCCCTAAAATAAAAGGTCACACCACTAAACAAAAAAAGCTCTTCATTACAATCGGCGGGCGCTGGCACGCTATATTTAAGTTACATTATCAATTGTGCTAGTGTTCTCGGACATCTTTGTGGTCTGTACCAAGCGTCTGTGATTTGCTAGACAACTTTGGGTGTGAAGACGAAAGTCTCTGGAGAAGGGAAAAAACATCGTTTGTGAAACGGTGAGTAAACTTCTTCCTTTTACTGCTATTGTCCTTCGTGAAAGTTGTGCGCATAGATGCTGAACAGACTAGTAATTCAGTCTGTTCTGTTCGCCACAATGACACGACCTTCAACAGTTCTTGTACTTTTGCTACGTTAAATTAAATCATAGACTCAGGGGACCTGATAGACCATGATGCCGTAGTGTTTACCGAATCAAGCACTGTATTGCCCAACTATGATGTTTATAGTTAACGACGTTTGAATAATAATCGTGAAGATAATTATAATAGCCGTTTTCCAACCTGATTGCATTGCACTTTTACGCGATCACCATGGCTTGGAGCCATGACCATTTAAGCGACGAGTTAAGGTCAGTTAACTGAATACTGTAGCTGAATGCCAGAGGGTTTCCGTGATTTGTTCAACGCTCACGACTTCATCGGCCTGCAATGTAAATACTGATTATCATTGAGTTGCGTGTGACTGATTGATCACGCGAACAACACAGACAAACAAAACAGCTCCTTCGTCGTGCGAGCTTCGGCGATAACAAATACGCCTCACATATGTAGGAATTCTTTTTGTGAACCCCATGCTATATCTCATTTTTGGTTCGCCGAGCTTCCCCGCAGTATTGCAAAGAAAACTCACTATATTCTGGGCTGCTACATGCAAATACGCCCCGTAAGCACTCAGGCGATGAGAAGGTGACAGACATGGAATTTTATTATCGTGGCTTTCTTGCGTAACTAGAGAAACTGTGTTGTGGCTACATGAACAGCGGTGAATAAGCGGTAAGCACAGCTTCCGATGTAAGAAAGAAACACAAGGAAGATTTTACAACGTTTTAAAATCAGCGTAGTAGATTGTTCGGAGATCAAGGACAAAAGAGACAAAAGGAAAAACTTTAGTATCAGTGTGTAAAGCTCTTACGTCACAGATATGGCGAGTTCGTCGTTCGCAGTGCAGCTCAGTCATCACGATTCTTTTCCATCCTTGTTGCCCTCTTATTTTCTTACACAGCGTTTTCACTCACATGGTCAGGGGCAAATTTATTTTGTTTACATACTGAGAGTTCAATTCCCACAGGATTAGTATGGGACACCAACATTGCCGCCGTTTCGTGGTTGAGGGACACCAATATGGCTGCCGTGACGTCATAGTAGCGTGTTCCTCTACCTTACGAAAATATCATATTCACAGTTGCTTTAATTTGAAGGCTATTTTTATGTATTTTGTACATCGTACATGATACAGTGTACCGTCACAACTCTTTTGAGCGACTTTATTGTCTAGAATTATGGATTTTTTTTTCTACATACAGTCGAGCCTCCGGTTGCGACCACCTCTCCTCGGCGTTTTCCAAAATACCAAAAGTTTCCAAGTCAGTCACTAAATTTGGAGCCTCTTGTAAGCGACCACCTCTCTAAGCGACCGCGACCACTTTCAGAGCTAAGAGTTTGAAATTTTCTTTTGTTTTTAACCTCCCGTAAACGACCACTTGACAGATATAATAGAGCAGAAATTGGATAATATGGTGTTTTAACATTAGACGGACATTTCTCAAAGGGAGGTACCGTATTTTTTCTCGAAACTGACTCGTCATATGAATAAAGTATTTAAAACATGGGTTATGTTTACAATATCCTAATGAGGCAAAATTTTGACCCAATATGGTCTGAGCTCTCGTAAGCGACTACCTCCCGTAGGCAACCACCTAGGGTTGATATTTTGGGTGGTCTCTTACGGGAGGTTCGACTGTATGAATATAAATTTCTGACCCACCTTACAATTTTTTAAAGTGTACGTTAATAAATTGAATATGACAATGATCTTTTAACGTCCAAAGGAGGGCGCTTATATGAAAAGGAGCGCTTTAATATCAGGCACGGGGCATTCATTTGGCTTTCTGAATGTGGTATAATATTTTAAAGAAAAACAAGATACTTCAACTGAAGAGCTGACACAGTAGGGGTTATAAGGGTCATAATATTCAATATTACTTCCAGATGAGAAAAAAAAGACCTCGTAATTTATTCCCCTAAAGTCTCTTCTGTGTCACTGTATTGAATGGGTCTTGAATGCTACTTTCGCTTTGGGGCTGCGCTTATTGCAAAGAAGCACTTTCTGGAATATGGGCGCTTATAAGAAAAACAAAAAAACGCTCAGTGGGGAACGCTTGATAGGAAGGGAGCAATTATTGAGAGCGCTGAATCAAATCATTATGGTATGAATAAATAAATGGTCGTGACGAATTGGAGTAGAAATTACGCAATCGAAAACCGATCGTTCAAAGGTCACGAAACGTTTAATGTCTGGAGCTTCGTTTGTCTCCTTAGCTACATTTATGTTTATTTCAGAACCCAGATTCTGTGAGAAGGTTGAGATTGACAAAGAACAAATGTTTCAGAACACGACAATAATTACAATCATGGACATAAGTGTTGACACATTTGAGCAAAACAAACGCTTTCTAAACGTCCTTCCGTAATTGGAAAAAAAAAAAAGAAAAAAAAAAAGCCAAATAGCCAAACCCCCCTCTCCCCCTTTTCAATGTTGAAATACGCTCCGGGGACACTGTCTCGTGGTTACAACATTGAAAAGGGGAGAGGGGATCGAAATGTGAAAATTGGAGACTGAATAACTCACGCGTTCAGCGAAACAGGTTTTTTTCGGGGGGTGTCTAAACTTTTTTTGTCCATGATTTGTCCAAAGGGGAATGGAGAGGGACGGGGGGGTGAGTGGAGAGAGACTCAAGATCCCGTTTAACGCACGAATTTTACCAAAGTTTTAAGTGTCACGTATAATTTTGTGATTTTAACGATACATTTAGTAATAAATTCACGAATTTCATTTCTCGTTCATTCTCTTACCCATCATGATGCACCATTTTGTCTTCATATCTAATCATGATCGCGCATAAACCGTTCATGCGGCAAAACAAAATTAAATTTTTGTTTTCCAAGGTAACTCTGTTACATAATGCCTTCCTCCAAACCAACATAAATCACCGGGAGGCTTAAGTCTTTATAGTGACGTGGAGGGACACATGTACTATCTGAACAGATTTGGTGTTCTGGGTGACTAACTGAACGTCACGTAGTTCTGAAAAAGGCTGTTCTTATTAAAGGATTAGAATTATCATCAGGGATGGGCCGTTATTTTTTGGAGGGGTCGGGGCATTATGCTCTTCTCCAATTAAGCCAACATAAATCGCCAAGAGTCTTCATAGTGACGTGGAGGCACACATGTTCTATTTGAACAGATTTGGTGTTCTGGGTGACTAACTGAACATCGCAGGTCTCTGAGAAACACAACTGTTTCGCTCGGGATCATTCCATTCAGTGCTAATCAACTATTGTATGTCTGAAAAATGTAGCACTCGGCTGTTCTTATTAAAGGATTAGAATTATCAATTATGGTGGACCATTATTTTTTAAGGAGAGTTGGGCAATTTTCTGTTAGAGTTTTCTGAAAAATCAAATCCAAAATGACCGGTGATTGTTGCGTTTTTGAATACCTCTGGCGTAGTGTGGACGAAAAACATTTGATACGTTTTCAGAGTGAAACCTCCGATTTCGAATTTCTCCGGACGATCCTAACAAACGAATGACAGAGTAACCTTGTTTTTCTTGTTTATTTCAGTGCGGCACGATGAGTGAAACTAAGGACAAAGCTGAACTTTTAATTATAGCAAATCTCGCCGAGCAGGCAGAGCGATACGATGGTAAGTATGGGTTGTGATTTGTTTTCCCCGAGTATTTGCCCACATTCAGTCAGGGAACACGAACTAACTTCGGCAAATCGTCGGATTTTCTGTTACTTATTACGCAATCGGAAAGTAGCGCGAGCTCTCACGAGCCAACTACGAACCCTTTCGTGAAGTCACTGCATAAGTAACCAAAAATCCCGGACGAGCCTTTTGCTTATTTCCCTGCCATTTTTGTCATCAACGAATCACTCTTTCTTTCAAAATATGATAGAAGCTATGTAGAGTATACTTGTAACCACACTCATTCCGGGAACTCGAACGATAATATTTTCGGCAAATAGTCGGAGCAGCGCGAACTATCCCGCGCCGGTTACGAACATTTCGCGCCATTAAGGGAGTCAAATATGTCAGTTTGCAAGAAAACCATGAAAGAATTCCCGGGATTTCTACCCCCGAGGGGATGCTCCCTATACATCGAGGCTCCGCCCGAAAGGGGTACTTTTCTCAGGCTTTAGGTATACAAAAGGGTAGGGATTTTACAAGTTGAGGTAAATAAATGGGTAAGGAAACCTCTCATTTAGGTATTTAAAGGGGCCTTTAATTAAAATGTTTCGAACGGACGTACCTTGTTGCTGTATCTGGTAACGCTTGATGTTCTCCCATTAGAACAGTTCATTAACTTCATTCCAAGGGTTTAGAAAAGGGATGCAGTGTCGTTAAGTAGGAATGCAAAAGGGGTACCTTTTTCAATGAAGGGTATACGACAGGGGTACGGTCGGGTACCTTTCCTGTCTAAATGGTATACAAAACGATAAGGGGTTGGACCTCGGGGCGGAGCCTCCCCGTATAAAACATTGTGGAGTACTCCCCCTGGGGGATTTCTACTCAGCCCTCTCCACTTTTCGCGATCAATTCATTGTCGCTTTATTCTTTCTAGATATGATGGACGCTATGAAGAGAATAGTTGTAATGACTGGTGTTCTGGAGACGGAGGAGCGCAATATGCTTTCCGTAGCCTACAAGAACGTCATCGGGGCCAGAAGGGCCGCGTGGAGAATATTCTCTGGTTTGGAACAGAAACATGACGATAACGCCAAAAACAAGAAACTAGTGAGCGACTACAGAGACAAGATAGAGAAGGAAATAGAAGAGATATCCAATGGGATCTTGCAACTTTTAGATGACCATTTGATCAAACACGCCGAGACGGACGAATCCAAAGTGTTTTTCCACAAAATGTAAGTTTTATCGGACTTCATATTTACCTTAGTCTCGCACCAGTATATACCATGTTGTCTGAACTATCCACTTCACGCTACCTTTTACTCTCGGTTCTTCCCCCTTTCCTAATTCCCCGCCCCCCATTAATGTCGGGTTCCCGTTCCCCTAATTTCCTCTATAACATTTATAGCTAGTGTTATAACCTTACACAAAGCTATTCCATCTCACAGTGCCTCTCTCTATTATCGCTTCTTCGCATGATTTTCCTTGGTTCGCCACGTCTATTAATTGAACGTAATGCTACGAACTACTCTCCATAGGCTACTCTCCCTGAATTTCCCAAAACTTATCAAACGTAAGGAGGAGGGGCATGAATGACTTACAGTCCCATACCACCAGGATGTGGCGGGGGAGGGGATGCAGTGGAGGGGGTGAGGGCAGAGCAACGATACTCCGGATCGCTTTATACTCCGAAAACAAGGATTACCTCCGTCTTCTGAGCTGTTACAGTCATGTTTACACCTTACCCTTCATCTTTCTTGTTTCTCAGGAAGGGCGACTACTACCGCTACTTAACCGAGATACTGCAAGGAGACCGCCGCAAAGAGCCTGCAGATAACGCACTACAAGCCTACCAGGCGGCTGAGGAGGCCGCCTCAAAGTTACAATCAACGCATCCGATACGACTGGGCCTGGCGCTTAACTTCTCTGTGTTCTACTACGAGATCCTCGATTCCCCAGATAAGGCCTGTAAATTGGCGAAGGCAGCCTTTGACGATGCCGTAAATGAGCTGGATCCTAGTGGGAACGAGAGCCAGTATAAGGAGAGCACGTTGATAATGCAGCTTCTTAGAGATAATTTGACGCTCTGGACTGCAGAAATGCAGGAAGGTGAGTAACAAGCAACCATTGTAAGAAAACCGTAAGCACTTCGCCTCTGATAAGATACAAAGAGTTCAACTCTGAATATTGAAAGGAATTGGTACAATTGAACTAGCCCGATAAATTTGAGCCCCGATAACGTTCTAAAAAACTTTATTGCAGCCTGGGTTTAAAAACGCAAAATTTTACTTTGTATGGGCTCAGTAGTACTTTTGCCACCTACAAAGTTTGGAGTTTTTGGAAGTCAACTGCACCTTGAAAATAACATCTAAAGGACCTTCCAAAGAGCTAAACGCATTCAAAAATTAATTGTTTTAGATAATCAAAGCCTTGATACTTCTGGAACAATTGACCACACATTTAATTACGCATCGGGCTGAAATTATTATTTTGTTGGATTATGCAGCCAAAAATGTCATGCTTTATAGGAGGTGGGTCATGTAATTTTCAACCTTCATTCAGGGGTGAGTCACTTAGTTTTGTGTCGTATGGAAGGGGTTGATCATGTGTTGTCTATCCACCGCATTTTAAAATGCTCCCTCGCTAGACTTTTTGACCAGTGCCTAATAACTAAGTTTCGCAGGCTTTTTTTGAAATGCTTGGATCGAGTCAATTCGTATCTAACACCATGCCTAAACGTCGAACGCTAATCAGGCAATGCAGGGGCGTAGCAAGGATTTTTCAAAAGGGGGTCACACTGGGTCAAAGTGAGGGTACTCACCAGATTGCCATGCCGTTTGCGCCACCTGTTGTAGGTTGTTTGCTTAAAAAAAAGGCTTACAAAGGGGGAGTCATGGGCACCCCAGGACCCACCCCCCCCCCCCCCCAGCTACGCCCTTGCAAAGACTAGCAAAAATATATATTCCCTATACCGAGCAGGTCTTGCTCCGGTCCTCGGAGCTAGAGTTGACGAGGTAAAGATTAGATCTCCACCCTCCCCCTGATGTATGCGCCTCTAACCCCTAAGGCTTTCCCACCACTAGCCATACATGAATTTTTTTTCTTTTCTCAGGTGGCGAGGATGACTGAGTCATCAACACCCTTCAAATCAGCAAGGCCTAGTTGTTTGAAAATAACGATAATAATAGTGATGATAAGTAGCGTAAGATAAGAAATTAGGGATTCTAAATAAATCGAGGTTCATGAATGTTCCTCCAAGAAAGTTCCATTGCCTGGGGAGGGGCATCAAGGTCAGAGGAGCTGAATAATGTCGTAAATTAACAACAACAAAATACTCACACCCCCATCCGACCCCCTACACAAAATGTTTTCACCTTTTTTAATCTCATATATAAGCCAAGTTTGTTATCAAACGACCGCGACTCAGCCTCGTTCCCTCGGGGTCATGTTTCGAGGGAAACAAAATGCCTCTCCCTAGGGACATCGGGGTAGACCGCAGCTGACTCCCTAAAATACCAGAGCTAAAAAAGTGGAGCTATCGCCAATTTCATGTCCAAGAAATATTTCTTTCCATCCCATGCCTTTTATCCTGTTGTTCAGTCTCTTCTCTCTCCTTTGCTGCTGTTTATTTGGATCGTTACGCAAATTCTTTTACAGTAAAAGAAAGGTTGCGTGACAAACCAATGTGTGACACCCACCTTGCCCAGGCCTGAGAGAGGTCTGTGTACCATTCTAGAGGTCGAGCGAGTGTCACAGATTCTGGTGAATCATTCAAGATGTATTTTTAGCCTGTGTAAATTACAAAATAATGTCTTTTGAACTGGATGCATTAATTTTCTAATAAAATGTTATAAGTTCAACTCCTTTCAAATGTATGTAATTCACAATCGTGATCATCTGACTTATGAGCCGTTGGGCTGTCTTTCAAGATGTGTCTCTTAGTATTCTGGGGCACGTGCAGCACGTGAGGGTTTCTGGGGTCAAAACCTCGTTGGCCTTTCCACAACAATCGCGTGATTATAAAATCGCCTATCTTTCCGGAAGTTCTCAAAAAATTTCTAAACATCACAAAATTTTCCTTAACATCTCGCAAAACCCTCTACATAACTCGTATTGTTTTAAAAAATAGAACCCTCTTCACAACTCTTTTTGTTTTAAAAATAATCGATTCTGAATCACTTAGGCCAAAATTTTCTTGCAGTAACAGAAGTTGGGGAAGAAGTAGGCTTTTGTACATTATGCTAGCATTTTTTTGAGCATTTTAGTTAGGCAAAAGCATTAAGCATTATTCAAGCATTTTACTGGCATTTTCTTGGAAAATTTGTTGTTTTTTTTTCTACAGAAAATAGAAATAATTTTTTTTTTTATGAGAAAATGAAGACGTAACTCGAAATTGGAAAAATTTCAAACGCCACCCCAATACAGCCGAGTGGAAACTGAGGAGAGGTCAGCGGCAGTGAAATCAAATTAAAGGCGGCCATGTTTGTTTAGTCACCTTTGTGAGAAACCCTATGTATGAGCATTAACCGAACATTTTAGTGACTTTTTTGGGGGTGACCGAGCATTTTAGTGGGAAAAATGGAGCATTAAGGTGGAGCATTTTAGTGGGGAAATAAAAGCATAATGTACAAAAGCCTAGGAAGAAGATTTAAGCGCTTTGATGTTACCAGCATCCACCATTTAGGAAAATTGCTGCTTTAGCGCTTTTAGTGATATGGAATATATCTTTCAAGTGGGAAATCGCAGAACTGGGTTGTTTCTGCCATAGAACTGGAAAACACAGGTCTACGCCAAAATAAGCTATAAATATGGCTAAATATCCCTAAATTGTCTAAATATCTTAATATTCTCTAAATATCTCGGAAACTAAAATATCCCAAGAAATATCCGGATATTTGTGGAAAGGCTTAAAACCTCGCTTTTTTTACAACCACTATGCATCGCTTCTATTGTGCTCTTTTTTACACTTGAGAAATAGAAAACACGTACCGTGTTTTTATTAAACAATTAGATTATGAGCTCGAGATTTCTATCGCGTGATAGTCGACGAGGGCGCAGCAAGAGTCAACTATCGCACACGGAAATCGAGAGCGAATAATCTAATCGTTTCAGTTTAACTCTACAAGTCGTTCAAAACTTTATCTAAATCCACTTTACAGACATTTCGAAAACGCCAAGAAGCGGCCGCCATTTTGTTAGCAAGGGTACACTGCTACGCAACTCACTATCTATCACAGAATAGATAGCGAATAGCGTAGCCAATCAGAGAACGACATTTGTGATAGAACGCTAGTAGATTTATACTAAAACTCAATAGAGACACGGAAAAAAAATGTTTTCTAGATATAATAATAACGAACAACTAAGAGAACGTTTTTTCTTTCTTTGTGTTTTTAACCAATCAGCGCGCTTATTGTCTTTGGGCTATTTTCTAAAGCGCATTGCTACTACCATCTTTTTTACCACAACACTTCGCATGCATTGAACTTAAAAGAATTCACAAAAAAAAAAAACACCACCATAGATAGGGCTTTCTTAATATTATTAATAAAGAACTGGCTGATGACATCTTTGACTGCTAAATAGGCTACAGTCAATTACAGCCCTCAATAAGTTGTCCAAGAGTGCACTATTTTAAAATTTAAAACATACACAAGATCTACCCACAGATTTTCCCCCTTCCAAGTACCAATGTGATTACTCCGAGAATCAAATTCCGGGCCGCCGACGGTTGTTGTCGCTTAACAAAATTACAAATTGTTTTTCCCGTGGTAAGAATGGCGCCTTTTTAGTGAATTTCCCATCTATAGGTGAAACGCTGGATTTCCACTGTCACGTTTTTTATGCCTGTCAATGAGCGTGAATTTGAGAAGCTTTACGTGCATAAAATAAAACGGAGCAAATGTATGGAAGGCTAAAGTCTGCTGAAAAAGTTGAACCGCACTTTTTCCGTAGGCGGCAGCCGTCCATACATGTGCTCAATTTAATTAAAATTCACGCCCTTTGATGCATGAAATAAAATCTGGTTCAACTTTTTCCGCAGACGCTAGCCCCGAAATGACTTGTAACCAGAACTACAGACATGGGGAGTGGTTGGGGGGTGGTTGTAGCAGTCCAGGAAACAGCTCATCTTCATGCCATGGCATAACCTTCCCCCTTCTTCTGCCATTTTGAAGAGCTCATAATTAACAAAAATAACTGAAACAGTATTACTCAAAGTGCCCTGACCTAGATCTTTAGGTCCTGAACCACAAAGGGGAGGGGGAGGGGGATGGCACATTCCTTTTGCCTCCTTATCTGCCCCTGACGACTGATCATATGGATTTGCTTTTCATCTATTAAAAGTTATTAATAATAAATTTAACTCAATTGCGAGGACTCAAAGTTTAGTACTTTCCCAGTTTTGCTTATGACTCAAAGAATATCGTAAAATGACTTTACTTACAAAAATTAATCGCTGATTTTTCACCATTTTTGCAAATTTTCAATACCACAAAAACAGGGCATTGAGTTGCCTGTTCCCAGAGGTCGTTATCCATCATATAAATCAATGTACAGAGGATAACAGAGTTTGTTTTGTCAACTTCCATCCACTTGACAGTGATTCATCCCATTCAGAACATTACCCACCCAGTGGTACTTGAAAAGCTGTTTGTTTGAAAAAGGAACTGTGACATGCGAAACAAAAATAGAGATAATTATTATATGACTGGTGAAATTTCTTCATTGTGATTGGCTGACAGCAGGTCAATTAATCGTTAATTTTTAATTTGGACTCCAGTGCAACTTAACACGTATGCATTGGTAATGTTCTCATTCATATAATAAACAAGTAATTCACTTATTGTGCACGCAATTACGGATTTACTACTCGTGATATTTGAAAATTCTTTCAAATTACTCTCGCCTAAAGGCTCGTGCAAATGGGGGAGAATTTTCAAATATATCAAATGTAGTGGAAATCCTTGATTGCACTCGCATTCATGATTATCTATACCAATACTACTACTAATAAGAACAAGAACAATAATAATTATAATAACAGCAATAATTTATTATATGGCTTGCGTTTGTGGCCAATATAATAAGCACTCTGATTGGCCAACTGTAGTGCATTATTCTCCCATAATGCCCACAGGCCTATTATGGGCTCGCAAAACCAAAACAGAAAGCCATATAGTAAGCAACTCATTAATTAATAACTTATAACCTTGGCCTTGCTGTATTGACCCTGCTATCGCTCGGTCAGTATGGCAAGTTCTTGGTTTGAGATTTTCCCATAAAGACCTCACTCTCAGTTAATAAGAAGTTAATATTTTGCTGTTTCTTGTTGTGTACAAACAGGTTTTTAGTCCAGCATATAACATTTTCTTTATTAACACTTTTACATAATTAATCAAAGACTGACACAGATGCATTCCATATGATTGTATTATGTCAGAGACAAAGTCAACTGGAGGGCCTTATATTAATCACTAATAAAATCAAACCATATGACAATATAATATGGAGCACAAATTATTAAAAAATACTACATAGCAGTATTGGCCAACGGCAAGGTAAAGGTACGAGATACAACATAATTTGTTCCAATCAACATAGTCTTTGCAATATTTAGCATAGTATACCTTTCTAATGTAACACAGTGACAAATTGCTAAGCATCGTCCTGCTCAACATCTTGAATCTCTAAATTACCCTGTGCGGTTTCATCTGAAAAAATAAAAAAAACTAACATTTAGTCAAAGAACTTATTACCATTAGCAACAAGATCTCCATTCAGGCCTTTTTCTAAGTGCAAAATATCCTTGCTGACATACATTCTAAGCTGCAAGGTTATGGGAGAGAGACAAATGACTTATCAGAGTGATTCTGAGTTTTCTTCAAATAATGGGAAGACTTTGCATGACAAGTTTGTGAGGAGAGGTATATTTAAGCAATAGACCACAAGCTTTTATGGTTTATCGCCTGATAAACCATGCAGGATGTTGGAAGAACATGAGAAGAATTCATAAATCATGAGCCGTAGGTGAGTGATTTACGAATTCTTCGAGTGTTCTTCCAACATCCCAAGTGGTTTATCATGCCTCCAAACCATAAAAACTTGTGGTCTACTACTTTTATACAATAATTCAGAAGACACACAAAATTTCCATGAGTTTACTGGCACCATAAACCATAGCTGATTGACCAATCAGAGCACACACATTCATTTGATTATTATATAAAAAAGAAAAAACACACAATCTTAGCAAATGGACGCCGCTTTGTAGCAAGTATAAATATGTTGCAAGCAATAAAAGCATGCCATTTTCAGAGCCCTCAAGCATCAAGTGAATGAAAGCAATCTTACACTACCTTCACTTTAAAGTAGAAAAGTCCCACCAAAGAGCCAGAGTGCCACTCAAAATCAAGGAACACACATCTTCAAGACTTTGATTTTTCTAATTATTTTTTAGAGAGGGGGCATGCTTCCATCCACCCCCCCCCCCCTCTCCAACCATCCCCTCCCCATAAGGCAAGAAACAGCAGTCACTGATTTACACTTTTTTTGGAAAGATTAACTCGAGAGTTCTTAACTTCATAATTCTACAATGTCATCTTCTTCCTATGTAAATGAAGAATGCAGAGACAATGCTAAAAAAAATAGAGCACTTTAGAGCTGATAAAAATTCAGTTTTGGGGGGTGGTGGGAGGGGTATGCCTGCACAACACTTTACAGTCTTATGACTGATACAACATACCTAGTGTCTGATGAAAGTCTGGCTACAGCCTTGGTAACTCAGGGGGCGATTGTCTCAGGTTAACAAGACCATAAATATGGGGCCTTAGAACAAAGTGAATAACTGACCTTCGCCCTCTCCATCTCCTTGCATGTCTGAAGTCCAGAGAGTCAAGTTGTCTCTCAAGAGTTGCATGATCAGGGTGCTGTCCTTGTATTGGCCTTCTTCCATATTTCCAAGTTGGGTGATAGCATCATCAAAGGCCGA
Source organism: Orbicella faveolata (assembly GCF_042242905.1). Classification (NCBI taxonomy): domain Eukaryota; kingdom Metazoa; phylum Cnidaria; class Anthozoa; order Scleractinia; family Merulinidae; genus Orbicella; species Orbicella faveolata. Next base: position 10,207,347 of record NW_028301577.1, on the reverse strand, counting down.
CTTGGCCAACCGACAGGCTCGTTCTGGAGCATTAAGGATCTCGTAATAGAACACAGAAAAGTTGAGAGCCAAACCAAGTCGGATAGCATTGGTTGGTGCTAGTTCTTTCGTAGCTACATCCGAGGCTTCTTTGTATGCCTGCAATGATTCCTCTGCGGCCTTTTTTCTCTCATTTTCTGTGCTAAATTCAGCCTCGTATCTGAGATAATCACCTTTCCTACAAAATTAAAACAAAAATTATGAGCTGTTGTATGTACACAGCACCAGTAGAGGTGGGTGCTTTCCAAAACAATTGTTGGTGGCTTATTCCATTTGAAACCAATACATATTTCCCATCCGGAATATAAAATCTGTACCCTATTTCTCATAGCTCAAAGCAGCCATTAGCTAATTCTTTCTCGTTAGAGCCACTAAGCTTATATCCAGTATAGTGGATGCAAACCCTGTTACAAATCAAAGGGTTAAAACAATTCACAATAGCCTAGCCTGCAAGCAGGCTCACCTTTAAGTTACAAGCTTGGGCAGCAAAGAAAGAAGTGATCTGGTGGGTGGAGTCTGGTGAAAAGGCACCAAGAAAGTGAGCCTGTCCTGATCTCTGAAATTTTCTTTTTTTGCTAAGCAAAGTGAAATACCATTGGTCGAAAAGTGGGAAATGAAAAATTTGCAGAGATCAGAGCAAGCTCACTTTCTCGTCTTGCAGCTTTGCCGCTCAATTCTAAACTCATGGCTCGTGCTTCAACATGAGCCGGCTCGAAGGCTAACAATAGCTTGAAAACCATACCCCATGAGGCAGGATACTTCCATCCCATCTTCCCAAGGTACACCTCAATTATCATGTTCATCTTTCTACATTCCTATGGTGTTGTTGAAGGGGATCTGTACAACTTGTCCTTGTTGGGTTAAGGATGTGTCATAGTAAATGGTTTGAACCCAGGAGTATCAGTAGTTTGTACAGTGTAGTCATCCGAGGGTAGCTTTGAAAACAACATTACTGTTGTTGGTGACCGATGTTTCGACAACCTGAGTGGAAGTCATCTTCAGAGTCAAGGGAGTCACTTAACTCTGAAGATAACTTCCACTCAGGTTGTTGAAACGTCAATCACCAACAACAGTTCTTTTTAGAAATACCCTCACCCAGACAATCACACTATACAAACTACTACAGGATGTATGCTAATGGCGCTATCAACCAGGCCTCAAAACTCCGTCAAGTTGAAGTGTACAACAAAATTCACAACTTTGTTTTGAAGTTCATATTTCTGGTATCTTGGCAATGAAATTGTCAAGTTTGTGACCAACTTGAGACATACAAACACAGTTTGGAAATCCTCTGTAATCCTGACCAAGAAAATGCTGCCAAAATGTTGCATTGAGTGCAAGAAACATGCTCTAATGCACAACAAAGGCATTTGCACCTTTGATATGAAGCTTACTAGGTTACTAAGGTGTTTTCCTTCATCCACTGTAAGGCCAAGGCTAATCAACAAGATATTTAGCAATTCAAAAACAGCAGGTAAAATAGGCCAATTTTGTCTATTTTGTGCCTCTAAGTCAATTTAATTTCTTTAGTTTTAGTAAGCCTCGGGAGCCCGTTAGAATTTCAATAAATTATATTGAAAACTGGTCTATTGTCATGGCTTGTACTTTGGAGGCTAACTATAACAAGTCTACAAAGCAATGCAACTGTTGTAAATCAACACAAACTGCTTATTTGTTTTATTGCTAAAAAAAAGTGAATACATACATACATAATAGTACATACAATCAGAAAATTCCCTGTGTACCAGGAGAAGTAACAAAAATTGAATTGATGCTTTCAGACCTAAAAATATAATCATTGTAGTTCAAGATTGCATGCTAGAAATTGAGATACATTAATAATTATTTTACATGAAATTTTGGCTTCCTGACAAAGATTTTTCAGAGAAAGGGTCTTGCACTTTGATACAGCTACTGCTATGTTGTCATGTTTACATGTACATTTAGTTACCATTGGTTGCATCAAGTGTGCACAAATGATTAAAAAAAACAACTTCTTGTAACATGATTGTTCCTTGACCTTCAAACTTTGATTGAATGACAGATCAGGGCTGTCATTAAGTTTTGAGTCACCTGTAACCTTGCTCTACACACCAGTAGCAAACTTAGTACTCTGTGGGTGAATTCTATCAACAGGCTATTTCGCCCGTAACATCAAGGGAAAATCAAGCATACTCAGCCGTAACAGGTGTTACAGGTTACAGCCCTTAATGACAGCCCTGCAGATAATCTTTACGTGGGCAAGAGTTGCAAATAACGCAACAGTACACTGATAGTGTGTCATTAATAATTAGTTAATGTTTTATCACACATTTCAGGTGGGACAAAGCCAAGACAGTTTGACAAGACAAAATTAGTGCTCAACATCAATGTTGGGGGCAAAAACAACTTCGTTCAGCAAAAGTTACAATATGAAGACATGAAAAATTACTGAGAAGTTTAGATTTGTGTAACAAAATAAACAATTTCTCTCAATGTGTCTTCAAGTGTAAGCAGGTCAAAAATTTCTTCTCTTCCTGCTTGAAAGTGCTATAAATAATCAGAAACTTGACTTCACTCAAATTTTGTCCATCAAAAGACTGACTCCCAGTTGCTTAATGCTACGGAAAGCAGAAAAAGCTCTGGCTGTATGGACCACTTGGGCCGACATGGACATCACCTTTACCATTACAACACAGAACTAAAATTCACCTCAACCCAGTTCAATCTGTCATTATCTGTCATTCAATCAAACGAAGTCTTGACGTCTTCATCTTGAAGTCTGAAGACCACTATTACAACATTAACTTTCATGCTCATGTAGAAAATGTCATTTCATTATGCTTTCACACTTAGATGCAACTGATAGACGAGCGTCATAAACCAAGCACTTTAAGAAACAGGACCCTGACAGTGGAAATATCTGCAAGGATGCTCATAAAGTTAACCATTATCTGCGCACAGAGCACAAACTTTCTTTGTTCAATCTATAGCAAAAGAATAATCAGTAGCTGTTTACGTTTATACAGTTTTTTAAATTCTCTCTTTAAGATCCTTAAGAGTCCTTGTCTTCTCCATCTGGGTCTACATCTGCAAAGTGGTAATAAAAAAACAACACTAAATTTTAATCAAAAGGGCCATCAATGAAGTTTCTAAATTTTTCTACACAAGTTTCTGAACTTAAATGCCATCTCAATATAAATCTTTTTAGACATGTGTTTCACCTGTGAATTCATCTACCATCATTATTACTTCTCTGAATTTTTTTGGGGGGGCTATATTTCAACTTACTATCAAATCCAGCCAATCACAAAGTCAGTTTTAATTACTAAAATGAAAACAGATGTTGTCCATTCCTCTGCTGCTTACAATAGTTCTTAAGCGAATCATAACTTTATCACCTCTCGGGCTGAAAGCTTGATTAAGACAACTCGCATTGTCCAATTAAGAGTTAATAACCAACGAAACAGAACAGACATGAATGTACATGTACCTTCTGACTCAGAAGTCCACAACGTCAAGTTGTCCCTGAGCAGCTGCATAATTAAGGTGCTATCCTTGAAATCTGAATTGTCAGAATTTTCTAGCTCCAACATAGCATCATCAAAGGCAGTCTTAGCCAACTTACAGGCTTTGTCTGATTGTTCCATGATCTCATAGTAGAAAACAGAAAAGTTAAGAGCCAGGCCCAGTCTTATGGGATGTGTTGGTGGCAAACTTGTGGCTTCATCTTGAGCCGCTTCATAAGCTGTCTTAGAATTTTTAGCTTCTTCCGATTCAGCACCTTTACTCTTTTTATCTTCAGGAAGATACTCAGCCTGATAGCGCCAGTAGTCCCCCTTCCTTCAAATAAGAAGTTACAGAAGGAAGGTTAGGAGACAACAGGGATTTTCCATACATTTTCAGTGTTTTCTTAAAGCAGTGCTAAGAACCAGCTTGTATAAGAATGAATTAGATTTACAAAACAGTTGTACCTTTTTTCCCACCAATGATAGACATATATTTTCAAAGTCATCTGCAAAAATGCTGTGATGAATCAAAAACATTTCCCCCTGTGTGGAATTCAGGGGACCCCCCTTAGCTGACATTGATTTACTGATTGTTAGTCACATGATGAAATTTAACTCAAATCATGTCTTGTTGTGTATGTTTTCATTGCATTTATGGATTGAACTCTGGAATTCTAGTTTAAACTTGGTCTGATTCACTTTCGCCAGTCTAAGTCAGAAAACGGAATAAATTCATTACACTCCCTGTTTGGTTAACTATGTAATTTGAAACACTGCCATATGGCCCAGTTGAGATAATCCAACAAAAAAATAACATGCATGATGACCTTAGTAGGGCTTTAATGGGTTGGCAGTAGCCAACCATTATGCACATAATTGCTAAAAAGATATTTTCAAAATTTCCCAGCTTTTCCACAACATCACTTGGTGTCAAGATGCTGACCTATTCGAGTCATTTAGAATTTGACTAACAGACCAGCTACTGGAACCAGTAAAACGATTAATTCTTCAGTGGTACTCTTGACATAAAATGGCTTGAATAATCATCCAGTCGAGCTATTGAGTGTTTGTTTTAAATCGCTTCATGTCGTGTTCGATGGCACAATCCCGCAAAACAAACCATACAGTTAACAGTAAACTGACAACAAAGCAGAGTGTTCACAGTCAACTGGTTTGTAGGTCCAGTAAGCGCTACAGACGTCACAGTTTGAATGCACAAGTTTAATCATGCCGGGCGTAGGCACAAGAGAAACAAATGGTGATCATGGGTGTGTGTGATTCAAAAAACTGTGGTGACTCAAACTCTAGAATCTGTACTTCAGGGCTAACAAAAGTGAAGCAACTAAGGAAAACCCGGTAGAAACCAGCAGATTGAACTTTCAGTGCTAAGAAGCACTGGAGGAAATGAAAAAACAAAACTACGCATAATGAAGAATGCTTAAGTACTACAGAGTGGGTTGCATAATTCCCAGGGGGTCACGGAAAAATGTGACACCCAAAAGCAAAGAAAGTCCTAGTCGTTACATGGTTTATTCTGACAAGTGGTAGTAAGAATCCCTTGATAGCATTGCATTAATCTTGTCCATGTGCAACAACAGAGAGAAAAACAATTTCCTGTCTATCCTTCCTACTGAGTCATTAAGCTGATATTAAACTTTGAGAACAAATTAAGTAGCTATTGCACCACACGTTGGAAAACGGCAATCTTTTAAAGCAAGATATTGCACAGCTTGCCATGTTGTGAACTTGACCGTTATCCAAAAGAGATAATTATCCATTCAGCCCTTGCCTTCCCACTCAAAAGTTGTTTACGACTCTGATCATTGACACATAAGTAAATACAATTTCTAATTATCTTATTAACCATACTGCAAGACTGCCACCCTTCAGTCTTGCCAGCACAGAAAACATGCAGCAAAGTCTGTAGAGACAGCAATCGGATGCAATGTGAGGTAGATTGGGCTCACCATTGCTTAATAACAGAAGGCCTACCTTAGATATCAATTAAGCTGAAAACAATTCCTTTTAAAGACCAAAATGATGATGACAACAGTCAAGATGTTATGTAAAAACAAACCAAGAAGCTGAGAAAAGATAATTTACTCCCGGCTAAAAGGGCTATCACAACACAATACCCAAGATCAATGCACATTAATTTGTATGAATAGAAACCATACAAGAGCAGTACACAGGTGATCACAAGAATACAGGGCATAATAAGCTAACTAATATCACCCAACAACTTAATCTGTCTTGACTTTTGCTCAATGCTTTAACAATATCCATTGACTATTTGAGCTTCAACTTGAGTGAGCCTGAGAAAATAATGGATCAACCTTGTATGTACCAGGCTTTTGCCAAGAACTTAGCATCTGCTTTTTGAAAACTGATGGAAATCCCTGTTTACTGACACCAGAGGAGAAAACTGCTGTTTCCTGGCCACAGGAAACCGTCAAATGTACAAGATCAAATTTGCCATTTAACAATTTGTGCTTCAGTTGAGATTCAGCCATACAACCAGTGAGCAAGGAACAAGGATCAGTGTACAAAATAGCGACTAAGGTACCGTTGTACACAAGGTGCACAGTTCTCAACTGAAAGGTAGATGACAGGCAGATGAGTGAAAATAAGCGTCCTACTGTGGCTTTGCCCCAGTGAGCAGCTTTCGTTTCGATGTGCTACTGCCATCCACTGCGAAACGTCTGTTTCTACACCAAGTCAAAATAAAAATGAAAATACTGCTACCCAAATCTGGGAAGCTGTAATGACCAGGACTGCATTATTTTGTACATGTAAAAGTATGTTTGTGATCATCATCAGCAAAAATGAAACCAACTCAGAGTGGATTGGAGTTGCTGGAGAAGTATAGCATAAGCATCGATCTGCAGGTCAAAAGGCCACTCATTCAATCATAATGTACTAAACTATATCTTTTGAAATTATAATATTATAAACGAGTCACATGTGAGTTGCATCGTCACGCCATCAAAGCTGTCAAGTCGTAACAATACAGATTAAATTTTGAGCAGTCCACCAAGACAACAAAAGTCTGTACTTGCAGGCTAATAAAAAGCTTACAGCTTCGAAGGCTAAATTTTTAACTACGGGCATGGAAGTCAAACAGCTGAAAAGAAAGACAAAAAATTCGAAGTGTCGTATGTTGATCGATTAAGAGTTTATACCGAAATACTCTATATAATCTATAGAGATTCATTATTCCAGTGAACTTGGATTCGGATACCTAGCTTGGTAAACTTCATGAATTTCAAACGTCTTGCTAATCAAATTCAAACCTGGATACACTCAGCGCACAGGCGTGTACCTAACCTAATAATGTACACGCTTACATTTATAAATAAATCAAAGCGACTTACATTTTATGGTAAAACACCTTCGATTCAGCATCTTTTGCGTTCTTGATCAAATGCTCATCCAATAATTTTAAAATATCCTGGCAGATATCTTTTAATTCTCGTTCCACTTTTTCTCTATACGATTTTATATCGGCGGTCTTCGATGGGTCGTGCTGGTTTTTCTCCAGACTCGAAAGAACACGCCAAGAAGCTCTTCTCGCTCCAATGACATTCTTGTAGGCTACTGAGAGCAAATTGCGCTCTTCTATCTCAAGATGGCCTTTTTCGTTAGCAATTTTCTTCATATATTCTACCATTTCTGCAAAAAGAGGTAAACAACTTCCTTAAAAAAAACCCTCAAACAAAAATGTGTACCGACAGGTAAACACTTCAAACCGATCCGAACCTCAGGAAGCTATCGCTTGTCAAACTTCGACTAGATATGGCATATTGCCTCCAATACAAAATCCCCTCCTTAATTGTCCATCGTAAGCTTTGCTCAGCAGTTAACAAAAACGAAAGTTTAAACAGACGATAATATAGATAGGAATACATCAGTTGAGTAGCATACAGCAAAATTCCATCGATTTAGCTTAACCTGTCTTACAACTCTCTACGAAAAAAACAAAAGGCGAACAAGAAAAGCCTACAAACCATCATAACGCTCCGCCTGCTCTGCCAGTTTGGCCATATAGACACATTGGTCATGGTCAGCCATTTCGATGGGCAAAACTAAGGAGGATATCAAACGGATGAACCTGTTAAAACTCCCGAAGCGAAGAATGCAAGATGGACGCGGGGCGCGGTAAACGGACGGGCATACTGTCACGTGATACATGATGACGTATGGTGTCGTCGAGGCAACCAACATAGTACTTACAGTAACGAGCCGAAGACGAGGATTTTCATGCTGTGCAATTGAGCAGTGTGTCCAGGTTTTTCTTTTGTTTTTCCCTCACTCTCAACGAGTCTTACGCAGATATTTCGCTTTTGAATAACGGCGGCGGTTTGGAAGGGAATCAGCAACGGGGAGTGAGGGTGAGAGTAAATAAGGGAAAGAAAAGAATGAAAGGTTTCCTAAGCTTTCATACCTTTGTTTTCCTGATGTCAGTAGCTGTCCAGGAGTCAGTCTTACGCGCGAACAGAGGAAACCGCTCCCCACATCAAACTCGATTGCAGTGGCACATCTCACGGACTTACTTGCAATAGTAATTGGACCGAGTGGAGTACAATTCAGGGACTAATCGCGCGAGTAAATTCAAAATCGGGTCGATTTGAAATCACAAACACGATTACTCCCTAAATTGTACGACACTAGGTCCAGTTACTAATCAATCGTATCTGTAACAAATTTCGGAATTAAAAAGTCTTTTGAGAACCTCTTTTGAGCGAAAAAGTATGTAGCGCGTTTCATAAGTTTTGAGAACTGTAGACTGCGCACGATTTTCGCGTCATTAGCGCGCGCGCATAAGCGCGTGCGCGTACAAGACGTAAGAGATTTCCCTCAAACTAAGCTCGATAGCGAAATAAATGCTCCTGTTCTCTCAAACGAGCACGGTGACCCCCATTTTTTATTTCATAATTTAAATGAGAACAATATCCTCGATAACTGAGAAAAACATTAGCAGAAATCTATGGCCACTTTTTTGGCAAATGAAATAAATACTACAGAGAGAGACAACGGGCCCAACAGCGCATGTCCAAATTATGTTTCCTTAAAAGATAAAAAAATGCAGGGTATTTGAAGACATTTTTTCTGAGACGAAGATGAATAAACAATCAAAGAAAGTCAAACTCTGTGTGATATAACACGCTGCATTGAAAAATAATCGAGCTTATTTGTTGCGCACGGAGATTACCAAAAGTCACCTAAATAACCGTATTTGTCAGCATTGTGACGTGAAAACAAGCGCAGTGACCCCCTCTTTTTACTACGTTTTAAATATCTCCTTGTCCAGTAACAACAAAAGTACCAAGTTTCATCGGAAATCTACGGCGGGTTTTTTTTACTAGTGATTGGTTCTCTGCGCGCCTATTTGTCACGTAATCGGCGCACGATTACGTGCATCGCGGGCGTGTGCGCCCAACAAACGACAACGACGACGTCGCACAACATCGCGGCCGTACTTCAGCTAATACCAAGTCTTGGTTTCCAGCGTACGTCTTTGATATTTGACGTCCATATTATGATCAATTGACACCTGTCAAAACAACGTATCCGCTGACCAGTATCACATGACCATATAGCGGGCTCAGGGTTATAGCTCATAAAGGTCATGTGTTTTTTAAGTTGGCCGCTGACCAAGTACTTGTTTTCGATTGGATCGCGGGCTCATGTCAGGTTGTAATCAGAGGCTGGGCCGGGTTGTTCGGAAATTGGGTTAACGCTAACCCAGGATTAAAAGTTAACCGAAGTATAAATTTATCCTCTACACAAGTGTTTTTCACTGCTTTAGGGTCTTGGTGTAGTTTGAGATTATCCAAAATCAAAACAGAGGGCCAAAAATAATAAACGTAAAACCTCACCGCAAAGTTACAAAACTCAAATCAAAGTTCTCGCTTATCCTGGGTTAGCTTAATCGGGTTTTGAACAAAGCGGCCCAGGAGCTCCGCTTTTAGGCTTGGCTAAATCTATATATTATGGGAATGATTGATTTTGATCATTTTCTTAAATCCAAAACTAACGAGCCACCAAAGTTTTTATCCTTAGGCATAAGAGGAAGTAAATTTATATCTGTTTACAACTTTTCAGATCAGTAACTTGCTTCCTCTGGAAACCAGCGCATTTTGAATTTCAGAGTTATCGCGGTGAGTGACATAAAGCTACGAACGCGTTTGTCGAAAAATACATACTTATCTCGTGATTTTTAGCCTATTCAGAAGTTAAAGTATTAGGAAAAGGGCTTATGTAAATCTTTGTTTGTTCAGTACAGATAATCAGTGGCCTAGATAAACAAACTAAGTTCCAGATGTTTACACTATTTTCGGGCCGCCATGTTGGTGTCCCATGGAGGTACACCAACATGGCGGCTCCATACTGGGCTCTGTAAATTTGTACAAAATATTTCGACGAATATCTGAAGTTTAGGAAAACGCACAGACTCAAGACTTGGAGAAGTGTCTTCTTTACCAATCTCCTATAACATCACAATTGTCTAACTTTATCCACTGAATGGTTTCCGAATTATTTTTAATTCTGTGACAGTGCAAGCCCAGAATTCAAACGTTTTTTACTATTTAATATGTTTCTGCTACAGATCATAGTCTTGGTTCTTGATGAGTTTCTGACCGTTTTACGACGATTCCACGAGGTTTAGTTTTGACCCTATTTCTATATCATCAGTGGTATTGAAGCAAAAACTGACTGAAAAATCACTTTGAAACGGCCTAAGCGACGCAAAGGAAGGCGTTTTCAATGTATTGAATTTTCCGTATTTTTACCTGCTGAATATGTTCGTTACATCACATGGAGCACACAATCTTGCTGAGTAGGAAGAGAGTAAATAAAGGAATGAAAAGAATGAATAGTTTACCTTTGTCTCCTGTTGTCATCTCTTACGCGACCTTACATGAAAAACCGCTACCTGCAAATCCTGCGTAAACTCGTACCTAGGCCTTTTCGCGCTCTGCGAATTTTTTTTTTGGTTTGCATATAACATTGACGTCAGTGTTATATGCAAACCAAAAAAAAAAACATTCGTAGAGCGCGAAAAGGCCTAGGTACGAGTTTACGCAGGACTTGTAGGTTGCGGTTTTCCCTGTAAGGTCGCGTATGAAATGACAACAGGAAACAAAGGTGAACTATTCAATCACTCTTTTCATTCCTTTATTTACCCTCTTCCTACTCAGCAAGATTGTGTGCTCCCGGTGGTTACATTCATGTACCAACTCTGAATTAAATTTACGTTGTTTCGTAGTATCGTTTATCGCTGAACTAGTCCGCGCTGAAAAGGAAAATCTGCTTGAGGTGCGTATTGAAGAAATGTTGGTTTCCCTCTTTTTCTTTACGAACCTGCAAAGATAACAAGAAATCGACGATGATATTTCTCCAATACGGACCTCACGTTAGTTCGGTGACATCTAGGAACAGAAACAGCAAACATGTACCGTGTTTCTATCGAGTTTTTGTATAAATCTACCAGCGTTTTACCACGAATGCCGTTCTCTGATTGGCTACGCTACTCACTATCCATGATCCTGTTGTAGATAGCGAATAGCGTAGAAGTGAGCGCTTGTTAACGAATTTGACTCTGGCGTGATAGTTGACTCGATAAAGGGAAAAAACAGTTTCACGAAAGAGACTAGGACGAGTTCAACCTCGGGCTGATCAATAAATTCCAAGAAAGCGTTGAAGAATTGAGAATGGTAAGCACGTTTTCCACTCCAATATTTCGGCGTCCCGTATACTGTCGAAAATGTTCCGGTTGGTCGACCTAGAACCGAAATTTCCGGAATTTTTGGGTAAATGCATGGTAAACAGCCTGGGTTACGTCAATAAAAACGATGCGCCACAGGAAAACCAGACTTATTCGCGAAGACAAATCTGATTATTTCTACCTGTAGCTACGACACTGGCGCTAGTGTATTCATATAAAGAGCACATTAAATGTTGCCTATCCGATGTGCATATTTCGTGAATGCCTTAAGCAGACACTGGCTTTCACGAAACAATAATTTGAATACAACAGGCCATATTCGTATTTAACTGGAACTAGCTTACAATACAGGCTCATCATGCGAGGATTATCATGACATAAAGAGATTTATGTTATTTGCATTTGAAAAGACTCCTCGCATTAACCTCAATTGCGAGGTAAGCCTATTTCTGTAAAATGTGCCATGCGAAAGTACGTAAACTTTTCACGTGACCACGTAAACACCGAAAAATAATCTGGTCGCCACTGTGACTGAGCTCTGCCCCCAAAAAGCCTTGTAAGTCTTCTGATAACTAGCATTAAGCTATTCCTGTAGATCGAGCCAATTGAGAAATGGTATCGCTGTTTACGAGCTTTCATTTTTTCCGTGAGTTTTCAGAAGAATTGTCAAGAGATAATGAGATCAAATTAATTTTAATGAGAATTATATTTAAAATTGTAGTTTACGTTGTCAGTACCTGTTCTTTAGATTGATTAAAGTTATCGTTTGGATGATGAAAATAAAATAAATAAAATAAATAACAACGTGGAACCAAACCCCATTCCATCCATCGTTTTCCGGCGGGATCATTTGCGGTTCGGGATCATTTGCAGTCCAAATCGGGAATCATTTGCGGTGCTGTACATTGATTAAACTCCCTCATTATAAAACTGAGAAAATTACTCCATCGTGATTGGCTGAGAGCAGGCCAATTCATCGATCATTTTTAATTTGCACCGCAGTGAAAATAAACGCGTGCGCTTTCGTGCTTATCTCAGTCATAATAAATGAGTAATCGTATGAAAGCTCGAGCAATCCTCCGTAAGAAAAAAGATGGCGACTGGTATATTTACTTAGCGCACGAAAACCTTAACAACGTTCATAAAAACGTACAGAAACGTTATAAAATCTACAAACCTAGGCTACTCAGTGTCCTTAGTCCAGGGACAAATATTGTAAAAAGTTGGCTTTCTTTGTGCCTTACAGGCTGTGTTACGTTCGCAAGGCATTGTGGTAAAATGTACAGCCGGCATCTTTTCTCCTACGGGGGATTAAGGATTTACTCTACTCGTGATATTTGAAAATTATTTCAAATTGCACTTGCCTAAAGGCTCGTGCAATTTTGAGAGAATTTTCAATTAGTTGGGACACTTGAGCCGGACCACGTGTCCCCCATCTCCTCTAATCAATGTTGGAAAATGTCGCGTTTTTTTCAACAAAAATGGAAAAATTCACACCATTATCAACATTGTAAGCGAGGGGAGGGGAGAACTTGCTTGGTGTCCCAAGACTTTTGTCTGGGATTGTAGGTAGCGCGCCCAAGAAGTGAAAGTTTTCTATTGTTTTTTAGTGTTAATCATTGTATTATAATAGGCCATTTTCAAGATGTAAAATTCTAACTTGGCTCCGGGAATAAAACAAAAGGAATCACATCGAGGCTGAGGAATGAATAATTAATTTCTTTTGTTTCATCATCCTAAGCCTCGGAACCAAGTTAGAGTTAAATATCGGAAATGGCCCATCAGTGTACTTGTGTTATTTTCTATAGTGTCTGTTTTGTAAACAAATAGCTAAATAAATAATAACAACAACAACAACAAAACACCCAAAGTTGAATTCATCTGCTTTAAAAACGCGCAAATAAAATTCCCCACAGTTCTTAATTTTCCTCTTCTTCATCATTTCCTAATTGCGAATCAAACTGTTCTTTGCTGATCTTTCCCGCCTTAAGCTTTTTAACCAAGCTTGCTTCCCGCGCGAGGTCCTCGAGTTCGTCGTTATCAAATGAATGTTTCTGACGCTGCTTCTTCAGATATTCTCTTCGTGCCCTCCGTTTCTCTCTCTTCACCCTCTTCTCCTTGTTCTTGGACCAGGCCACAGAATCGTTGCCGAATTTCTTCTTCTTCTTCGAGCTGGTTTGAATCGAACTATCCTGGTTGGAGTCCTGTTGTTCCTGCAGTTTTCGCTTCCGTTGCTTTTCCCTATTTTTGTCCTTGTAATAAAGTTTCTCGACATCCACATCTGCTGGTTCAAAGTCGACTGTTTTATCCTTCAGCTCTGGCATGACGGGCAACTTGAGAAGGCCAAATCCGGTGGCGAGTTTTCCAAGTTCTAGATCTTTAGAAAAGTTAAACGGAAAGAAAAGGCAATTTCACACAACACATACAAATAATTCTGTCTGTATATAGGGTTCAGAGCCAACTTAAATTTTCAAAAGGTGGCTCTGAACCCCGTTTCCGTTACGGTATAACCTAAGTTGACTCCACAGAGTAATTTCTTACAGTATTGAGCGCATTAGCATTATATTTTGAATACTTTCATAGTTTTCGCGGTCGTTTTTACTCACTGTCCCACGTCAATCAAACTTATCAAATGCAATAAGAAAGAATGGCATAGTTTTGTTATTGTTTGGGTTGCACGTGCGAACTAGAACTGAAGTCCAAAGTTCTTCAATCATGGTGGGAGCCAAGTTTTCAGGAAAACACAAAAATTCATTTCCTTACCACTTGATCGGAAGATTAGACTGCACTCATGTTTTCTGTAGAACTGCACAAATGAGACAAAAGCCTTCATTCCCTTTTCGTATACATCCCTGAAACATGATAGGCAATACACATTCATGTAAATATCTTACATTGGCGAATGATGAACATGGAACACACGGCTGGGGCTTGGAGCCTACATAACGGCGGCTTTCAAGTCACGAGCACCGGGCTACGGGGGGTGGGAAAGGGTGGAAGGGGGTGGGAGGGATTGGAAGATGAACTTTTTATGACGGGATCCGTGACATGTGCGATTGATAACATCAAGATTCCTCTCCTGCTATGTTATTCCGAGGCCTGTAAATACTAAAGACTAAAGACTAAAAGTGAAGAAACCTGATCTAGAGACAAGTCGTTAACATTGATTCAGGTCTCGATCGTACCCAGTGTCAATACAAGTCATGACAAGAGGATTGTGCTGCGGCAACATTTCAAACATTCAGAGGAAGGACGTTTAGAACTGTTAACCAGTCTCCCCTCAAGCAACCCCGTCAGCACCATTAGCGGTGGTCCACACGCAGCTTCTTCTGCTTTCTACCTCTTCATCCTCCCACTCCTCCCCTTCCTCCGGAGTCCGCTGCCGCTTACGCCTCCTACTTCACATTCTCCTCTGCCTCCTCCCCTCATTCTAACTTCCTCCTCCTTTTTCCTCCCCTTCAACACCTTCTCCCTTCATGTCTTCCTCCTACTCCTACTCTCGCTCCTATTCCTCCTCTTCCTTCACCTACTCCTCTTCCTTCCATCTCAACCATACTTCTCCATGTCTCCTATAGTCATACCCTCTTTCTCTCGGCCTTCTTGTAGTTCAATCAGCTATTTAATCATGTAAAAGCCACTTCAAATAAAAAATTCGAATCAAACAGTTTACTGTCTACCTGTCCTTCATGGCCATTTTTCGTAGCTTGGGCGTGACATCTGCTCCATCATCTTCTATTTCAAACAACTGCAGAGGTACCTGCTCTCAAGAGAGTAACGTAAAGCAAAATCAGAACTACAATGAGAGACAGAAAAGCTGAGACACTTCACGACGGTAAAATTCTATTTCCAATCGTCTTAGAAACATTTACCCCTACCCCTCTACTCCCAAATAATCTTGCTTTTCCTATCTTTCAGACAACGCAGACCACAGCACCTGCATAGCATCGAATCGGGAGGGGAGGCAGAGATATCAGGATTTCAGAGAATTACATCGCTAGAAGCATTTGAAATAGAATAAGGAGTTAAATATCTCGAAGTGTGATTTTCTAAAATTGTCCCAACTACATTTGTCGCCCACTCTAGTCTCAACTGAGCAAATTACTAGATTGAAATCACTCAGTCTAATTTGTGAAATTATAATATAATATTGCCCTTCCTGAGAGGTTCATGAACATTAACCACTGCAGTATATCATAAACCAATCTTTCAAGTTCGGGGGTAAGTGTTTTGCGTATAAGGACCACTATTTTCACAGGGGAGGGGAGTATCTTTAATTTTAAAACAGTTTTAACCCAGTAGAATTGGTTGATTTTATCAAACAATCACATTACAAAAAAATTAACCACTCAGTTAAACAACTGAACACTGTCACAAGACAAACACTTTTTTTTCTCTTGAGTCCGCCCGAAGATGACTTCGACTCAAGCTGTGAAAAACGTTAGCTACCAACAACAGTCTTTCTCGAGAGTGCTGCCACACAGACGATCACACTTGACGAGCTGCCAGGTCTCCCTTAAAAGAAGGAAATTCAACCATTTCCACACCTTTTGGTTTATGGAGATAAATTCCACGTAAGACTCTTCAGCCGGTAGCAAAAACAACAAAGCATTTCCTACAAAAAAAAAAAAACAAAACAAAACAAAACAAAAACAGAAAAAAAAAAAACATCACAAACAGGAGAACACTCGTCAGTACTCCTCAGCTCTGAATGAGATACTGGCAGCCAATGATACACAACACTTGTATTTTTTCAAAGTTGCCCAACAATTAGCCAGTACGGTGTTTGTACATCTGAGTAGAGAAAGGGGGCACTACATTCGATCAAACATTCCCGTTTGAATTTCCAGAAATTTCTAGTGGCGAAGTGAACAGCATTTTGCGGTGTACTGGACCGGACTGATAGATGAGTTTCCGGAAAAGGGGACAAACCTACAAGGTGAACCCGAATTTTCGAAAATTTCTTCCCAAAAATCTACGTTCTATTCGATTTTGCTCCCGGAATTCCAGAATGTTTGCTCTTGCATGCACCCTCCGCTCGCTCGTTTATAACTAAGAAAAAAGGAGGGGAAGCGACAGTAAACAGACCAGCGGGCTAATCACCAGGCCACCGCGCCTTTCTTTCACAAGTACTCTACGTGGTATATGTGATGTTCACGTTAGCTTTACCTTGGTTTCCAATCCTTGCCGTTCTTCCACAGCGATGAACAAAGGCACTGGAAAAAAGAGCACAAGAATTGCTTACCAAACCAATAAATTTTGTTTACTTAAATTAGTAGAAAGTACCAAAATGGACGCAGGAAGAACTACTTTCAGGATTTTAGAATTTAAATCTTAACTGTATTCCAACTGCAAAAATCTAAATCCCATTGGCCATTGCTGCCATATCTTAGTCACCCATTGACACTTAATAAGACATAGTATGCATACGAGCCAGTTGGCCCACCAGGCAGGAGCTTATCCCGGTTCCTGTAGCATGAAGCAACTAGGAGTATTTCTACTCCCCCCTGGATGGGATGCTAGTCCATCGCAGGGTTACCCCCCAGCATTAAGTTCACCGGTACCCATTTATACACCTGGGTGGAGAGAGGCACTGTGAGAATAAAGTGTCTTGCCTAAGAACACAACATAATGTCCTCGGCCTGGGCTCGAACCCGGACCACTCGATCAGGAGTCGAGTGCCGGCACTAACCATATACTTATCTTAATGACTCAAACTTTTTATACATGGTCCATAACTTTCCAATGCCACGGGCCATAGGCTCATTTGCCTGTTTTGCCTTCCCAATCCCTAACACTGCTACTGTTTTTCTCATTAAACCTTTTGTTTGGTGGCGCTCTCGCCGTCAAGTTGCAGTCGTGGTTTGCTTCAGCCTGGTTTTCACTAGCGACGCAAGCACAAGCGCAAGCAAAAGGGATAACTCAAGTGAAAACGAAATTCGACGCAAACACAAGCACAAGCAAAATCATCCCAACCTTCCAAACTGTTTTACGGCGCTAGGTAATCTGGATCCAGTGTTTTCATTGGCCAAACATAACCATGTATGGTAAATATCCTTGTGCTTGTGTCATGCCTGAGCAGTATTTCGTTTTCACTTGTTGCAGCGCAAATGCAAGCTAAGCGCAAGCACGGGAGAAAAAAAAAATTGATCCTTGTGCTTGTGCTTGCGCTTGTGCTTATGCCCGTGTCAAGGCCATTTTCACGGTGAAATAAGAACTATTGTGTTCGGCTCGTGTTTGCGCCGCTAGTGAAAACCAGGCTATAAACTCTCTAGTAGTGCTGCGCGCAAAGTAGCAGCGTCACTGTGAATCAAAAAAGGTTCTAACAATTTTTGAAACGAGTCCTACTTTGCACTGCTTGGAGGATCAAACTGTATGACCCAGTCCACTTCAGGGATGTCCACTCCACGCGCCATGACATCCGTGCAGACCAAAACACCACTGAAACAGCAAGTTAGTAATAAACATAAATGTAATTTCGGACAATTTAAGGGACGAAATTAGTCAGAAATTTATTAGAGACTTTTACATCCACGTTTACCGCAAACGGCAAAAGGCTAGCGGTCACGTGCTCAGAGCCAGACGTCACGTTTAATGTTTTCGACTCGCGTTTTGAACGTCAAGAGGTAGGTTTTCACATTAGTGATTTACCTCAAGTTTTATTACCTTGAATTTTATTTCATACCACGTACAAATGCTGAAATCGAATAAAGCAACCCTTTTTCTACAAATTGGTCATGATAAGATAGGCAAGTAATCAATTACCTAGCTTTTTTTTGTTGTTTGTAGAAACGTATAATGGGACGTTTAGGGACCATTTAGGCTTTTGGTGAAAGATTTAGATCATTTTAATTAAGTCAGTTTTCGTGTTCGTCCACTTTTTATATTAAGTTTTTTTTTTTTATAACACCTTGTATGTGAAACTGTAAAATGTTCTAGGTTATTGATTTTGGGCCCTTTCCTCGAATACTTTTCCACATATTTTTTGGCCACATCTACACATCTAAAGGGCGGTTTTTTAGTGGTTTTCCGTATCTGGCGTAGCACAGTTTTTAATCGTTAGAACCAATAGTGGTAATTTGCAAGGATACAGATTTGCAGGTTAACGAGGTAACTGACATGTATCAGTGACTACATGTTTACAACTGGCTTACCTCGCAAGCTTCCTGAAGGCGTCAAAAACTTTATGCCGTTTTGATTTCATTTTGCCGTGAATAGACAACACTTTAACGTTTGAAAGAAGCCTGCAAAAAAAAAATAAAAAAATACATATATATTACTTATCAGCTATATTTTATCTTGCTCCACAGCAGCAATCACAAAAATGTACACTCATACAGTCGAAACTCTTCACAATGACCACCTTGGGGAGGGAGAAAAGTGACCGTTGCAGAGAAGTCGCTGTTATGGGTAGATAGGAGTGTAGTCTGACACCCGTTTTTTAAGTGCAACATTTTTTTTCAAACAATAAATCTAAAATAAAATGATGACAATGCGCTACCAACGACATCGCGCAGAATGCCTATTGTTCTCGGGACATTTACTTACAGTTCATGAAATCTCTTAGGTCTGTCATATTGCCTATTATTATTATTCAAATAAACGCTAGGAGGCGAGTCTCACTGGTTAAGAGAAACGCGCGCTTTTTCCCGTAAGTGCGCAGTACGGATCAAGTTTTGCGAACTTTTGCAGTACAAATAGGCTTTTCTATACGCCGTTCATCAGTCGTTGATTAATTGGCCGTTGTTGAGAGATTTTGCGCGCAGTTGGGATGCTCCTAAGTGGCCGTGGCCGTCGTGGAGAGGTGGGCGTTATAAAGAGGTTAAAATAAGAGTGAATGTATGCACTGTCTGCCGGGACTAAAAAAACTGTGGCCGCTGTAGAGAGGTGGACGTTAGTGGAAGTGCGACTATAATCCTATAACTGCACGATTCTTGTATATAGCACCAAGGTTTAATGTCGATGGAATTAATGGTTAATAACTGAAAATGTACCATAATTCTTTTGATAGTCGGTAAATGATTGCTGGTTCTCTTAGCTTGTACTAACCTCTCAAGAGCCTTTGAGAAATAATTGACACAAGCACAAGTACTAAAAAATACCATGTTCTTGCAGGTCTGAACAGAAAAGAAAAAAATAGAAATCAAAGAAATACAACATGTACCTATAGAAGGAATCAAATAAGAGAAACAGACCTACTGTTGTCACTTACTTTTCTTGTCTTGAGAAAGGCCACTAATCTTGAAAACTTTCTCGCACTTTGACAAATCTACAACAGAATGACATTAAACTTAACATTCATGGGATTAAAATTATAATCTATTATCAGAGACCTGCAATTCATGCAGAAAGCTTAATTATTTAGTTCTCTGCATGCATTGCAGGCCTATGATAATAGATTATAATGATCTATCATCATAGGCCAGCAATGCGTGCAGAGAGCTTTATTATCTAGCTCTCTGCATGCATTGCAGGCCTACCATGATAGAGAATTATTGTTTAAGAAGTACTGAAAATGTATTAGTTCTTCCACAACTTCGCACTAATTATCTGAAGAGAGGTTTTTCGTACAGTGCAGCTCAAATGAGCAACTTCATTAACCAAGTTCAAGACTACACTAAGTTGCCACAGTTTTAAGTGAATTTTTTTCCACATGGCCTCCATGAAAAGCAGTTTTTATTTTTTTGGAATTTGTACTCTTTGATTGCAAGTAGTTAGGAAGACAGGTAGCTAGTTGATTATCATAAATACAGTGATGGAAATACCATGCATAAATAGAGTTATCGTAACGTATCATATCCTATTATTATTCCAAACTCAACTGACTTATTGCAGCCTCTCTGTAAATGGTCAGGAGTTTTCATGCTACCACAATGCCAGCACTCCCATATAACAAGGACAGGGGTGCTCATCATATCTTTTAGGGGTTAAAAAAGCGGTTTTGGCACCTCTTTGGGTATTCAGCCTCAAAAGGTCCACAGCAGGAGCTTTCATGGTACCTTTTAGAGCTCAAAACAATATGACAGGAGGTATTTAACAATCAACTGATTTATTGCTGTTAAAAATAATGAATTTGACTGTTAATATGTGGTACTGTTGTAGAATTGGTATTTCTAAGGGGTTAAAACATTTCAAGCCATGCCCACAAAACAGGATCTTGGTACCTCTTAGGGGATCTTTTCAATCTTTCCGAGGAACATCCCCCTCCTTTTTATACCGGAGTCCCCCTGGGTGCCGATCAATACTGCAGTAACCTCCCAACAATGGCCTCCTGTCTACAAGTGTATTTTATTATTATATATTTTAGTTGTTTTATATTTAGATTACAAAGGCTTACAAAGGCTTTGTTGAAGAAACATATTCAATATGTGACCCTAAAAACAACTTACTGTGTAGAAATTTTTTAGTGTGGATGGTGTCCTCTGCTCTGACTATGGGAAAAATTAAAACAATACAAGTTTGTAAATTAAGGGCCATCAAGAGATCTAAACCTGGAAGCCCAGTCGCCTCATCGCTAGTGCACTCACCTCCAGATCAAGGTGTCCAGGTTCAAGCCCTTGGGTTCGGACATTTTTTCGTGTTCTTAAGTAAGACACTTTACTCTCACAGTGCCTGTCTCTACCCAGGAGTATAAATGGGTACCCGCAAATTTAATGCTGGGGGTAACCTGCGATGGACTAGCATCCTATCCAGGGGGGAAGTAGAAATACCCCTAGATGTTTCATGCTACAGAAACTGGGATAAACTCTGGCCTGATGAGCCACTAGGCTCGTACTGTATGCAGACTTCATTTTTTACCATACCTTATCCACCCATGCTTACCTTGGATTTGGAATATTTTTCTCTGACTGTTACTCTTACAGGATTTCGGAGTCCAGCTCTAACTAATGCCTCAACTTCATCTGTCTGGGTAGCAGAGAACAGGCCCTGCGTATAAACAATGTGATCAAATTCTTGTCAATGATACTGCTCAAGTGATAGAATTGTGAAAGTAGCAAAGTTGTTGCTTGAGGATTTAGCAGCTTTATACTGCAGAAAAATCAGCCTGTACAATACCTCTGTCCAATTGTCTGTAACAAGTACATGTAGATGCTTGATTTCAAGCAATTTTCTATTCAAAGGATGTTACAAAATGTGTGTAAACAATATCTCTAAAGCAAGCATTTAGTCCAGTGATCAAAACTTACTGTTCTTCTTTGCTTTGGAAGAAAACCTAAAATAGCATTTATGCTGAAAATAAAAATAAAATCAAAAATTACAAAATTATTTTATTATAAAAATGACTAAGCTTAATGCAACCCTATCCAAGATGAGTGTTCCCATCTCTTGCATGACTATACACATTGGAATTGACCACTGCCCCCTTCCTCCCGCCCCCGCCCCCCTTCCCCTCCAACCAATGGGGGTTTTCTGGGCCAATGACACAAAATATGGTTAAAAATCCCTTACTGGCAGGAGACAGACTGGCTGTCAGTTTACAAGTTTGGCTGATAGTTGACCTTGGGATTACCAAGAACAATCAGCTGCTGGTCAGAGCGGGACTTGACCCCGCGTGCGACCTAAGGATTCCGAGTCCCACGCCCTATTCACTTAGGCACATTGCCCCCATACGCATGGGTCTCCCACATGGCTTATAATCTAATGAACCATCAAGTGCTCATACAATTATGTACAAAAAAAAAATTATTATCAATTATTTTTACAACAGTGAGTTCCAGTCACCTGGTCTCAAAACCCATGTCCAATAATCTGTCTGCCTCATCCAACACCAGGACTTCCTATTTACAATGCAAAAATTAAAAATTATTGTCTGTTAGCAGTACTATACTTATTATTTAATCCTAACATGAAGAGCTTCGGGGTACGGTGTAGGAGAGGAAAGATTTCTTAGCTTCTAATGCTTTGTTTATTGAAAGCTTAAAGACAAGAGAATATGTCAAAGTATAATTGGTGAAAGTTCAACAAACAGTTCTCACCAGACATCGAACATGAGCAGCCAAGTCAAATCCTTCATGTTTCCTCGTGAACAAATCCTCTAGTCTTCCTGGTGTGCCAATAAGAATATGGCCTCTTTTGAAAAGACAAAAATTGAAAAGAAGATGTTTTGATGAGGCCTTGTACATTCTCAGTAAAAAGAGCTTAAACAGTAAGTTGTAGCATGACATTGTGTGGCCTGTCATGGTGGGGTGGGGAGGGGATGTGCAGGGTGTGGCATGGTGTGGAGTGGAGTCGAGTGGAGAAGAGTAGAGCAGGGCATGATGGTGTAGAGTGAAATAGAAAATTAAATTACTTGACGTGAAAATTTTTTTCCCAAATATCCCTCAAAAATGTGTCTTTAATTTAACACAACTTGAAAAATCAGACTTTTGTAACAAAATTCCTCACCCATCTAACTTGAATTTCTGTATGTCTTCCACTGGATCTGCCCCTCCTATCAGCAGTAACTGCCTGAAAAAAAACATTACTAATAAAACATTTAAGACATCTATTTCACACTGATTTGTTTGTCCATCAACTTATTTAAGCAGAACCTAACAGCTGAGATTTTCTCTTCTCATAAAACTACAGAGGGAATAGTGGAATATTATTAAGAGTACTGTGAAATATATACTGAAATAATATGAAATTCAGATTGCTGGGAAAGTTGAAGCTGGTGAAGGCAGGCATGTTCAGGCGATCACCAAGAGTAAATGACCAAGGTCAAAGCCATATTAAAGGAGCTACAGAATGAAGGTGTATCTTGGAAAAATTGGCCAATTTCTTCAAGTTTGTTGCTTGTAGTCTGTCTTAATCTTCCTTAGTCATAACCGTTCTTGTTAATTTTCAGTTAAGTATCACTTTTTGTCTTTACTACCTTAGAAACTGTTATTGTCAGTGATGTTTCTTTCCATTTGAAAGTACATGCAATTCTGCTCATCAGAAAAAGTGACTCAAAATACATGTATTGTGACAGGGCAGCCTTATCCAGAAATTGGATAGTGCCCACTTGATAGAAGACACATATTATAATCATATTGCGCTATCTCCTGCTAAGTACTTTGTCTGATATTTCCACCTATTTAAAACACTGGGTGGAGAAGAGCAATTTGAATCAGTCAGAGTATCAAAGTTTAAACCAAGAAAGCCACAAAATAACTCTAGCCAGACTTGACCTCACAATTCAGCATTCAAAGCAATTGAAACACAAATAATTTATCAATAATAATATTAGAACATCAAGAACTGGAAAACATCTTCTTTGTTGCTATTAAGTCACAGAAACACATGTGGACATTTTTTGGAGAATGAGAAATGTTGCAGAGAGACACACAGAAAATGTGTTCTATTTCTCTTCTCAAACTCATTAATAATTCATCAAGTAAAAACAAAGAAAATCACAACCGTGAAGGAGGTTTGGATACCCAATCTTAATCAGCATAGATTTTGATGATTTTACTTCTGCGTTTTGTTTTTTGTTTTTTTCATTTGCTTGAACAATTACAACAATTACAATTAAACTTACACTACAGTCTACGGAGTACATATCTATGCATTATAGTCTACACATAACATTACTCCTTAGTTTTGGTTTTTCTATCAAACACTCAAGGCAGTGTTTCACTGGCTATCCAAACACCTCAAATTGCGAATACCCTCCTGTGCATCGTATTTTCAACTCTCTTCTTGGTGTTTGGATATTCCAATGAAACACTGTCTCTCATGTTTGATATATTACATGAATAGCAAACAATGTGAGAAAACGAATGGAACATCACCTGCTTATTTTGTTATCAAAATGTAAATTCTCTTTGTTTACACCATCATTACATCAACAGCTCAGCCAGTTCTGTGTTTCTATCAAACAGTTTGATTATTATGAACTTGAGATTTCTATTGTGTGATAGCTGATGAGGGCACAGCCCAAGTCAACTATCACATGTAGAAATTGACAGCGAATAATCTAGTAAATGTTTTAGTATAAATCTACTAGTCTTTCAAAACTTTATCCAAATTCTCTTCACAGACACTTCAAAAACGCAAAGAAGTGGCTGTTATTTTGGTAACAACTGCACACTGTTGAGCAACTCACTATCTACAACAGAGTAGATAGTGAGTAGCGTAACCAATCAGAGAATAGTGTTTGTGATAGAATGCTAGTTGATTTATACTTACGAATAAGTTTTAGTATAAATCAACTAGCATTCTATCATGTGCGCTGTTCTCTGATTGGCTATAATACTCACTATCTATTCTGTGATAGATGGTGAGTAGAGTAGCAGTGTGCCCTTGTCAACAAAATGAAGGCCACTTCTTGGCATTTTCGAAGTGTCTATGAAGAGGATTTAGTTAAAATTTGAATGACTAGTAGACATATACTAAAACAATTAGATTATTTGCTCTCGATTTCAATGTGTGATAGTTAACTCAGGCTGCGCCCTTGTCAACTATCACGTGATAGAAATCTTGAGCTCATAATCTAATTGTTTAATAGACTGAAGGACAGGTTTAAGTGTATGCTTTCTTACATGGTGTTTTCTAAATGTAATTTAACACATGCAGGAAAATTATGAACAGAAACAAACTTACTTTAACTGAGGAAGATCTTCAGTAAAAGTTCTCAAGACTTCATCAATCTGTTTTGCTAGTTCTCTCGTGGGAGTGATGATGATTGCGCCAACCTAACAGAATCACACTGACTATTTGGTTCAATGAATATTTCATGTTTCAAGAACTCATAAATTTACTGTGTCACTACTCAGTAACATAATTTACGTGAAAAGGAAACATATTTCAGTCTTCCTGAAAAATATGTTTCAAAGATGCAAAATTCCATTTGATAATATGCCCTAGCACCTCTAAAAATAAACCACCCAAAAATTGTACCCAACAACAAGTTTTTTGTGCCATTTAAGAAAATATATGTTGTAGTTAACAGGTCAGAATGATTTCAACCTAGGTTACTTCATTTCACCCTGGGTTAATTTTTTTTTTTTTTTCACCTTCTTTTTTTTGAGAGGGGGGAGGGGGGGGGGAGGAGGAGGGGGAAAGGGGGTTCTTCAAAAGAATAACATGCACATCACCCATCCCCTAACCTTACCCTACTCTACACTGCCAGGATCCCATATCACCCCCCAATCTTTATTTTATTTAGTACTCACCTGCATTCAAACACACAGTCTCTGACTTTGTAGTCAACTTTCATCTCCACTGGGCCATGCTAGCAATCACTGCAAATTTGCTCACCTTTATTGGTCTACTAAGTTCTTAGTCCAAGATTCCCACTTTGCCATTGACGAAAATTAAACTAGTTTGAAATCATTCTGACCTAAAATACATCTTAAACTACAACATATCCAGAAGGTTTTTCTTTGGCTTGAGAGCTACATGCACATGTAGCTCCCCCAATCCTCTGTGAAATTCCATTTCTCCTTCCTACTTTCTTTTAAATGCTTTGGGTTTTGAAACCCTTCACTCCCTCAGAGTTTTAAATAACCTTCCTTGGGATGGGCAATTGCATATATGTGGTTTCTTGAAAAGTGCAATAATAGAATTTTAAATTTACTGTTTCTGCATTAACTACATGTAATCCAACAAACCACTTACATCATGCTTCTTGAGTTTTTCTTCCCTGCAAAAAAAAAAAAAAAGAAAGAAAAGAAGCAAAAAAGAAGACCACATCATCAGAATTTGTGGATCACATATTTCACAATGCCATTGGCATAGAAATTATACCCAAAAGCTGACTGGGACAGAGCAAATCTTCACAGCCCAAGGAATACAAAAAGATCAGAAAAGATGTTTAGGATGGTCTTTTCACTTTAGCAGTACATTAAGAAACCCACTGTGCTATTTATGTATACTGTTAGTGGTAAGCCCTGCAATGGACTGTTTTTTATCACTTATTTTCGTAAACATTATTCATGGAAAGACATACAGTGATGGCATAGATGGATTTGGCTAATTAACATGATTACATCCTACTGCCACCCAATCCAGACCATATGATGATTCATTTGGGAAGTAACAATTGTGCAATTTGTCACACACAAATGATTGCATGGGAATATGTACGAACAGAACAATTGTAACCTCCCAAATGAACCAGGGTGTGACAAAAACGTGAATTCCAGCTTGCCCTTGAGACAAGTTGGTCTCAAATTTTGCTTGCCCCAAAAAAGTCAGTTTGCTTTTTTAATGATTTAGTTAGCAGTTGACTTGCCTGAGGCCTTGCCCATTAGGCGAGTAAGAATGAAAAGTTACTTGCCCAGAGGGAAAATCTACTTGTCCAGGACAATGGGACAGCACTATTATTGAGCCCTGATAAACCATCACATGATTTGAATAGGGCACCACAGTGCACCAAGGATGTAAACACATTAGCTGAATCCATCTATTGTGGTATTGGGGTGGAGACCAGAAGGTAAAAGAGCAATTGGGACTCCTAGAAATATCCTGGAGAAGGTCAGTGGACGACAAGAGAAAGGCAGGATCGAAAAAAAAAAAACCCACACACACATACACAAGAATCCCGCAAAATTGTTATTATATAAAGGTTTGTGGTAGATCTATTGGGCAATCAAGCTTAAAACAGGTTCTTAAACAGGTTCTGAATTACAGGGTGCAAATAAATATTTTTGTATATGGTATATCTACTTCACCAGAGAGAGCTCATCTTTACCTTTTTATTCTGTAGTTGAAGTTTAAGCAGAGGAGCTTATGTACAGAATAACATAGTATTTAGAAAATAATAACAACTCTAATAACCTTCTAAGAAGAATTTCCACAATAGGAATCAAGAATGCTAAGGTTTTTCCAGACCCTGTAACCTGAAATTGCAAATCACAAATCAAAGAGCTACAAAGTATGTTCATGACACAAAGTCATATTTTGCTGTTCCAATCTTAAATCAGTTAACTGGCTTTAACTCTGACATTAGGGCTAAAAGTAACCCTTTCTCGGACTAAAATCTAACCGCTGCGCTTTAAAGCTAATTTCAGTCTGCAGTCTGCAGTTTGTATTTGACACTGCAGACTTCAGACTGAAACTCAGGTTTTAACCTAGTGGTTAGCTCAACAGTTATGGCTCTTTTCAGAGGGGGATGAAGGGGCTTGGAATAGACTGAACCATTAGCTTTAGCAAATAGGGCTTGTTTCAGAGTTACAGTATAGTAGAGTCCAACTTCCCCTAATGCCACCTCCCTATAACAGCCACCTCTTTACAACAGTCATTACTTTTGGTCGCAGGGAACACTCCATACATTCACTCTTATTTTAACCTCTCTACATTAGGGCCACCTCTCCACAACACAGCAATGGTCACCAAAGTGCATCCCAAACTACCAAAATAACCTCTCCACAATGGCCAGTTAATCAACAAATGACCAACGATGAATACAAAAACCCACTTTTCATTGCAAAAGGTCACAAAACTTGATCTGTACAGCACATTGTTGATCTTTGACTTGTCTCTGTGTGGTTTCTGTTTTATTGATATGTTTTGATTGTGTTAGGTATTTCTGTGCTACAATGAGCATTTTTTGGTAATATGAAAATATTGAACCCTCTGAAAAAAAAAAAAAAACAGGTGCTGTATTTACACCCCTACCTCCCCATAATGGCCACCTCTCGACAACAGCCACTTTCCTGTCCCCAACGTGGCTGCTGTATGACTATATTACAGCTAATTTGACGCTGGTGTTATAATTAAGGCAGTATTTGGTCAAAGTTAGGGTTAGTCTTCATTGTAACCTGTCCCAAAACCGAGGATGTTATTATTTATATTGATTCCGCTTTTACGTAAGCTTCTCATGGAAATATGCACATTGGCAAGATCGATGGAGGAGATTGTGAGGTTTTATGCTTTCAAAACGTTATAAATCAATCAGGGGATCAATCAGAACTATCATGGAAAGCAAAGGCAATGTATAACAATCAACTGGTAGGGAGAGATTGATGAGCTTACCGCTTCAACAGCGACATCTTTGTTTGACATAAACAAGGGAATGGCGGCTGTCTGAATGTAACGAGAAAAGTCAAATTAAAAAAGCACTTAACATGGTAACAACTAAATTATTTCTTTGCCTACCTGTACTGGTGTCATCGTTTGGAAGCCAAGCTTTTCCATGATATTTAAAATTGAGTGGGACAAACTTGGTTTTATTTCGCTCCACGCGGCCGCCATTTTGAAATTTTGGCGCATGTTTTTTACCTCTTTCTGTGGAATGTACTGCAGGCTCGCGCAACTTTGAACTTCACACTTCTCCACTATTGCCTCACTCTTGCCGAGAATCTTACATTGCATTTTCCGGCGGTAAAATGTCAGGCGGAGGAGATAACGTTTTTGTGGCCAAGATAGCCGAGCAAGCTGAGCGATATGAAGGTAAAGGGATGGTTTTTATACCGTCAGTAGCCATTTTGTTATGTTAGAATCCTCTGATCGTAGTTAGCTAATTATGCATGGCGCTAAAATAATTTTATCGGTACGTTGGCAAACAACAAATAAGCTTAATTAAATGCTTCTTTTCAATTTTACCATAAACATTTCACGGATTCAGATTTCCTGAAACTATAGTTTTGAATGATGTTTACACTTCCCAGGTAGACTTCTGTTAATCTGTCCTGCTATTTAGGTAAGGTAAGCCGTCGTGGATTCGTCAATTTCGCCCGCAAAATATGAGCTTAAGCTTAAGGACATCCTTCGTTATTTTAGGCATTTTTTTTCCGGACTCAAAGTGAACTGTGAAACCCTGGGAAAATCAGAATTTGGATGCCAAAAAGTTTGTTCTTTGCTGCGAACCTTAGCTTCTACTAGGTATTTGTACGAACGCGTTTTCACATTGTGCCGACTGTGGCTCGAAAGTGACGCTTGTCATAAACAAGGCACGACTATGACCGAGTCAGGTTTGTCATCCTGACTGGCCACTAAAGAAGCAAATTATCCAGTTGATTTCCCTTCCTAAGGAGTTGGGTTTCATAAATCTTTTCACATTTTGAGTAGTGAAGTATAAATTTATGTTTTCCACACCCTGCAAATATAAGCTTATATGAGTGTCTCAAAAACTAAGACCTAAGATCTAACCCACCCCCCCCCCCGAATCTCAAAAGACCCCCTCAGAATCTTGAAAACTAAGACCTAAGACCCCCTCCGAATCTCAAAAACTAAGACCTAAGACTCCCTCAGAATCTCAAAAACGAAGGCTTACCCCCTGCAAATCTCAAAATCTAAGACATAAGACTCCCTCAGAAAGACCCCCTCCAAATCTCAAAAACTAAGTCCTAAGAGCCCCTCCGAATCTCAAAAATTAAGACCTAAGACTCCCTCAGAATCTCAAAAACGAAGGCTTACCCCCTGCAAATCTCAAAATCTAAGACATAAGACTCCCTCAGAAAGACCCCCCTCCAAATCTCAAAAACTAAGTCCTAAGAGCCCCTCTGAATCTCAAAAACTAAGACCTAAGTCTCCCTCAGGATCTCAAAAACTAAGGTCTTTGATCTTAGGTCATAGTTTTTGAGACACCCAAACTTATGTTTATTAAATATCAACTCAATGAATAGATTCCATGTTACTGCTGTCCATCTATTCAGTAATACATCACAGATGACACCAAAATGTGGTAAGAACAAAAAAGTGGCAGGTGAGGCAATAGCGGAGTGTGTAATTGATGTTCTTTCGACAGTTTGATGTCTTCTATGATTTTTTACTGAACGGATGCATGCAACATGGAATCTATCTTTTTTATAACATAAAATAAAACAAATTTTGATGATGCCATCTATATATCATTACGTCTGTCCTCTAATAAAGCCAGCCGAAACTTATTTTTAACCCTGTTTTAGAGCCAACAAAAAGTACCCTCGTACCAAATTGGCGATCTCTCAAATTTTAATTTTTTTTTTTAATTGTCATCTGTGCCACCGAAAAGAAGCATTGATTGTAAGCTTGCTCAGCAAAATGATATTACCACGTGTATCATTACCAAGTTTTCCTTAAGACCATGTGATTCATATACCAGTTGTTAATTTTAAATCATCCAAATTTCTTGCAGTACATACTGTACACATAATCAGTTACTAGTAAGCTCTGATACACTGCTAGTCCTCATATCCCCCTCTTTTTTGTCACTTCAGAAATGGCGGAGTATATGAAAAAGGTTGTGGAAGAAAGGAATGCGACCAAGACCGAACTGACAGTTGAGGAGCGGAATCTTCTGTCTGTTGCCTATAAGAATGTGATTGGGGCTAAAAGAGCCGCATGGCGCATGATATCTTCCATAGAGGGAAAGGCAGAAAAGGAAGGCAAAGATGAGAAGTCCAGAAAAATTACCAAGAACTTCAAGCAGCAAATAGAGAAGGAGCTTGATGAAATTTGTGATGAAATTATCAAGCTGCTTGATGAATG
Organism: Orbicella faveolata; assembly: GCF_042242905.1. NCBI lineage: Eukaryota > Metazoa > Cnidaria > Anthozoa > Scleractinia > Merulinidae > Orbicella > Orbicella faveolata. The sequence goes on along the minus strand of NW_028301577.1, from coordinate 10,176,717 downwards.
CCTTATTCCTAATGCTGAAAGTGGTGAATCCAAGGTTTTCCTTAATAAAATGTAAGTACCAGAATAGACTGATATTTAAGAAAAAGTCATTATGTACATGTCATCTTGTATCCAACAAGCACAAGTGGAATAATATTGGTTTATAAAAAATGCCTGCAAAATATAGAAAAAATACCCCAAAAATTATATGTATGCTTACCATATTTGTAGTCTGCATACGAGCCAAGTGGCCCTTCAGGTTGGAGCTTATCCTGGTTTCTGTAGCATGAAGCAACTACGAGTATTTCTATTCCCTCCAACCCCCTTCCTGGATGGAATGCTAGTCAACCGCAGAGTTACTCCCAACATTAAGTTCACCGGTACCCATTTATACACCTGGGTGGAGAGAGAGAGGCACTGTGAGAGTAAAAATGCCTTGCCCAGGAACAAAAAGCAATGTCCTCGGCCAGGGCTCGAACCCTGACCGCTTGATCTGGAGAGAAGCACACCAACCATGAGGCCACCGTGCCTCCACACCATATTTGTAGAGCATGGTATGATGTTTCATATTCCGTGATGGCTAATTGAATGAAAATCTTGAATTTCGTTATCCATTGATCCAGTTTTAAACATAAGTAAAATAAATAATTATTGTCCCTGATCAATTTTTTGCGTGTTTATGGGCCTTGACCTGGACAATCTGATGTACACTGTAGCTCATGGGTGGGTTTGAGGGGAGAGTTACACAGCAAATGGGGGCTGCTGCTAACCCCCCTCCCTTACCCTCTCCCCTTTACCTAAGGAATTCACTATAATGATCTATGATCTATTCTTGGTTTGCACATGATGTCATCAGTTTCTAAAATCCAATACTAAAGAGCCACCAAAGTTGTTATCGTCATCAGACTTAAGAGGCAGTAAAGTTAACAAATTTTCTTTTCAGCTCAGTAGCTTACTTTGTCTGAAAACAGGCACATTTCGAATTTCAGAGTTATGGCACTGCGTGACATAAAGCTATGAACGCGTTTGTCGAAAAATATATACTTATCTTGGGATTTTTTGCCTTTTTAAAAGTTGAATTATTAGGACAAGTGCTTATTTAAATGTTTGCTTTCATGATCAGTTCAGATAATCAGTGGCCTAGATAGCCAAAGTAAGTTCCAGATGTTTACACTACTTTCCAGCCACCATGTTGGTATACTGTGGAGGTACACCAACATGGCAGATCCATACTGGGTTCTGTAAATTTGTGCAAAATATTTTGATGAATATTTGAAGTTTGGGAAAACATACTCGTAGCCCTAAAACTTGGAGAAATGTCTTCTTTATTTATCCCCTATAACATCATAATTTCTTGACTTTATACACTGAATGGCTTTTGAGTTATTTTTTTAATTGTGTGACACACAGTGCAACCCAAGAATTAATCAAAGCCACAGCTCTTTTGTTACAGCTGCCCCAGAATACAGGTAACGGATCTCCGAGGACAAAGATTTTAAATTTTCTAGGAGGAGCAAATGAAATTAATTTGTTCTCCCCTAATTTATTGAGCCAACTGCCATGACTTCCTCTTTCTGAATTTCCTGGATCCACCATGTTAAATGAAATCCTTTATTCTATAAGATGAGCTAACTGTTTTCTTTTAAACAGGAAGGGTGATTACTACAGGTATCAAGCTGAAATTGCTGGGGTAAAAGAAATTCAAGACAAGGCATTGGAGGCTTACAAGAAGGCAGAGGAAACAGCTAATGAGAGTCTTCCATCCACTCACCCAATCCGCTTGGGCTTGGCCTTAAACTTCTCCGTATTTTATTATGAGATCTGCAATGAGCAGGGCAAGGCCTGTGCCCTAGCAAAGAAAGCCTTTGATATGGCCATTGGGGACCTGGATACAACGAGTGAAGAGTCATACAAGGACAGCACCTTGATAATGCAGCTTTTGAGGGACAACTTGACTCTGTGGACTGCTGACCTTGAAGGTATCTCTTTCAATAGATAATTAACTATATTTAGAGAGGAAGCCACATCAGCCTTGGCTGGTTTTCATGTGGGTTCTCTATCCCAGTTGAATTGGAATTTGGAGTGTTGGTTTCTGTGGAGGGAGGAAAACTGGAGAATCCAGAGAAAAACCCTTGGAGCTGTGCGAGAACCATCAACAAACTCAATCCACGTATATATGGCACTGGGCCGGAATCAATCCCAGGTGCACTCACCACTGCACCCTCCCTGCTCCCCATAAGAGAAATTGAAATTGTCTTAACCCTCAGTCATACAAGGGGGTGGAAATCATCCCCTGAAAGGTTTTTTGCAATTTTGAAAACAGGATTTGCTCTTTGATGTGTCAGTACATTGTAGCTAGATTCTTTCCTCCCTCAGAGCACTTTTTTTAGTTTTCATAGCAGATTTAGTACTTTTGTACGTGTCAGTATCATTGTGGATTAATTTTCCATCAGTTTACTCATGGTAGTGAGATCTATACAAATTTAGTAATGATATATAATGTCACATGACTTCAGTGTTCTCCCCGAGATTTAAGGAGACCCAGGGGTATCTTTACTTGTTTCAAAGCTATAGTCTGTGGACACAAATTATAATCCTAGCCACCAAAGTTCTTCGCACCACTCTTGCCAACCACAAGATGAAAAACGTAAGAATTCAAGGCTCCACGCACTGTCCACTTGCCACCAAACTATCCTTGTCACCCACAGGACTTAAATGATTTAGTTGGTAGATGACTTGTGTGAGCCCTTGCCCATCAAGCAATTGAGAATGAAAAGTTACTTGCCCAGAAGGAGAATCCACTTGTCCCGGATGACCGGACAGCACTTGTTTTTGAGCCCTGCACTCATTGTTCACGTGACACGTTAGGCATGTTGAGCAAAGTCTCTAAAGCAAAGTCTCTAAAGCAAGCAAAGTCTCTAAAGTAAATGCAAAGGGAGGATATAAGCTGTACTATGATGCCTAAAACGCTGGTCACTGACGAGCTTGATCAGTACTTATGGAACATGCTTGAACTTCTGAAACTGGAAACATGCTAAAGCAAAACATCACATACTAAAAAGGTCACTCCGAAAACATGGTATCCTTTTCACCACACATGCTTCTAGGCCACATAGGCCTGGTCACTAAACTTGTACATAGCATGTTATGATGCAACTTTTTGCAAATTTTGAAAAAAAAATTCTGTGGATGAAGTTCAGAGAAGCAGCTCTGAACCCCGGAAACTGCTGCTAGCCACCTTAAAAATTAACAGGTAATCATTTGTTTTTTCATTGCAGCTCAAGGTGATGACACCAAAGTTGAAGATATGGAAGCTGATGATGCCAAAGAGTAGTTGATGCAGTCCAAGCTTAAGAGTGATCAAAGGGTGTGGGACAAATGCAGACTGTAGAAGTGCACTCAACTTAACCTAAACAGTGTTCTAGTTAACCTGAATGGGTTAGCTTATTTTCAGTTAGCCCTTGTACTTGTACTTAGGAAAAAAAAACAGTCTACAGGTCTATCTACACTCTGCATTTGTCACAGACCATTAATCAATGACTTGTATGCTTAGCTGCGTAACTGTTTTTATATCATATGGTGACAAGTGTGTACAGCAAGCTTCTCCATTGTATTTTAATTAATGCTCATAGGCTTTGTTCTCAAATCATTTCTGGTAACTATTATGGTGTTCTGGTTTTTTTTGTTTTTATAGAAAACATGTATACAGTAGTAGCTCTGGATAGTAGCAACATTGAACCACATGTGTATTGTTGGAAATCTTTCTAAAGTTTTCTTTTTTTACCTTTTGGTCCTCCTTTGATGGTTCGAGCATGTTTTGTGTAATTTTTACTTCTCATGCAAATTGAATTATTGGTTTTGTTTGCCTCCTTTGTGGTCCACTCAGCCAGGAAACACTTGGTAAAATAGAGATCTCTCTTTACACACTCAAATATTCCCCTGCTTATAACAGACATCAAAGAGTTGAGCCCCAAAGTTTCATTAACTTTTTCAGCAGAAGGGCAACTGGTTTTCACTGGCAGGCAAAACTTTTTGAACTGAATTCTTGAGAAGAAAAACATTCCTCTACATGGTCAAACCAGGCCAGCAAAATCATCCTCACAGCCGATTAATTTGCCTGATGCCCAGCCCCTAGTGAAAGTCTATGCTGTTTCAGTTGTGTATCTCTACAGAAATCCATACAGTTTCTCTCAGATTGTGTTGAGCAAGAAAATATCCTCACCCTCCCCACACAGAAGGCATTTTGGTTTAAACCCCCCCCCCCCCACCTCACCCCCTCTTAGAAATATTTCTATGACCTTCCATGGGGTCAGGATCTGGAACTGCCCCTAAACTACTTGCATTACTGGCTCACAAAAATTGAAAGCCTGGCAGCAGCTTGTTAGAAATGGTAGACTGATCTCAGTAGAGCTCAGAATTGACACAGAGGTGTCTCAAACACAAGTGCAGAAGAACTGAGCGGAGGAAGAGAGATTTCCATTATTTTAAAAAATTAAATTTTTTTTTTTTTGTGTGGCCATGGTCTTGGAAAATGAACGGCTGGACTCAAAGAATCCTGGCAGCTGTATCGAAGAAATTTCAAACAAATCAATCTTGACCTGAAACTAGGAACACCTTAGACCGTAAAATCCCATGTTAAAGCCCCCCTCCAGATATAAGCCATTCTATTTGCTAACAAAGAAATTATTCCGGATGTAAGCTCCCCGGATAGAGCCCATCTAATGTGTAAACTGATAATGTGAAGGCTTGTAGTTCTTTTACTTTTGTTCTGTTCTGTTCTAGTTGTTCCAGTCACATTAGTGTTTTCTAGATGTTTTGGAAATAAACTCCCTGTTTATTGTGATGCATGATAATTGTATTATAAATTTAATAGTTCTAAATGTCATGTTATGTCAGCTTTATTTCATTTCTCAGATAAGTTTTATCTCATTGTTCCGAAACATTTTTTTATTCCACTTATATGCCTCCCCCCCCCCCTGATATAACTCCCTCCTGTTTATAAGCCCACCCAAAACCCCTTATGAAGTTATATAAGCCCAGGGCTTAACGTGGGATTTTACATATTTGATTAGGAAGGTTAGACAAGTGCCATACGTTGCCAAAAGTAGTGAGCATGCCCACTACGGTGGCAGATCCAGATCTTGAGCTGGGGGGGGGGGGGGGGGGGGTTTGCTTGCCCTGACGGCTTTTCTTCCTTCTGTGATTTTTTTTTTTTTTTTTTACCCAAAATAAGGGGGAAGCCAGGCCCCTCCCCTGGATCCGCAACTGTACTAATATAGAGGGTTGCTATGTTCGGGGAGTTTTTATTTGTGCTTATGCAACTGAAGAAAATCATGAGAAGTGTTAAAACACATAGAATACAACTTTCAAAATAGAGAATACAATTTTGAAAACACTAATTACATCAGCACAGAATAACCCATTTCTGAGTTGGCCTAAGCCTCTCTATCAAAGCAAGGCCCTGGTGCACAACCATTCGTTTGAAAATGAGTTTAATTTGCATGTGAATGAAATCTCATTTTCATATGAAAGGATGGGCACCAAAACTTGCTTTGAGAAAGAGGCTTAAGGTAATTCGGAAGTCCTTCACATGAGGCAAATGAGGATCAGAAAGAAACATCAGAAAGAAACATCATTCATATCCTGGTATGCACTGTGTATAATGACGTCTTCTATTTGTTATTTTTCCATTTTTTGTCTTCGTTTTATTTTACTAAAAAGTATGCTTGAGGTTGCTCAGTTTGGGGTTATACGGTACTTTTATTAGTTATTGACTTATACAGTTTTAAATGAGTAGTCAGAACTTGGCAGTTGAACATTTTTGCAAAATAAGTTCCATGAATTTGTTATTCAATAGCCCTTTTCACGGTTAATTTTTCTCATTTGCATTACAATTTAATCCACGTGGATGCGAGGCAATTTCGGGCTAAAACTACAAAATAGCCCGAAATTGCCTCACCTACATGCTAGATTTTATTGTGATACAAATGAGCAAAGGTAACCGTGAAAAGGGCTATTACACAATAATTAGTATTATTGGCATGGGTAGTTGAATAATAAATGATGTATTTATAATGTGTAACTGCATTTCTTGTTTTCATTTAGTAAAATTCATTTATGAAACTCTATTTTTTGACTGACTACCTAAACACCATGTCACAGGACAGGTTGCATGTAAAAAGGCAAAGGTAAAGTCTGCATACGAGCCAAGTGGCCCTTCAGGCTGGCACTTATTTCCGGTTTCTGTAGCATGAAGCAACTAGGGGTATTTCTACTCCCCTTGGATGGGATGCTAGTCCATTGCAGGGTTACCCCCAACATTAAATCCACCAGTACCCATTTATACACCTGGGTGGAGAGAGACACTGTGAGAGTAAAGTGCCTTGCCTAAGAACACAACAGACACAACACAATTGTGTCCCCAGCTAGGGGTCAAACCCAGAACGCTTTGTCCTGCAGAGGCCAGCGCACTAACCATGAGGCCACTGCACCTCCCATGACAGGTTGCGTGTGCTTCACTGTAACTGCCCTGTGTCCATCAATATCCTCCAAGGCAATCTGAAATTTGTCCATAAAAGCAATCCTAACCTACTTGCCATCCATACGTTAGTTTTGTTATCTGATCTGTTTTTCTGTTCTAACATTCTCAGTGACTTCTGTCCACCTTAATGAAGGTCAGTAGGCTTGATTTCCAGCAGTTGGACAGGAGCCACCAAACATTTAGCAAAGGAAAACAGATTACATTAAAAAACCTTTGAAAGGTCTTTAGATCTATCTGAAAAAAATTATACCTTCTTGGGAAGCACCATATTCTCTGCCTAACCCTGAGATAGTAGGCAAATCCCCCACTCCACGCCCGTGAGTTAGTAATGTTTCCCGCCCAGGCTGACTCGCCCCCAGGCTATTCGGAGTTTACATGGCCCTGGCCTTGGTTTGAACAAGAAAGCCGGTATTTTCACTGCGTTGCGGAAATCTTCGTTCTTTTATACGTAGTAAAATGTCAGAAAGGGAAAAGAATGTGTTCCTGGCCAAGCTAGCCGAACAAGCTGAGCGGTATGAAGGTAAGCCGATCGTTTTTGCCGCCATCGTAGGCGTTTTGTGTTGTTACTGTTAGAATCCTCGGTTTGTGATCGCATCACATCGGTTACGGTAGAAAAACTGTAAAAAACCCCTTCTTTTAACAAAGATTGCTTGAGTTCAGATTCGCTGATGTAGTACTTTTGAATGGAATTCACGCTTCTCGTTAAATCTAGCTTTTTACCCTCCTGCCAAGGTTCGTTACGCAGTATTGAAAATAAGACTTAATTCCACTACAAGCCTTTGATTTACCTTTGCTTTGCCTTTGCTAAAAGCTTATCGATTCGCCACTTGTCAGCGTGGGCGCTTCGTTATTCGGCGCTGTCAGAGCGGCATTTTGAGTAATGTACACCGACATATCGTTTAAAATAATCTACGCTGGGAGAAAAATGACGCTTAAAACGAATTGTCGAAAGCGACTTTTCTAATTGTAGTGTCAATTCAATTCAGTATAAAGGAGTGCTAGCTGGTCGGTTTGTTTAATTAACGTGGTGAGAAAAGTACGTTTATATTCCATATTTCTGGCGGCTTGTTGATGAAAAGATGTGTTATCATGCCTGCTTTTTTTTTTTTTTTTTAAAAAAAACCTGTTCGATTTTGGTTGGTCTGATCGGGTAGTTTCTGTTTAACTGTTTGCTGCGATGCCTCTCGGGTGTGTATCTGTGAAGCTTGCCTCCTGTTCACCGTAAATCGGTGACATGTTAATTTTTGGCTTAAGGGTGAAATAAGCTTACATTTTTAATAGGCGGACAAAACTTCATTTAGTCCATGGGTTTTTCCCAAGTTACCTTATGCATGAGGAGAAATTTGTATGGTCTGTTAAACGTTGAGAAACATACATAATGAATGACTTTTTTGTCTTTTTCATGTAATATATATGTTGAGCATTTTATTTTCCAGCATTTTGGTTGATGTACCCTAACAATGTAATATTTAAATTTTCTTATAAGCTTATGCGAAGAGTGGCAAACTAAGTTTATACCATCTGCACATAATAATTGGATAGTTTTTCCCTTTATAGTTCAGTCAAGTTGAAGGATTTAAACATTTGCTTTGCCTTACTCAAACAACTTTATTTAAAAACATCACTGGGTAATTCAGTTCTCAAGAAGGCTAAAGAAAGGAAATCATTCAGTCATTTTGTATTGTTCGTTGAACTGATGGCTGAATACAGCTGAAAGTTTCAATTGGCACTTCAATCCATGCACATTTTCATAAGACATGAAGCTTAATACCACTAAATAGGTTTAGAAAATAGCTCAAAGAAAATATTCACGCTGATTAATTTAAAATTGTGTTTCTATTAAACAATTAGATTATGAGCTAGGGATTTCTATCATGTGATAGTTGATGAGGGCATAGCCCTCACATAGAAATTGAGAGCGAATTATCTAATTGTTTAAGTATAAATCTAATAGTCCTTCAAAACTTTATCTATATCCTCTTCACAGACACTTTGAAAACGCCAAGAAGCAGCCGTCATTTTGTTGACAAGTGCACACTGCTACACTAATCACTACATCTATCACAGAATAGATACTGAGTAGCTTAGCCGATCAGAGACTGGAATTCGTGATAGAATGCTAGTAGAATTATTCTAAAACTCGATAGAAAATCCAGCACCATCCAACAGTTTTGACTATAACATAAACAAGATGAATCCGAGGGTTGTTAACGTCGTTTCTGTATTGTAATAAGCCAAAACTAGGTTTTCAAAGATGTTAACAATCCTCAGACTTGTCTTGTTTCTGTCAAAAAAAATACCCCTGGAGATAGATTTAGAAGAGAGGACAAACAAGGAGTTGTTTTAAAAAGTTCTGGAATGATTAGGGTGTGGGAAAATTTGGAGAGACCCTACTCCAAATTGTTCCCAGATCTTTGTGGTCAAAGCTGGAGGCAAAATCTGCTCAAATGTGATTTGGAAATTATCTAATCACCTGTAAGGAATTTGGCAGGTGAGACGAGAGCAAATGCCTGAAGTGAATTAATTTTCCAAATTGCAGGTGTGTCTGGTCATGAATTTGAACGTGCTTTGAAGCAAGTTTCCTTTACATTAGCAGGGAATGCTTTACATAAAGCTAAAACGCATGTGAGCAGTCCGAGGTTGTATGAGCTGTGTTATTGCAGGACAGAATTCGCACATTTAACAATGCACTATTGTTATCTTGCCATTATCCAAACTGAACCATAATTTGTTAAAATTGCTTGCTCAAATGACGAATTCTTCACACATGCGCTATGCCATCTGTAGTTGGCAGTTAGCTTTTTGTCTTACGTGTACAGTGGTTAGTGGTAACTACGTGTATTCTGACAGTAAGTGAAAAGTGACATGTTGCCAAGTTTGGCATTTTTGAGGAGTGCACATCAAAAGACAATAATATTTCTCACTGCAATTCCACTAATGCATTACGTAACAAAAAAAATTTATTAAATAAAATGTGGAGTAATATTTGGCTGTTTTGAGAACAGGTGCTCATATTCTCCAATTTTTCATGTATCAGAAATGGCAGAATACATGTGGAAAGTTGCAAAGGAAGGGCCGAAGCTGTCAACTGAAGAGCGAAATCTTCTATCTGTTGCCTACAAGAATGTGATCGGAGCTAAAAGAGCTGCATGGCGTATAGTTTCTTCATTGGAGGCAAAGGCAGAGGGCAAGGAGGAGAAGAACAAAGAACTGAGCAAGAAATTTAGACTTCAAATTGAGAAAGAGCTCAATGAGGTCTGTGAGCAAATTATTTCTCTCCTGGAGGATCCTCTTATTCCTGATGCTGACGACACCGAATCCAAGGTTTTCTTTCTTAAAATGTAAGTACTGGACAGACCTGGACTTATAGAGGAACTGAAGAAGTCAATATACAATTTGTTGCACTTTGTTTGAAGTGCTTAAAGGTTGAGGTGGCTGGCTTGCAGTTTTGAGACATTTCCAGTAGTTATAATTCGACACATCAATACTATGTAACCACACTTAAGGTCATTCCCCAGTATTGCATTGCACATCCCTACTGTGCATAATTTCACGCATGATTAGTGCGTGCGCATTAAAAAATGGCGGCTTTTTCTTTACAACAGTAAATCGTCATTTTCTTGCAAATGAGTATGGTGACCTATCATTTTTTTCTGTTGTTTTGAATTGAGTAATAAATTTCTCTGTGTAAAATAACTGTGGACCAATTCTCAGTGTAGGGCAAAAAGCAACCGTCGGAAACGTGAATTTAGCAAGCAATCATAACTACAATCATGGTGCTTTTGTAAGGATTTATATGGGTATAAACAAGGTGCTTTTGTTCCTAAACGAACATGGGGACCCTTCATTTTTATTTCAAAATTTAAGTTCCTATGATATAAACAATCGATAGGCAAAGTTTCTCAAAAATCTCAGTGCAGGTTCTATTTCAGTGGAATGACCTTAAGAGCGGTTTCTACTTTGAACAATTTTCTTGTTAACCCAGAGAGTTCGAAATAACAGGGTCCAACTGTTGTTTCATGGGACTAGCAGCAACATCTGGTCATTGGCCTCATCTGGTGTGTGCCGTTCATATTCATCCTTGCTATCAGATTGTTGGTGCTTGGGGTTATTTTGGTGATCGGAGGTACCAAGTCACCCTGTTCTCAGGTCCTTCCATTCTCCAAGCACCTGCACAAAGGTTTCCATCCAAGGATGGTTCCAGCTTCCAGGGTTGCCATGGATACCCCCCTTCAGCATATGGCATTTGGCACCCCGTTAACCTTTTAAGCACCAGTTCCCAAGTTTTTTTAAAAATATCTATAGGATGGGTTCAGAGCCACCTTTTCCCAGCTCAATTAGCTTTCAAGTTATTCTGGGTGAATTTACCTAATAATTTTTCTGTGTCAATTATCTTTTTTTGTAACTAAGCATTTTTCTATTTTGGTAAAAGTCTGTGTTTTTGTTAAATTTTTGAAAAATTCAAGGTGGCTCTGAACTCATCCTACAGACGATTTATGTGACTTCAGTAACATCACTTGGTAAAGTTTGTTACTACTGAACTGTAATAGAAGTAAAACTGTTGGAAACTGCTTGAAACTGTTGCCAGTCCCCGGGGGTGGACTCCCATATAAAAGGACAGGGATGCTTGTTTGAAATTTTGAAAAGAACCCCTAAGAGGTACGAAGATCCTGTTTTGTGGGCATGGTTCGAAATTTTTTTCTCCCCTTAAAGGTACCAATTCTTAAATAACTCATTACCTCCTGCTATATTTTCTCAGCTCAATACCCTAAAAGGTACCACTAAAGCTCCTGCTGTGGACCTTTTGAGGCTTAACACCCTGAGAGGTACCAAAACCAATTTAATTTTTACCCCTAAAAGGTACGTTTAGCATCCCTGTAATTTTTGTATGGGAGTCCCCACACCTGGGTTGCCAGTCACTTTAAAATCATTACTTAATATTTAATATTTAATATTATTATATGGCTTTGGCTTGTGGCCGATATAATGCGCGCTCTGATTGGCTAAGAGCAAGATCTGAGCGGTCATTATGCAGCCATAATGCCCACGGGCCGATTACGGATTATGCAAATTAGGAAGAGCCCGGCTCTGAAAATTCAAGCGCATTGAAACGATGAAAGCCGATTAAAAACAGTAAGAGAAGTAAATTTAATTCCGAGTAGCTAAAAGTTTATGGATTTTTCCTTAATAAAATTTATATAGAAGTCGTTTTTGACTTACCGGTAACCTTGGCAAGCACTAGTGAAAAGCAATCAAAGTTTGCCGAGTGTTGAGTAAAGCTAAAATCGCTAAGTGAAAAACACCATCGGCAGATGTGTCACGTATCCTGAGTAGAAAACCATGGAGAAACTTATAAGTTATCATCTTAGTCACAATAATTACCAAAATATTGAACTCCGTTTCAGTTCTCATCAAATAGATTCCCTCGCTTCAACACAAGCAAGTGAAAATCAGCTTCCAGGATCATCAGATGTAAACAATCGGGCGGTTTCTGTCGGTAGCAGTGTTTCTGATACCTGCAGGAAGATTTAGACGCTCACAAGGCTTGAAAAGTTCATTCATAAGTCCCAGAATGAAGAAGGCCAAGATATGTTGTCGAAAGCGAATGCGAAGATCGAGTTATTCTGAGCAGTGCATTCTGCAGCATTAGTATTTTCTTTCACCAAAAGACTGTTGGTTTGGACCATTTTGAAGCACTTTCTGTCTTTTCTATATGCGTTGACGTTTCGCCACAACAGTTGGAAAAACTCCCTCATCAAGTTGTGGCTCCACGATACTAGAATACCTTTTTGAGGGCTGTGACAATCATTTTTCCCGTAAAGAATTACAGTAGTGAAGTTCACTGACTGTCTAGTTTTGCCCTGGGTTTGAGACGATGAATGAATCGGTAAACGCGCGCATCGCCGGATGTAAATTGACGACTTCTGCCCGAATGATTTTTTTTTTCTTCAATTCGTGAGCCATATAATAAACAACTTAATAACCTCGACCGTTCAGTCATTATGGGAAAATCTCAAACCTCAGCCTACCGTATTGACCGAGCGAGAGCCAGGTCAATACGGAAAGACCTCAGTTTGAGATTTTCCCGTAATGACCTCACTCTCGGTTATTAAGTAGTTATTAATATTTAATATTGTCCTGCAAATGTTTCCCAAAATTGTGAGTGAAGGAAATTTTTTGCGGAAATAGCTCTTGAAAATATATAGCTTACCTGCAGCTGCTCATTAAATGGCTTTTAGCTAAGTGGCTGATGAGTTTGCTTTCAAACAGGAAGGGCGATTACTACAGATATCAAGCTGAAATATCTGATGATAGTGGCCGCAAAGAGGATGCCAGGGAAGCTTATGCGAAAGCCGAAGAGGAAGGCAAAGGTCTTCCATGCACAAGCCCTATCCGACTGGGCTTGGCCTTAAACTACTCCGTATTTCATTATGAGATCCTAAGAGATTCAGACAAAGCCTGTAAGGTGGCAAAGACAGCCTTTGATGATGCCATTGGTGACCTGGATACATTGAGTGAAGACTCCTACAAGGATAGTACTTTGATAATGCAGCTTTTGAGGGACAATTTGACGCTGTGGACTGCTGACATTGCTGGTAAGTGTTTGGTAAGAAACAATGGAAATGAAGCAAAAAAATGATCAACAGCAAACAGCAAGCTTTTGCTGTCTTAAGCTGTTTAAGCATTGAAGTGAGAATATTTCTGCTTGTAAGTATTTTCCTTGAACAGGAGACTTGTTTTTATTCCTGTTTTGGATTGCTTTCAGGATTAGAGGAAATAAAACAAAAAACCTCTCTAATCTTTCTTAGTGAACTGTGTTAAGCACGGACAACAATCAGAGACTATCCGGACAACAATGAAGGAGCTTTTAAAAACACACTTGGATGTGGAGATTTTTTTGCTTCTTACTACACTATTTAACCCATGTTTGAATAAAATATTACTCCACTAGAGGTTTTCATTTCATTTTTTACTGAGCCATTTATAGTTTATGGAACCGTCTTGAAAAGTAAATATAAAAAATTCAGTTCAAAGGTCTACGTCACAGTGCAAATTTGCCAACTCCCAGAGAGCTTCAACCTCAGAAATAGTTTGCCTGGGGGATATCTTTATATTTGTGAGAATATAAATTTTTCATTTTCATAAACTAAGTTAACCTATATATCATATTAATTATTGTTAACAATATCAAATTATAAGTCAGATATATATGTTAAGTATACAAAAATGAAAAATTATAACTAAGCTATGCCCTTGGGAAAGCTGTCTCTGAGGTTGTTAGAGGCTGAAGCTCTGTTCCCTTGAGCATTTTTCCCTCAAAATATCTGCAGACTGTTTCTTAATTCACTGTCTAAGTTTGATTGTTGTAGACAAGAATAAGGGTCTTGTTGGGATTATTATCAGAAGGACTATTTTTGTTTATTTGATTATTGTGAAACTTATTCAGTATATGGGAAGAATTTTGCACTGTCTTGAAAAATTGTAGGTTGGAGTGTACATGAATAAAACATATAATATTATCATTGGTTAAGGCTTTCTAGGTAAAGAATATAGAAAAAAAAATCCACATAATTACGTTAAATGAACATTGTGCATGGAAGTCTTTAAGTGCACAATTGTATACTGTGATTAACAATAAAAATGATAATAATAAGCATTTAAAGTTTTTTTTGACATTGACCCTGTTGAAATATTAGAACAATGTTCATAGCAACTCAAGAAAGACATTTTGACCAAACAACTTTGGTTAATATTTTTTATGAGAGAGGAAAGAGGCTGATTTAATTGGATTTGATTTTTTGGGGTCTAACTTTTGGGGGACTTATTTTCTGGAGGAATTTATTTGGACAAGTAGTATTGTAATTTAAAGACTCCTGTATGCATGTAACTTTAGTATGAACCTCATATGTCCTGTGCTGATTTTTTTTATGTGCTGATAATATTCTTTTCCCACTCAAAAGACATCTGAAATTCAACCTATAAGATTCTGTGCTACTGGAAGAGCTTCGCAGTTTTGCATCGGTTCTTGCATGGGTTTTAAGAACAGATGTTACAGTATGGGCTTATAAGTTACTGCCTTTTATCACAATCACTTCATGGACAGCATGGAGTTTTTCAAGGCAAATCTAAGACATCCCTTGAGCAGCAGGAAGAACGGAGCCTACCAACAAAAAAAATACTTGGACTAAATAACCAAGTAACTGTTTTTTTCTTCAATATTACAGATGATGATAAAGGAGATACCAAAGTTGAAGATATAGAGGGAGATGATATGAAAGAGTAGCTGGCAGAGACTGACTTCAGGAGTTATCTAGAAATGTTTTGTTGATAAACTGTATATTTTAATTAAGGGCACATTTCGATGGGATTCATTTTGCATTTCGATTGGATCCTTAACTCCAACAACAGATTTTGCATTTCTTTACTTAACAGTTTAATCCAAGATCACTCTGATTGTGGTGCATTTAATAGAGGAACTGAAGAATCCTAGCCCAGAGTGGATTCTTCCGTTCGTTTGATGCGCCATGATTTGAGTGATCTTCAGGATTAATCTGTTCAGTAAAGAAATGCAAATTCCGAATTTGGATTCAAGAATCCAACTTGGATTTTCCCAAAGAACTGCACCCTGATACATATGTATGGCAGGAAATGTGTAGCCAGGATGTCAAGCTTCCCAATTTTTTTTTTTTTTTTTAAACTTATAATCTTTGTTCTCTGAGGTAAAATTATCTGTTGTAATTATGGCAGATTTCGTTTTACACCTTTAATCTCAAATATATCATTGTAAGAAGTGTAGTACAGTTGCACCTCTGCTAATGGACATCTCTGACAGACGGACACCTCCATAGGCAGACACTAAGTCATGGTCTTGTAAATCAATACTTAGTTTTGATTTAACCCCTTGAGTGCCTATATGACGTACTCAGTACGTCATGATTTTTGCCTCTTAGGTGCCTATATGACATACGCAAATTTTAAGAGATTTAGTCAAACTCCCAGTACACCAGAAACAACTTTTATCAGCACCTGAGATTCGTAGGAGTTTTTTCAAGATTGCTGTGACATCGTATGGAAATTAAATAGTGTCAACCTCAGCGAAATTAACCGCATCAAAGAGACATTTTTATGACCTTTCAGAAAATGCGTTCATGTCTATAGTTTAAGTGAAAAAGCTTACTGCATTTGAATTTTTTCACTGGACACCCATTTTCAGGACACACAGCAAATGCAGTGGTCTGGTACTCAAGGGGTTAAAAGATGTTCACCTACAGGAGGTTCAATTGTACATAATGAAACAGTGCTTCAAATTACATTGGTATAGGTAATCATACGGTTTCAAGTTCATTTTGGAATTAATTTGCATGAGTGACCTTTTCAAAAAGCTGAAATTGCACGAGCCGCTTCGGCGAGTGTAATTTCAGCTTTTTGAAAAACTCACAAGTGCAAATTAACTCAAAATTGAACGAGAAAAACTGTATGATTACTTATTAATAATATAAACATGAAAAAATTCGCGCTGAGGAAGTGCTGAAAGATCTTTCTTGAAGCCATTTTTTCTCATTTGAGAAAACTTTTTTCAAAGTTTCAGCACAAAATTTTCGTTATCATTTTATGTGATATCATTTTCTTAGAAAAGTTCCTATTGTCTTTCAGTCAATCATAATCCAGAATTTCAATGTGTAATTTGCACTGGTGTTACACTTGTTGCACTGGTGTTACACTTTTTGCACTGGTGTTACACTTTTTGCACTGGTGTTACACTTGAACTGCACTGCTCTTAGCCAATCAGAATCAAGTAATTTTTTCATGTGTACTATTATGAAGGTTATTATAACTACAGTAGACAATAGAATGTTTATTTTTTACCAAAATTGACTTGTTGGTTTATCTTATTTTAGTTTTTTTCCCCTTTGTTTGTTTGTTTGTTTGTTTGTTTTTTTCACTTCGCTGTTTCTCTCCAGCTTAGCAGTAAAAGTTGATTTTCATTTTCTAGCTTGATTTATTTTGCTAGACTAAATAGACTTTTGTTTTGGAGAGACTGTTTCGTTGCATACCCAAGCACGCTAGCCTGGGTAAGCAAATATCTTTCTTTGCACACTCACTTCTTTTACTAACTTAACTAATATATAGAAATTTATTTGAAATAAGCCCTTCTCTAATGTTAAGCCCCTCCCAGAAGGAATTACAATGTATGTTGTGGTGTATTACTTTTTAACATAAAGTCAGTTACTTGTACCTTTAATGTCGTTCCAGTAAGATGGTTAATCCCAGAGGGCTGCAACATTCAGAATTTGTTACAATCTTGAAATTTTGTTGCTGCTTCAGGGAAGCTGGCTACTTTCGGAGCTTTACAGTACTTTAGTTTTTTTTTAAAGAGTTTAGCAAGATATAGGCGGTTGAACAAGTATTTGCATAGCGTTAAGTGTCACGACGTTGTTATACAAGTACAAGTACTTGTAGATCATTTAAGACACAGCAGCTGGATAATAAGCTTAATAATAAATAACTTATGAAGAGTGGTGTCTTTTGATGTAATTTAGTTAAAATTGGCTCGTGAAAGTCAATGGAATTAAATCCTCATACATTTAAGAAAAGAGTTTTAGTAGAATTCTACTAGTATACTACACGTAATGCAGATGCTGTAATCTGATTGGCTGAGCCATTGCACACAATCAGCCATTAATGTGCAGTAGCTTGGTGTGGTCGACAAAATTGCAACGTTTCCTCGTTTTTCCGAAGCTTTGAAAGAACGTTTAGAAACAAATGGATAATCAAATTCCTGAGAAGACTAAAAGGAGGGCATTTACGGTTTCTTTAATTAAAAAAGCTCGAAATTTTTGAAAGAAACTGATAAGCGCGCGTAAGCAATTGCAAATGTCAAATTGACAATTCAGTCAATTAATGACGTATGTAGAATTCAGGTTCCAGTTGTTCGAAGGGTCACGTGATAAATCACTATCCAATGGATAGAGTGGTTTGTTTTGTCAACGCCCATCCACTGGATGGCGATTTATCCGGTGCATAATGTTACCCACCCCTTTGAACAACGTGGGCCAGAAGAGTGATTGTTTGCTGGTTACCACTTTTGCTGGAAAATGCTTGATGCTTTGGGCTATGGCAAAGGGAAAAGCAGCAACACGAAAGTTTTTCACTGAACAAATCTCAATTGAAGGATTCGGTGGTAAATGGCAAAGGGGCGTTAGCAACTTTTGGTCAAAAGTGAACTTTGTGGAAAAAAAACTCCAAATTTCACATGCCGATATGTTTAGATGTGAAACAATGTCCTGTATTTTTTGTTTTGCTTAGTTTTTTGCTGGATTTTGCTTTGCTTTGGAGACGAAACGAATGTTATTATGGGGTGAGTATATAGATTCTGACTGTGATTTACTCTTTCAGTCCCAAACCATTAAATTTTAAGCCCTTCTGATCATTTCCGTTACAAAGTCATCAGTATCAAAACGCTTAGGGTCTAGAACCGACGAAAGATCGATTGGACAATAACTCCCATCTGTAGTAGAATTCTATTAGTATAGTATACTAATTCAAATACTGCAATCTGATTGGTTGAGCTACTCGTACACTATCAGCCATTATAGTTCACCACTAAATTTCTCCGATTCTTATTGGTTTAAATTGATCTCGTGACGCGATAGTGCTCATCCGCGTAGAGACACTATTAGCCCATAGTGCCCGTCCGAGGAAAATACCCGAATGGATAGTACTTGTCCGTGAAAAATTTTCTGTAGACAAGCGAGCTTATAAAAATATATATATACAAATGAAATTTGTATTAAGTGGGTTTTGTTTATTTTCCTTTTTAAATTTTACATTTGGCTTTCACGGCTTTCATCTAAAAAAAGTTGAAAATAATTCAATATGATTTTTGAACTGGCGCGCGGAAGAAAATTTAGTGGTGAACAACTGATAAAGATAATACAGTGTTAATGTCTCGGAACTATCGGACTGATAGTTGCCCCTTAGAAATTTGATGTTCTTAAAACTAGCATATTTGCCCTCGAAGCTTCGCTTCTCGAGCAAATATTTGTTTTAAGAATATCAAATTTTCGAGGGGCAACTATCAGCCGATGGTTCCTCCACTGAAACACTCTATTGTTTAATTGGAGTGCAGTGGGTGTCGGTTGTCTACGTAATGGCGACCTTTTTTCTTTTTCCGAAGTTTTGGAGGAACGTTTAGATGCAAATGGTTAATTAAATTCCTGAGAAGGCTGAAAGTAAGTCATTAACTGCAGTATTTTGACTTTAAAATCTTGTAATTATTGAAAAAGACGAGTGCGCGCGCGTAAACAACTGCAAATTTCCAATGACAATTCAGTCAGTGCGATTTTGTTAAAGCGTGAAGTTCATTATACCCAAAAATACGTAGAGAAAAATTTGGGAATCGTTATTTGCGTTAATTTGTATAGGTAATCATACGGTTTCGAGTTCAGTTTGGAATTAATTTGCACGAGTGATTTTTTAGATAGGTCAGTGAAATTGCACGAGCCGCTTCGGCGAGTGCAATTTCAGCTTTTTCAAAAACTCACAAGTGCAAATTAATTCCAAATTGAACGACTAAAACCGTATGATTACTTATTAATAATATAAACATAAAGAAATTTGCGTGGAGGAAGTGCCGGAAGACCTTTCTTGAAGCCATTTTTTCTCATTCGGGAAAACTTTTTTCAAAGTTTCTGCACAAAATTTTCCTCATCATTTTACGTAATATAATTGCCTTCGAAAATTTCCTATAGTCTTTCAGCCAATCATAATCCAGAATTACGATGTGTAATTTGCACTGGTGTTACACTTTTTGCACTGGTGTTACACTTGAACTGCACTGCTCTCAGACAATCAGAATCGAGTGATTTTTTTCATGTATATTATTAAAGTTAGAATTCTACTGAAACAATTAGATAATTCGCTCTCGATCTCTATGAGGTTCGTAATATGAAGTTCATAAATCTCGAGTTCATAATCTAATTGTTTAATATTATTATACCGTATGTGATCACTTACTACCACTAAGCGCGCTGTAATTGGTCAATCTAGCAGGCCGTATTCTACTGATGTGCGGCCCGTTAAAATCTAAAGCTGTTCTTGTTGTTAAAATGTTTCGTGAATTATCGCCGAGTGTTAATTCTTAACTTTTTTTTTATAGCATGCAAAGTAAAAGTTTCAAACTTTCTCTTAGTTTAAATTATGTATTAAAACGTGCTAACAACTTAATGACTATTTCATATTGACCCGTTAGATACTTTCTACGCGCGTCAGAAAATTGAAACCGTAATCGTTCCCGAACCCGTCAGACACACAGTAGAGATATAATAACTATCTTACCAACCTCGTCTTCCCTGTCCCTACTGTAAGTTACGAATCTTCGTTTTTTCTCCTTCAATAAATCGAAGGGGAAAAATCCCGGCCCGCAACTTACAGTGCGGACCAAAAACTTAGTTAGTAAGAGGTATAAACGTCGTTTTACTTACTTTTTCTACTTCAGGCCCAACATTAATTAACACTACCATAATTAGGTTCATCGTGAGGCATGCTTGAACATTAGCGAAGCAAACTGTAACAGTGCAGCGAGGTAACATGCCGAGAGCCAGAGAGTGAATTCTTACTGAATGAATACTTAAATAGTCCTAGCACCGAAAAATCGAGAGACTACAGACGACCCCTGGAAATCAGTGAGTGCTTCCCAAAACGTACAGAATGCAAATATATTTTCTAAACTTCGAACTGCATATATTTTGTTATTTCAGTGAAAACAACAGATGAGCAACACAACCACACTCGACTAGAATCAGAATGAAACTTACCTTTGCTTTCGAAGTCTCAGAGTTTGTAGCAGACTGCCAGTTGCGTGCTAATACAGTGGAAACCCGCTATTTCGACTCGAAATAAATGAACTCGCAGGGGAAGCAAAAAATAGATCGAAATAGCGGCAGTTCGAAATAGCCGATAGTAAATGAATAGTGAAGGGCAAAGCCAAAGAAAATGTTTTGAATTCGAAATAACGAGGAACTGGAAATAACTGTGTTTGAATTCAGTTAGTGATGTCCACTTGAACTGTCTATGCATATCCACTGAAGCACTTTGTTGGTATAATAATGTGGTCTGCGACTACTGGGCGAAGATTTAGAGTTCAGTGGTTTTCAAAAGAACCATCCGTTTCGGTTCAAAACTTGCTGAAAGGGTTGTAGAGTTGCAAAAGAAAGCCGACTTCTCGAGGGTTCTCTCTTTTCTCCGGTTGAGGTAAACACTATATATTAGAATTTTCCTACTGTTTCAGTGCATGTCCGGGTACTTGGCTTTGTGATAGATCCGTTGATTCGTTGATTTTTGCCAAGTACAAGCCATGGGAGAAAACGTCCCGAAAGAGCCCGTGTTGAAAATCTATGGTAAGTTAAAATGAAATCTCGAATGAGCGTCTTTTGAAATGAAAACTATCTTCCTTGATCGGCATGATCATAAAAGTGCATAATTTGTGTTCAGAAGTTATTTCTAGATGTCGTTGCATCTCGTATATTTAACTGTCCCTCTTTTTCCTCTCCTCCTCTCAGCTTTGCCTCAACCTCTGCGAATGCAAGTCCAATCCTTACCCCCCTTCCCCTCTCCCAGCACTTCGGTGGTCTTGATGGCCTCACTAGAGCACTCACGGAGTGAATCACGATGTGCACTGCTTTTCACTAACCTTGTTACCAGGGTCGAACGAGAACGAGGTTGCTCTTTTTGGCATTACATTTGCCACTCGATCAGAAACACTGGTTTCAAATTCAAGACCAACATTAAGTGTCTGTTTTGCAATTGATGTTAGAGTTCCTGATCAGCTGTTGTCGAGAACACAGAGAAGTATATAATTATTATATTATAATTAATTATTAATAATATTATTATAATTAATTACTGATGATAATGCAGTTCGAGAGTTTTCATTGGCTTCACACCATGCTCTACAAATATGGTAAGCCTGCGCATGTTTTTCTGGGCGTTTTTAGTTTTATTTTAGTCTAGTTTTCTATATTTTGGAGGCAATTACTCCACTTCCGTTTGTTGTTATAACCAACCCATATCCAATACGCGCTCGTGGAATAATTGTTAAATATACAAGTTTTCTTTTTCGTATTATTTAACAAATATCTCGAAGAGTGCGCGTTGGATATGACATGACAGATAGCCAACGAGGCGCGTAGCGCCGAGTTGGCAACGTGAATCATCTCATATCCGACAAGCGTGATTGGAATAACTGCTTTATTAAAAACGCCACCAAAACTTTGAGAAGTGAAATAAAATAAAAAATAGAAACGTCCAAAAAATTACACGTGCGCTTATTTGTAGAGCATGGTATAATGTCTCATATACCATGATGGCTAAGCCAATGAAAACTCTTGAATTGCATGATCCAATGATCCAGTTTTTAATATTGTATTGCCCCCAATGTCCAGGCGTCTCTTTTTGTCAGTTTATACCATCCGAGCAGGGTTGCTTCGATCTTTCCTAGATAAGCCGGGAAAGACTCTTCTATCTCGACTTATCTAGGAAAGATCGAAGCGACTCTGCTTCAAGTTTGCTCCTCTAAGCGTAATTATTGCATTTATATACCGTAGCGGAAAAATACAGCAACTCTCTATTCTACTTCTCTCTCTATTCTAGTTCTTCTTCCAATAGTTTGGCCGATCGAGGTAAGGGTGAATTCGAACGCTGAGCGAATTATGAACTGGTTGGGTCCCCCGGGGGAATCCCATATAAAAAGGACGGGGGAGCCTGTCGGAAACTTTGAAAGTAACCCCTAAGAGGTGCCAAGATGCCCTAAGAGGTGCCAATTTTGAGACAAAATTAAAAGTTAGTTGATTTTAAAATATCTTGTCATATTTTTTCGGCTCAATACCCTATAAGGTAGGCTCTTACCGATAGTGCTAGCACTTTTTTTGGCATTATTTGGCTTCGCGAGCATTTTTGTTTTTTTACATTTTATCCCAAAAAGCACTGCTAGCATTATTTTGGATTTTGGACTGATTATTTGTATAATTTTGTGTTAAAACGCACAATCTGACTTTATTTATGGCGTCCAAAGCCTCCCAGATGCATTTTGCCCTCATTTTAGTCAAAGGAGCCGAGGAGGCCTGGGGAATAGGTTTGATAGGTCAGCGGTTGCCTTCTAGAAACCCAGTCCATCACACTCGTTCCAAGATGGCGTCATCCACCTTGTCATCGAGGAACAATGGAAGTCAGCCAGAATGGACTGATGGAAAAAAAGAAACATTGATCGTTACATTTTGTTGCTGAAAAATGTAACTGAAAATCTGAAAAATGTAATATTCTATGCTTAAAAAAATCGGAAAAAAGTGAGCATTTTTATGTAACCCACGAGCACTTTTTAAAAAAATTAGCATTATTTTAGCACTCTTTTGGCAAAAAAACAAGCACTGCTTCAAGCATTTAATGCTTTTTTTACAAGCACTATCGGTAAGAGCCTACTATAAGGTACCCTAAGAGGTACTAAAAAACCGCTTTTTTAACCCCTGAAAGGTACGACGAGCACCCCCGTCCCTTTCATATGGGAGTTCCCCCACCCACCCCCTCCCCCCCCTCCCCCCGAGCCGGGCCCCAGGCTAGCTGATTAATTGAGGTTAATTGAAGATAACAATGGCCGGAGTTGAAGGAACGGTTAGAAGACCTGGGTTGCAAAATCTGGAGCGCGCGTTTGACCACCCTGTTGCGAAGTGTTGCGACGTGTTGCATGTTGTTGGATCAAGTTTGAAAATGGTCAAATTTGAGACAACACCACCCAACATGTCGTAACAGGGTGGTCAAACGCGCGCAACATGTTGCGTCCAACATTGTTGCAATGTGTTGCGTGGACATGTTGCGATCGTTTGGCCGGGGCTTAAAAACAAAAGCACTTTATTTTCAGACGCGAGGATATAAAGGATGTTGACGAGTTTGTCTTTTTTTTTTTTTTTTGCAACAACAGAATGGAATAGAATAGAATGAGATGGAATATTAAGCCAGGAACTGCTAGAACAGTGTAGAAGCGTCGAAATTGACGACGCTGTGGAGTTCAAGGGGCGTGGAAAAGACAACCTGAATCAAACTGTACGTGGAAAATTACCAAGGGTGTACTTAATTCAGAGCATCTTAAGGGGCAATGACCGGTACATCGAAATGGTCGTCAACAGTGATGAAACAGGGAGCTTGAAAATGCCCAGGAAAGGGTTTGATGAAAAAAAAAAACCGATAGTTCGTTACGGCGTTATAACTCCTCGGACATTGCTTGGTCGACCTCTTCAAAGATCTTCAAAAGAATAACGTAAAATAACCAAATTCTGTTATTTTAGAGAACATAAACTCCAACTGCGTATTACTCGTATTAAATTTCAGTTGAATTTGAACGCTCTCGAGCTAGTTCTTGACCAGAAGATGCAGTGAATAGATCTAGATAACTTCACGATCCGTAAGTAAAATAATCTTCCACAATACGTCGCGAATCCAATATGGCCTATAAGGCACAAGGACAGCCACTTTTTGCAACATTTAACCCTGTACTAACAGCACTGTACCCCCGGAGAGAGAAGGGGGGGCTCCCATATGAAAAGGTCGTGGATGCTCGTTGGACAATTTAAATTAGACCCCTAAAGGAGAACAATCTGCGCGTGTTTCGAGCTCTAGATACTGCTTGAGACGGAATAGGCTTGATTACCAGCCGCTGTTCGGGATAGGATCGATCTCGGGCTATTAGACCGGACTCGAGAGACCGGCGAAAATCGAGCCCAAAAACCGAAATGAGAGCTTTTCCAGCAACCTCGTTTCAAGGGTAGGAGAGAACCCTGGGAACAAGGTTGCTTTTTTAGCTGTTGTCTCTTCGAGTGCACCCTAAAAAATACTTTGACAGCTAAAATAGTCTACGTGGCATTTCGTCCTGATCACTCATCGTAAGAGAGACCAAAATCCTTGATTTACACCCGGGCACCCCTAAGAGAGACGACGAGCACCCCCAACCTTTTCATATGGGAGTTCCCTCCAGGCACTGTGCATGCTAGGTTTGAAGAATTTTCTGTGTTTTCTCGCGCTATGGATTATCGGTAAATGTCCAGTTGTCATTTGTTTTTCCTAGGGAGGATTCCTCTTTTACTAGCTCATTCTCGTCCCCAGAGGCCGCGCTCCTTTTGGTCAGCACCAAGAATCGCGACCTCTGGGGAGGTCCGACACCGGAAGTCCACGATTCAAGGACTTCCCGTCACTGTGCGCATGCTCAGAGTCAAGTCTGACAAATCTGATTGGCCGAGAATACGAAACGATTAGTCTACGCATGCTCAGAAAATTGGACCTTCCCGGAGGTCGCGATTCTTGGTGCTGACCGAAAGGGGCGCGGCCTCTGGAGACGAGAATGCTACTAGCAACACTCTCGTTGACGTTGCAAAAAAATGAAAAATAAAAATAAATAAATAAATAAATAACAACTGCACATCATGAGCAAGTTATTTACCAGTCAGCTGCATGCTATGTCATTAATGAATTACTTAATGTAACAAAATCACGAAACTTCCTCTATGCAAATACCTGTTAAACTGCCTGGCTCTTGCACAACACGAGTTTATGGACCGAGACGGAGTCTCGGTCCATAAACTCGCAAAAAAAGAACTTGGCCAATATCCAGCCATCTTTACCTCACACTTGGTCAATAACCCATATTTATTTCAACTCAGTTACTGTATGTGTTAGGTTACATATGAAATGAAGATGGCTTTTCAACTTTTACATTCATTTCAGTGCTGTTTAATAATACATTCTCACCAAAAAACTTAGGTTGAAAAACTTTAAAAGCATGTAGTTGTCATGAGCTTTCATCCATGAAAGGGTGAGGAGAGGAGGGAAGAAGGGAGAGGGAGGGGAGAGGGGGAGAACTTGATTAAAATTGAAGTTTCAAAGGGAGGGGCTCATTCGAGAGATTAAAGTAACACTGTACATTGCCAACTATCACACACAAAATACCAGTTTTTATGATTCACATTTGT
Organism: Orbicella faveolata; assembly: GCF_042242905.1. Taxonomy (NCBI): domain Eukaryota; kingdom Metazoa; phylum Cnidaria; class Anthozoa; order Scleractinia; family Merulinidae; genus Orbicella; species Orbicella faveolata. The sequence continues at coordinate 10,151,184 of NW_028301577.1, read as the reverse complement.
CTTTTTTCTACGACAACACACAACTTTATTCTCATGTACATGCCTTTCAACAAGTGACCTGCTTTCACATTTCACGAGCATGTTTTAGCCAACCTTAAGTTGCGACAGCCCCCTTTAATGCAGAGACCCTCTCCCAAAAGTACCACAGGTTGATACTTCTCAGAATGTTACAGCACTCTTCAATTAAGTTCCCCCCCCCCTCCCCCCACCCAAGCCCTTTCAAGGTGGTTCAAGCCTCACAATCATGACTTTCTTATTATTCTTACAACTGGAAATCAATATTTAAGAACATAACCCTTGGGTATTGGTTAGACAATAAAATCATCACAGAAAAAGAGCTCAACTAAATAATGTACACAACAGGAAAATTTCAACAGAGCTGAGAGATGTCTTGAATAACTTGAATAAAAATTCATCTTTCTCCACACACTTTATTCTTCCCACTGGGGTACCCCTAAGTTTCAACCTCAACAAGTAACACTCATGATACACCTTTACCCCGTTTGGAGGGAGGGGGGGGGGGGGGGGGAGGGGGGTTTCCCATATGAAAAAGTCGGGGATGTTCCTCAGAATATTTGAATTAAACACCTAAAAGAGACCAATCTTGGTGTGGCTCAAACTCTCTTTGACTCCTAAAAGATACCACTTAAAACAGAATAGGCTTGATTACCAGCTGCTGTTCAGGAAAAGAGCTTGCACTTTGTAGACCGGACTCGAGAGACTGGCGGCAATCTAGCCTATAAATGGAAATATGTGCATTTTTTCATTATTGTTTCTTCAAGTGCAGCTTAAAAGATACTTTGACAGCTAAAAATAGTGGCGTTTCATCATGACACCCTAAGTGAGACCAGAATCCTTGATTTATACCCCTAAACAAGACGACAAACATCCCAACCTTTTCATCTGGGAGTCCTCTCCCTCCACCCCCCACCTCTGACCTCTACTGACATCAGGACACTGTCTGTGATGAGTTATTCCTTGCATTTTAGTGTGCAGGTAACAGCTGGTCTGAGACAACAAAATCTCTGTATGGAAATTTTCTAAAGTTAAAGAAGTCAGCATGCAAAGAAAGATGGGTTGGGTACACCAAAAAGGAGCCTCCCAAAAGCAGGGGTCAGTTTTTGACTAACTACATCGATCATGGCAAGCGTTTGAAAATCACTAACCCAAAGAACGCACAGTGGCTAGTCAATACAACAGAAAGACACTCAATATTATCAGTTGATGTAACACGACTGATTTCTGCTTAGCAAAGCAAAAACAATAAAATCAAAAATTCTATTTCCAGTTAAAAAAAAGAAAAATTTACAAATCTTTCCAAACGAACAGATTGTCCACCGTTGCTACAACAGGCCACTTCTGAGTTGACTTATGCCTCTGCCATAACGAGTCTTCATGCCAAACCATTCGTATGAAAATACGTTCCCCTACAGGTTTATTTTCTCTAAATCAAACTTTTTTCCATATGAAACGTTTTGCATGAGGACTTGTTTTAAGATAGAGGGAAAGGTAACTCGAAAATGGTCTATTGACACGAGGTAAAGCAAAGTTTAATAATTGCATACAACTGAACCACAGGTTGGTGAACATTCTGTGAACCAGAACAAAGTACTACATTGCCTTGCTTGACCACAACTTCGTGTCCACCTACTGATAAAGGGTGTCTATCCATCTACAAGTGTTTGAATGTAAGTTTCTTACACAAGTTATATTTACTTTAGGTGTGAGACTAACTGTGAAAAAAATAACCTACAATTTTACAAGTAGCTCAGAGAAAAAAAGATTATTATCATTACAAAAGAATTGGGAAGGCTGACATCTTGGCTACATATTTTCTGTCACATCATATCAAAACGGTTTATCAACCAGACAAGCATGCAAGCCATTTTTAAGATAACTCCTGAAGTCAGCCTCTGCCAGTTACTCTTTCATATCGTCTCCTTCTAGATCTTCAACTTTTGTATCTCCTTTGTTATCTGTATTGAAGACAAAACATTTACAAGGTAAAGAAAAGAGCCCAGAATATATATATATATTTTTTCTGTGGACTATTAAGTTCTTCTCCTGCTAAGAGACATCTTAGATTTACCCTGGAAATTGGCTGGACCTTGCAGACCTACACAAAACTTGTAGACTTACACAAACCTAAAAAAGAACTGAAAAAAGACTTGGGCAGGACTGTGCTCTAGAAGTGCCCACATGCCACAGGGAACTAACTTTTGCCTTTGGGCAACTGGAAAAACTTAAGTGCTGGGCACCCAGGTTTTCATGGTTAGGATTTTTTGGGTTCCTTGTAATTTTTCTCAGACCACAGACTTGCTGTAGGGCTATGTCAGTTTGCCATGTTCCACATTGAATTTTAGATGTTGTTTAGGTCAGGAAAAATATCATTGACTGACTGTATAAAAAACTTCAGCATAGGAAATACACAGTATTTCATGTAAATGTATGTGCAAGATCTCAGGCATTTACGTGCATGCATAATTACACACATACTTTTAATTGAAGGGGTTGGCCAAAAACCATGCTAAGTGCAAAACTTGTGTGAAATGTTGTCTATTACAAGTCCACAAAAAAGGCTTTACAAAGAAAATAAAATTCCATAGAATTCCATTAATAATATTAACACACCCTTCCTCAATAAAGCTCTCCTGAAAAAAGTGGTTGTTCTATGGTCCTTTTCATGAGCACTAGAAATAATATGTATGCCAATAAGCTAATAGCCCTTTTCATGGTTTAGTTTTCTCATTTACATTACCATTAAAGACAGAAGCTACATCCCTGGCCAAAACTACAAAAAAATGTCTGGAAGCAACCCACACTATTATGGACTCCCACTATTACAGAATTGCAGACACTTATATAGCATCCTATGCAGACGCTCTTTAGGCTTGTCACGTAATCTTCCTTCCCCATGAACATCTGCTGAAACAAACAGCACACTCCTTTCCATTTGTTTGTAAAGATCAGCTGGAGTTCACATGGAAATTACTTTAGAGCCAATGAGTGCGGGATCATCATGTAAACAAAATGCTATTTATATACTCCCTCGTGGCGAGAATTACAATGTAAACTGTTGCATGTAACATCAATGGGAACACTTTCAAAGTAAATATGCAACTGTTCAAATCCCAGGTCTAAACTAGTCCAAGTTCTGTATTTAAGATGATTTCTGCAGACCATTCAAGCAATAATGGCAAAAATTGAGTTAAAAAAGAAACCTCATGGCATGATATTTTGAATACAGTTAACAAGAACATATTGAGACTTAAGCACTCAAGCTGACCCTGCGAGAGAAAATTGAACTAGCAGTTATCCATATTTCAATTAAAACAGACGTTTCGTGTTAGTTTAAGACAATTTAATGCACGCTTTAAGCATTCTTAAAAGGTTTGACAATAATTTTCTCGAGAATGCTTGAGAATTTAATCATGGGGTCACTTAGAGAAATGAACTAAAGTGAGTTGTTTTAAATAGTATTCCAAAAGTTACTGTGCCATGAGTAGATCTTTAGTAAATAATTTTTCCACTTATTGCTTGAACTTTGAGCAGAAAATCTGTCACGATACTCTTAGACTACTGATAGCTTCTTGCCGATAGGGTATCTAAACCGACATTAATGTCCACATACTCATTGAAGGCCACAATCATATCTATTGACGTCTCTTGAAAAAATTTCTCTGGGTCCAAAGTTCGCTGCCTTGATTGGGAAGTGTGCTGTGATTGGGCCAAGTAAATAACCCTGCATTTCAGCAGACAATCATAGGGAAGGAAGATTGCATGACAAGCCCGAAGAACGTCTGCGTAGGAGGCTAACACTTACGTGGTCCCTAACTAATAATCAAGCCAAGCCAGTTAGAATAAGCCACCATTTTTAATATGTTGTGTATACATATGCATGCACTTGCGAACATGCGCTAATGACAAGAAAATCATGCGCAGTACGGATGCGCAACACAATTCTGAGGAATAACCTTAAAGCGGACACCCTCTATTATGCGGACAGCAGCACAAGTCCCCTTTTTCTCCCCCCAGATTTACTGCAAAAATTACCCATTTTTAACAGCCACATCTATTAAGCGGATGCGGACACCTTAAAGGTTCAACCTTAAAAGAACGTCTGCGTAGGAGGCTAACACTTATGTGCTCCTCAACTAATAATCAAGCCAAGCCATTTAGAATAAGCCACCATTTTTAATATGTTGTGTATATGCACAGCCTCGCGAGTATGTGCTAATGACAAGAAAATTGTGCGCAGTAGGGATGTGCAACACAATTCTGAGGAATAACCTAACAGCGGACACCCTCTATTAAGCGGACAGCAGCACAAGTCCCCTTTTTCTCCCCCAGATTTACTGCAAAAATTACCCATATTCAACAGACATCTCTATTAAGCGGACACGGACACCTTAAAAGTTAACTTTAATGGTCTTTTTCGTTGTCGAAAACCTGTATTAAACAGACATTGGAAAAAAGATGCATGTTGTTCATCTACGTTTTAATAGGTTAGTCATTTAATTTTGCCCACAGAAGAGCTGCCACATCTAAAACAAACAGGAAATACTATCTCTGTTTCAACAACAACAAAAAAACTGATCAAATTTAATATGTGACCTCACAAACAAAACATCTGTCTGGCAAACAGGAAATTTGTATTTGTACCTACAGACAAGTCTGTAAAACCATTACAAAATAAATCCTTCCTTCCTCAAATGATTGTATGTTTACAGGAATGGTATTTGACCCTTTCAAGGCCTTTTTAATGAGGAACATTACTACATGTATGACCCTTTTAAAATGAATACTTAGGGAACCTGGTTTCAGTGGACATCCTGTATTAAGTGAACACTAGCAAGGGTCCCGAGGATGTCCGCTTAATACAGGTTTGACTGTATGGTGAAACAGCTATCACAGAAATACTCAAATCATTACACAAAACGTGTGAAAATAATGATGCATTGAGCGATAAAGTGAAGACTCATTACTTTGACAATAGAGCTTGTATCAGTTGCAAAGGAATCTCAAATGTTGCCTCTGGTGGAAAATATCCTTTGAGAGATCTGAATTCCATCGCTTGTGTGCCCAGGTCAGTAAGAAACAATTTACGCTTCTGTTTCTTCCTTTTGCCTTAGTTTAGAGATGCCATAAACAACCAAAGAGTGTACTCATAAACAACGTGAAGGAAACCCGCAAGATACCAATTGAGTTGAGATGCTAGTGTTACAGTACTGTTTTGAATGATAAAACAGCCAATGAAGTAATGCTTAAAAAATGTCAAAGGTCTTCCTCATCCAGTGCAAGCAACTTCTCCTGCTTGAAGCAGGAAACTTTGTCACTAGCGGCTAATGCATCAGCCCAATGCTGATGAAATGTTTTTGAAACCTTTTCCCCCCGACTGTTTCCACTGTGGTGCTTCCTCCGCACTTGCAAATGGACATGAACTTTCGCGTTTCTTCAACGACATATTTAAGTTTGAATCAACAATCTACAAATGGAGAACACTACGTACAGCTAGTTGACTACCAAACACAAATGGACCATTGAACAAACATGATTGTACGTAGAAATCTATCACGCAACTTTTTAATGCAAGTATACTTCTTGTGACAACCCGTTGATAGTTATCAAATAAAGGTGATTAATGCAACTTAGAAACTTCTACCAGGAAGTGAAGAAGTGAAGTGAAGAAGTGAAGAAGTGGGGGAGTGGGGGAGTGGGGGAGTGAAGAAGTGGGGAAGTGGGGGAGTGGGGGAGTGGGGGGGTGGAGGGGTGGAGGGGTGGAGGGGTGGAGGGGTGGAGGGGTGGAGGGGTGGAGGGGTGGAGGAGTGGAGGAGTGGAGGAGTGGAGGAGTGGAGGAGTGGAGGAGTGGAGGTGTGGAGGTGTGAAATTGTCCCACCACTACAAATGGAAAGTATAAATATTTTCCAAGTTAAAAAGGGCTGTTATGATATTCTACCATGGCTAAGAGGCTTGTGGGACCAAAACAAAAGAAATCACACTGAGGTTGTCAAACTGAGGTTAAGGTGGCTGAACACAGTTTTTGATACCTGTGTTTCATTCACTGTTCTCTCTAAAACCCTTGATTCCTCAATCGCCCAAAATGGTGGCAATCCAGTTAACAACAGAAACTTTGGTTTTTGGATGGTTAAGCTGACGTATGTGCTGTTGCCGTGGCAACACGAATAAATATAAACAGGCTTTAAAATCGGTTTTGTTTATTTGCAGAAAATCTAGTCATTAGATTTTGTCTGTTATTTGCATGCTACAAGCTTGTAACGATTCTCACAAGTTAACACCATTTTGCTAATAATATAACAGAGAGATCTTTAATCATCCCTTGTTGAAGGTTCACTGAAATATCTAGAATTTCCTTTGTTAAAGTTCAATTATTTTCAATACTCCAGTTACTTATTTCCTAAAGTATTTTCGTGCCAAATTTCGTGAAATTCTAATGGATGGATCTCGAGAAATAGGCGTATTTTTGAGAGTACATTTTTTCATTCAATTGCAATTTTTTGACTTACTGTGCATGCGCATTTAACTGGGTTCTTTCGGTAAGAAAGAAAAAGCTGAGAATTGCTGGGTTCTTTGCATCGTTACCTTTTCTAACATATCTTTGTAATAAAAGACTAAAGCCATCAATACACTGCGTTCAATTATAGAGAAAAATAGCACAGATACTACGGGTGTTGAGTAAATAAAATGAACACTCTATTGACAGCATGATTGCTTTGAGCAATGCTTGTGCGTGCGCTGAATTGCATCAGCAAAAGCGCACACAAAAACTGTATTCGGCCACCTTAAGGCATGAATAAACAACTTCGTATTTAATAATATATTTTAGTCTCCTAAGCTGCAGTGCCAAGTTAGAACAAATACTTCAATATATCAAAACATTAACTGATTAAGGTCATTCCACTGAAATAGAACCTGCACTGAGATTTTTGTGAAACTTTGCCTATTAATTGTTTATATTATAGGAACTTAAATTTTGAAATAAAAATGAGGGGTCCCCATGTTCGTTTAGGAGCAACAGCACCTTGTTTATACCCATATAAATCCTTATAACAGCACCACGATTGTAGTCACGATTGCTTACTGAATTAACGTTTCCGACGATTGCTTTTAATTGTTCTACACTGAGAATTGGTCCATATTTATTTTACACAGAGAAATTTATTACTCGATTCAAAACAATAGAAAAAAATGAGAGGTCACCATACTCGTTTGTGAGAAAATGATGATTTACGTCTATGGCAAGGTCCAGCGGTAAAGAAAAAGCCACCATTTTTTAACGCACGCGCGCTAATCACGCGTGAAATTATGCGCAGTAGGGATGCACAATGCAAAACTGGGGAATAACCTTAGTAGTATTCTGATTATTACTATTTTTCCCATTTCAACCCTTTCAATATCAAAGACATGTAACTATACCTTCATTGTCAGTAGCCCACAGGGTCAAGTTGTCCCTCAAAAGCTGCATTATCAATGTGCTGTCCTTGTACGAGTCTTCACTCAGTCGGTCTAGGTCACTAATGGCATTGTCAAAGGCTTCCTTCGCCAGCTTGCAGGCCTCGTTTGGTTGATTTTGGATCTCATAATAAAATACAGAGAAGTTTAACGCCAAGCCCAAGAGGATAGGGTGTGTAGCTGAAAGCTTCTCTTCCTCGGCTTTTTTCTGTGCCTCTTTGTAAGCCTGCTCTGCATCTTGACAAATGCTCGCTCTATCACCTTCAGCAGCAATTTCAGCTTTATACCTACAGTAATCACCCTTCCTGTTTAAAAGAGAACAATCAGCTTATCAGTAAATGTAACTTATTTGCATGTTTTGTGTTGTTGTTGTATGTGTTTGTATTGAGTACAGGGCCCTATTATAGTTATGTTGTAATCACTAGGGATGGCTGGTTTTCGATTGGATTGTGGGCTCATGTCAGCTTAACTTGTTGAAAACAGGGCAAGTTTGTTCAGAAGCCGGTTAACGCTAACCCAGGATTAAAAGTTAACCAAATTATAACTTTTTCTTCTAAACAAATGTTTTTTGCTGCTTTGTTTTGTGTATATGGTGATTATTAAAACTCAAAACAGAAGGCCAAACAATATACAGAAAACCTCACCGCAAAGTTACATGAAATCAAATTTCTACCTTTTCCTGGGTGAGCTTTATCGGGCTCTGAACAACCCGGCCCAAGAGCTACGCTGGCCTAAATCTCTATATTAAGATGGTACAATAAAAATTTAGCAGTAAAAAGTTGCTGTTGTTGCATGGGGTTGAGCTTTAGTTTGTAGGTCCACATCAGCTTTTTAGCTGCCTTTTAATGACCTACATGACAAATGACAAAAAAAGTATGTATGTATGTAATAGTTACATTAGAATACACTCTTCTTGTCAGTCTCATTCAGATCAGATAGTAAGCCGGAAATATAATGTTTTTGGTCTAGTAAGAATTGATATTAATAACAAGCTTGAGCTTAAAACTGTGTTGTTAAAGATTAACTTGTTTTGTTCCTCTGCAGTTGATGGCTCTGGTAGTAATGCAGTGACAACAACTACCACCCTTGACAAACAGCGTTTCTGAATTATTTGGAATGAGTTATTGACTGTCAACAGTTTATGTTAGTTATTATGTCAGCGTTAATTTAAGGGACACTTATTTTCAGGCTTGATTTCTGCTACTCTCTTGAGTCCGGTCAGCATTCCTCGCCGAGAGAAGAGAGAGCTGGATGCCTGAGCGACAAAGCCTGTCTGTGATGCAAATTCATAATTTAACTCATGTGGTGCTTCTGGTCACCAGTAATGTCATACACTTGAAGTAAATGATAGAAAGGCCCACAGGACACTTACGGCTCGTAACATTTGTATGTTATTTTGCCATTTTTTTTTTTTAATTTTGGTCGTCCACCATATTTTGTTTCACAATATTGCCTTGGAAGGGCATTATTTGTTGTGTTCTAAGGAAGAGCTTGTCTTTTTTAAGTAGAGCAGAGCCATTCGTTTGTGGTGCAGCAAATGTCATAACAATGGTCATATGTAGGTCTGCATGGTTTCTGGACACTATTAACTTGACACTCTTTAATTTGCCAAATATGTTTTGCCGAGCTAGTTTGGTTTGCTTTTGCTCCTTTTTTTTTTTAAAGTGATACCATGATTTTTACCCCTCAAATTTTTAAGTTTATTTCATAGAATTCCACCATTTGCAAACACAGTTGATTCCCGATAACTTGAACACTCGCTGACTCGAATCTCACGCTAACTCAAACCAAAATCGATTTCCCCTGGATTTCTGTCATACATTTACTTTAATTTTACCCTCGGTAACTTGAACCCTCGATAACTCGAACCCCCCGCTAACTCGAAGCAATTTTCGTTTTCCTTCAGCTCATTTCTGTATAATTTTACCCTCGATAACTTGAACCATATCTGTCAATTCATGACAAGTCAAAAAATTAAACAGTGTACTGTAGTCCAAAACATTAAATTTATTTTGAAGCAGCCGTGTGAAAAAACCTGTACAGTTCACAGTTCCTGAACTTCTCCCTGCTGCTTTCCTTTGTTATATTTTTCACACTACATTACGTTCTAATTTATAGGGCAGTGTTTCCGCCAGAGCGCACCATTGCGGGAATCCCGCATTACAATCAGAGATGGCCCCTACAAAAACGAAAAAAGGGCCAATTTGGCCCTTTCCTTTTACAAGACTGCAGGCTTAACACAGGCATAGTATTTTAAAAGCCATCCCAGGGCTCTAAATTGCGACCGACACGGTTGCCAATGCAACTAACATTTCATCCTTGGCGACCAAAATTCGGCAAAAGTTCTGGTTTAGTTGCCATAATGGTGACTACATTTCTCTGTGTTGATGATCAATAATGGTTATTTTGTCAATGCAGTCAGTGGTTGCATATTTTAAAAACTTGAATATCTCTGGAATGAAAAGAGATATTTGAAAATAGAACTAAACAGCATTTTTCTTCTCGTACAGACTACTTTTCTATATTTAAAAATGGCTTAGATCAGAAAGATGCGATTTTCGTCATAGTACCACTTTAAAATAATTAGTTTTGTCTGGCTTTGCCAGAGCCTAGTGTGGCTTTCCTTTGTTCATTATCTGACATTCTGGAACCACAAGATTCAAATTTTCCCGACACTGTTAGCTCAGTAAGGAACACCTCTTGGTCATCAACCAACTTTTCTAGCACTCCTCGATGTAAATTTTTAAACTTTCGATCTTAAATGTCTCTAAACTTCTATCATATGCCACATTGATCAATTCCACATCATCCACCATTGACCTGAGGAGATAATTTATAGGTGACAAAAATCTGCCTGCAGTTATCTGATTGGCTAAGACTAACAAAAGAATCCTCACATGTCCAGCTGAACTTTCATCCAAAAAGCCGCTGGTAATCAAGGCTAAGTTGTTTTCGCAAGAATATTTTTAGTGGATCATGAAGAAAATCCACAATTAAAACCTGCAAAAATTTTGTGCCACAAGACATATCATGACTTTTTCAAAATATCCATATACATAGCTACATATACCCAATACTGAAAAAAGCCAAGATATACCCAGTACTTACATTTTATAAAAGAAAACCTTGGATTCACCAGTTGATGAGTTAGGAATAAGGGTGTTATCCAGGAGCTCAATGATTTGCTTACAGATCTCATTTAACTCCTTCTCAATTTTCTCCTTGTATTCTTTAATGCTTGCCTCTTTGTTAGTCTCCCCCTTGCCTTCTGTTTTCCCCTCCAGAGAAGATATTATACGCCATGCTGCCCGACGAGCTCCAATCACATTCTTATAGGCAACGGACAGAAGATTGCGTTCCTCACTCTCCAGTTCAGTCCCTGCCTTTGCAACCTCCTTCATAAACTCTGCCATTTCTGAAATTAGAAAGTTTAGTGCATATGCTTACTTGTAGTACATCAAGGTTGGAAATCAAAAATCCCTATACAATCCCAGACAGCTTTCATAAAAAATTGCAACCTTTATTGGAGGACTTTTCAGGGACTAAATCTCTTTTTCAAGAACTGCTGTCAGAAATATAATTTTATAAGTGATAATGGAAATCAAAATTATAAAATTAGCGCCCTCCTATCGGGCAAAATTTAAAATAAACACCCCCCTCCCCCCCATTTTGTGGACAAGTAATTAGACAACAAAGGATGTATAATGTTTGTCATGCAGTATTAGATTTGTACATTGTTTCAGATTGTGAACACGTTTAGTGAACCAATGAACATGTCAAGTACTAACAGTGCAGCGATTTAAACTTTAGGATCAGCATTTTATGTCAATAAACAGCTTATGTTGGTGTTAACGCGCAGATAATGTATTAAAAATATGATCATGTCAGGCCATGATTTGGGAAAAATTAAATAAACATGCCCCCCCGCCCCCCACCTTCTCCTAAATTTGAAATAAGCGCCCGAGGATTTACAGTATGCACCTTCCAAATAAACAAGTTTTAGGGCCACAAGTTTTTGCTTCAGGTCAATATACACAAGGACATCAGAACAAGAAAATGCCAATTTGAAAGTTTATACAAATCAAATTAAGTTGTTTTTGACTTAGTAGTACACTGTATTCAATGTTTGAGAAAATTCAAGGATGTTTCAGACTTTTAACCCAATGACAACTGGAGCTTTTTGGTAAAAATGCATTTTTGAACAGTTTGGACATTTTCAGCCTGGATATGAGCCAAATTAGCTCCAATGTACTCAAAAAGGTATTGCAACACGACAGTATGCTTCTCCCCCCATTAGCAATCAATCAATCATTTCCTCTCTTGCATCGTCAGTTCCACTATGAAGTGGCTGCAGTCCATGCTGTCGTTTCTGTCTGCTCCTAGTTCAACTTCAAAAAGCTCACAGACGCAATCAGGTACAGTACCAATCAGAAGAAACCTAACAGGGAACAAGTTTGCAAACGGGAACTGAATGGATACAGAACGGGTACAAGAATGTGAACGGAATGGGTACAGAACGGGTATAGAACGGATACAAAACGGATACAGAACGGATAAAGTATCACAAAATGCTTGCTTGGGCTTTTTGTCCGTAATTTGCACCACTCGCGTCCTCCTGCCAAGTTTCTTCCGCATTCTCCGAACAGTTTTTGCCGATACTTCAATGTTAAATCTCACAAAAAGTACTCATGTAAATACAAGAGCTGAAAGTTCATCTTTTGCTTGCATTTTTTCATCAATAGTGTTAAAAGTGCTTGGCAAGCTGGTTTACTTCTTCCTTTCCTCAGGCAATCACACAGATTACTGGTCGCTTTGTATCGTTTCGGAAAAAGACTTACTATAAACTGGCCTTGAAGTTACAATACCATCTTCCCGTATTTTTTGAGTGACTGGACCCATATTTTCACCACGAAAATTTAAGTTTACTGTCTGTATTCTCGCATAAAGGCAACAGTTTTAACCCATTGTAAAAAAGGTAAAGTCTGCATATGAGCCAAGTGGCCCATCAGGCCGGAGCTTATCCCGGTTTCTGTAGCATGGAGTGACTAGGAGTATTTCTACTCCCCCCTGGATGGGATGCTAGTCCATCGCATTATACACCTGGGTGGAGAGAGGCACTGTCAGAGTAAAGTGTCTTGCCCAAGAACACAACACAGTGTCCCCAGCCAGGGCTCAAACCTGGACCGCTCGATCCAGAGACAAGCGCACTAACCATGAGGCCACCCATTGTATGAAATGCAAATGAGTGTCGCTAATCTTGTAAACGAGTTCTCAGAAACCTCGTTCCTCTGAACGAGTTCCAAGAACGCTTACCGATGGAACGCTAACAGAACAGGAACAGAACAGCACAGAACTGATACAGAACAGGAACGGAACGTATACAGAATGGATATGGAATGGATACAGAACAGATACGGAATGGATACAGAACGGTAACGGGAACACGTGTGAAACGGAAACAGAACACGTTCAGTTAAGCGTTCCCTGTTAGGTTTCTTCTGATTGGTACTGTAAGTCTTTAATATGGTGTAAGAAGTTAACATCATGCCAAGTCTTATATATCACGAATGACTTTGGTTTTTAAAAGGTCTTGACTTCAGTATGTAACTTAATTTTCTGAACAGTTCATATTTGTGTCCGGCCTCGCTATTTAGTATTGAATGCTTGGGTGATATTTTGCCTCAAAGCACTGGAAATTGTGTTTCCGAGCTTCCCAATTTCAAAAACTTTCTGGGGGGCATGCTCCCCCATACCCCCTATACAGGGCTCGAAATTGCAACTCACTGGTCGCCAATGCAACCAAAAATTGTGCACTGGCGACTAAACTTTCAGAACTGGTCGCCAGCTGGGGACTCGCGTTTTGTCCAATAACTAAAGAAAACCACAACACAACTTTTGTTTTTAAATCTTTATATTAGGAAATCAATCAGATATGGTAGCTAGTATACAACTCACTTTTCCATCCCCAGTAAAATAATGTCTAAATATTACAAGATAATTGAAAAATTGAATGTATTTCGACACGTCGATACTGTGTTCATGGCGCACCATACTGTTTCAGCGGCTTCTTCCGAAACTGGGATCACAGGCACACTTCAACACCACGTGCTTTTTATTTGTTGTGAAAATGGTGGCAGATACCAATGAGTTAAGGAGTTACATGAGTTTTTATGTGCGGGGAATGAAGATTCAGCCAAAAGGTTAATCCAAACTTTGAATCCTTCATCAGTTGTTGATGTAGGGAAAGTGGATTTCACCAAACTGCCGAAGGATATAATATCCTAGGAACTAGCTTAATTCCAGGCGTCGAGGAAAACAAGTCGAAAATAAAGAATGGCATTTCAAAGAAGTAGCAAAGGGAAAATACACAAGGATCCGTGTTTGTCTCACAATGAAAACCACGGACTTAAAATGTTTTAAGGTTCGCTTCATTTAAAATGACTATGAAGACAACCATCACCTTCGAACCAGAGACATATCACCTGTTTCTAATTATTTTCGCTCTTCAATTGTGACTTTTCTTGCATGCAAAGTAACGTATAAAATCATGTTCTTGTGTAAGTTATATATAAAATAAGGTGGCGACCAAAATTTTTCCATTAGTTGGCAGCTGGCTCCCGAACAAAAAAGTTAATTTTGAGCCCTGCTAGAGGACCAGTGGCCTTCAGTGCCTTTTATCAGCTCCGGCAGGTGCTAACTAAAGGGAGACACCTACTTCAAATCTTACTGAAAGCACTGCTTTTGTGCAGGACCTGAATCTTGTCACTAGCTTATCACTCATCAATAAAAGATCATTCTTAAGGGTTAAACTCAGCATCTGACTTCAACTAACCACAGCTCGCCTCCGTCACTTTCATAGACTTCCCCTCCCACCCCTGGTGGGGTACAAAATAGCGAACTCAAAGCTTAGTCTGTATCATGTTACATGTATCTAAGACTGTAAAACAAACTTCTGTAGGCAGATTAAATGTGGGAGTTCTTTTAAAGTGCAAATGACAGTTAAATTACCGTTTTGGTGGATCTTAACTCTTAAAATATTTGTCAAAAGAAGTGTTTGTCTACTAACAACCAACTTGATTACAATCCGCCAACTCGAGGTTGCAGAGCTACAAAATGCCTACTGATGGAGTCAATAACTAACCGTTTACCTTCATATCGCTCAGCTTGCTCCGCTAGCTTGGCCATAAACACATTCTCTTCTCTCCCTGCCATATTGCTGCCGTTGAAGCGAAGTTCTTAGCCACAGAAGTGTAAAATGCCGGTAATATTCTTGCTCAAACGAAGGGCGTCAACCGTACTAGTGACCAGGCCCTCAGCTCGTTTCGAGTCTTTACCATTCTCCGCTCCTGGTAGTGTGCCGGAAGTATTAACGAAACTTCCGGCTTAAGTTGCAAGCTTTTCTTTTGAATTTTCCTCATTTAAAACGTACTGGCTTTGTTCAAAATTCCAAGACGTCTGCATTTAAAATTCAAATACAAAAACCAACGTTTTATATTTCTTTTTTGAAATTCCTTTTTTCGTTTTTCGATTGATATGAGATTCGATGCTATAGTAGCCAGCGAACATAGGTCCCGGCGAGGACGACAAAAAAATTCTGCTAGCGAAGCGAGCCGATGAGCGTGAAACGTTCGTCGGGAGTCTGTATGCAGTCTAATGCATTTAAAGAATTACTCAGCTGCACGTTTGTTGATGGCTTGAAATAAGGAATATAGATGAAATGAGTTGATGTATTCGTAAAGAAATCGATTTTGCCTATGGAGCGAAATGACCGTAATTCGAAGCCCTGGAGGATAGGAGTGGCCGGGGTTACGCTGGCCTAGCCTTATCGCGAAACTGACCAGTTGGTTGAGGATTTTATCTAGACTAAGGAAACCAGGAATTGCCGCTCAAAAATATAAAAAAATCAAATCGGTAAGATTAAATTTACGCAACTAAGCCTCTACAATGTCGATAGATGGGGGGATTTGGGGAGTTTACTCCAGTATAGGGTAGGAAAATTCAGCTGAACTAGCTCTGGTTTAGGCTAAGGGTTCCAGGGTCCCAGCGGCACATTCCCACCCAGAAATAATTCCCAAAGTACCCCTCCCCCCCCCCCCCTTCCGGGCGGGTATCGCACCTACATGTCGTTATGAAAAAGATTTACAATTTCCCCGAGAAATCTGAGCTGCCAAAGTTTATACTTCTGGTGAAAATGTAATTGACTTATTCTTTTCTGCGGTTCCGGGTTGGAAATAAAAAATTTGCAGAGATCAGAGCAGGCTCACTTTCTCGTCTCGCGGCTTCGCCGCTCGATTTGGCGCGCGCGCTTGTACTCCAACG
Source organism: Orbicella faveolata (assembly GCF_042242905.1). Lineage (NCBI taxonomy): Eukaryota > Metazoa > Cnidaria > Anthozoa > Scleractinia > Merulinidae > Orbicella > Orbicella faveolata. The sequence goes on along the minus strand of NW_028301577.1, from coordinate 10,135,395 downwards.
TGAGCCCGCTCGCAGGCTAGGGTTACGCAGATTACAAAATTTCTGCAAGAAATTGCCCATTTCTCGAAAGCCAAAACTTTACATGACTTTCTATTCCACGATGAAGCGTAGCCCGGCGAGCATCCTGGGAATCAGGCTACTCGGAGAAAAAAAGAAGGGAAGGCCCGACAGTCAGTTCAACTTGATCAACTTTGAAATTTAGTTTGTTAATTGCTGATCAATTATTATCAATTTGTCATATGTAAACGGTCATCTAACATAGCCGAAATATCCGAGACATGTATATTACGGTTTACTTTTTTTAATTTGTCTTCTTCTCCTCTACCAAGTGTTTAAGGCCCCTCATTCCGAGATTAATCGCAGCGTATTAAATAATTCCGTCTTCTTTTCTCTGTCAACTATCTTCTCTCACTGGACTTTCTCTCGCCTACACTCAGCTTCAAAACATTAAGGCAAAATGTATAGCGAGGTGCACATTATTGTACCTGAATAATTACGTCAATAGAGCAACCCCCTCCTATCCCTCAAAGGATTCAAAATTCAGGTAAATTTTTCCAAGTTCCTGACGAAGTACTACTAACCTTTGATGTGCCCCTCGATTAAGGGTGAATTTTGTATGGCAACAGCCATGGCAACATAAATAACTTTTGGTGTTTTGAAACTCTTGCTCATTCCTGTTTTGATGAACCTTTTATTTTACATAACTGGTAATCACTGCACCAATGGAGTGCCCAGAACAGTTCAGAAAGCGAGACACTTAGAACAAATAATTTGAAAACTCAGAGTGTGCCAGTATCTCTGGAGATGGTTAGAAAAGTGACAACAGGGAAAATAGTCAGACTTAGGACAACTATGTTCTATTGAACTGATTATAAACAAAAAAAACCCCATTAAATTGCTTAATATCCAACCACTCTCCAACAATGTGCATGGAACCATGGTTGCCACAGGCATCACTTTTCAAAATTCTGCAAATTTTCGCTAAAAATAAGATTTCCCTGACCAAATGAATACAAAAAGTCAGGTCTAGTAGCAGCTCCTGGCCACTACTTACAGCCGTCCTTTCTACACTTCAATTAAGACTAACAAGTTTTCAACATATTTTCCTTCTTTGTTAAGGAAAAATATCGTTGAAATCTCAGTGAACCCAAATGTTTCTTCTAGCCTTCTATGGTATTAACATGTAAATCATTTCAATTTTCCCTGACTCAAAATTATGTTCAGACTTTTCCGACCTTGAAGAATTTTTTTCCCCCAACCATTTCCTGACCTGTTGCAGCCCTGTGGAATTAAACTTCTCTATGAGAAAAGCTTTCCTCTAGATTGTCAACTCATCCTCAGCCAGGCAATCTTCTCAGTGCCCGGCCCCCGAGGGGGGGGGGGGGGGCACTGCCATATATGGGCTATATAGGTATATGCCACTGTGAAGGGTATGGTTTTCAAACAGTTTACTCTAGGATAGGGTATATAAATCAGAGCATTTGGGTCTAGAATAGGGTATCATTTTTCCCAAAACTGACTAGTTGGTTGAAGACTTTGTCTAGACTAAGGAAACCAGGAATTGCTACTCAAAAATATAAAAAAATCAAATCAGCAAGTTTAAATTTACGCAAATCAGCCTCAATGGTGTCGATAGATGGGGGGATTTGGGGAGTTTACTCTAGTATAGGGTAGCAAAATTCAGCTGAACTAGCTCTGGTATAGGCTAGAGGTCCTAGGGTCCTAGGGCACATCTCCACCCAGAAATTCCCAAAGTAAAGAAATTCCCTGCATAAAGGCTAGTCCTTGCTCTTTTTCAGAAGTGCAACAGCTCTTGTAAGCCGCTGTTGTTTTATTATTGTAGCGGCTGTTATTGTTTTAGGGTTAGGGACACTGTTTCTCTCGTTTGTTCTATTGTTCTCATAAAGGATTTCAAACCATTCATGTGAGACCTTATGAGAGCTGCTACTTGACCCCTTATTTTGGTAACAGGCTATTAGTACTTCATGAACAAATTACTCTGTTGATTGCTTTTATTCTTGTAATATACACCAGTGAGCTCAGAATTTCATCAAATGAGGGTACTGTCCCTTTCTGAGTGAAAACAGGGTCTTCATGTACTTCTTGAGGTGTGGCACCTTGGAGATCTCAGGAAGGATTTGTTCATCAACTGTCTTTTGATCTTCAACACGCTCCTCACTTGGTTTTCTCTCCTTTAAACAGAAAAGAAAGAGTGAGTAGTTATTGTTAATCATTAATTTACAGAAGAAAGTAAATATGATTTTATTTCAATGCTGAATCAACACTCTAACGCAAAATGCAGTCCTGCTCTTGTTCAACTCGGAAGACCACATCACACAAGAACAAGGGTCAACATTTTGAATTTGCCATTCAGGAAAAGCTGTCAATTGATTTACATTGTATACTTCAAGATTTACTTAGTGAATAATTATTATTCCCTACGCAAATCACTTGCTAGCCTTCTGAAGCCACTTAAATACGAACAATTCTTTCCTCAATTGTGTCAACAAACAGCAACTTTTCCCTACAAGATTTCCTTGTCTGCACACTTAATTTGGTCGTATTAGGTAACAAAGAGTCTTTCAAAATACAATACTTTGTTAATGGAATTTCCCACAATGTCTTTGTTTTTCCTTGTTGGGGCATACACAAAAGATTCTGCTACTTCTGGTCTCCTTGTTCAAAAACTAGCATGCCAGTACTGCGCACAGAGACTTGTTTGTAGTCTAGGCATACACAATGTCACATTATGCTACAAGTATTCACAAGGGCAAATGAACCACTTCATGGATTACTTGCTCATGTTTAATTGGCTTTTGAATGAAACTACATGTTTAATTAGACATGACAGTTTCAGTACCTCCTGAGAATCTTCAAACATATCCTCTGTACGCTTCTTCTTCTTTGGCTCTCTCTTGAAGAAGTCATCAGTGAGACGTTCTGGAAGCTTGAAGCTGCCCAAGTCCAGCTTTGTTTCAGTAGCGATGACGTATGCTTGGGCCACTCTCCTAAGGGGGACACCATTCACCTTGTAAGGTCCTGTACAGACAAACAAGAACAAAACAGTGAGTATGATTCATCTAAAGGGCCACTATCACAACGACCTTGCTGCATTTTTGATAAAACAGTGCTAGACCTAGGGACCTCTTGTCAAACAAAAAATGCACCAGAAACACATCACGAAGAAGATATTCAGTGAATAGCTGAAGGGAGAACAAGCTGCATTTAGTTGTTGGCAATTTTTCCAAGCTCCAATGACAATGGAACTCTGCCAGACTTTTTCAATTTGACATCCTGTCGCATGCGTGACCCATTATAAGCTTCAGTGCACATCCTCAATAATTTTTGATAAGACTAAGGGACGAAATATAGAAATTGGTGTAGATATTTACATTGAGGGAAGGTTTGAGAGGATAATGCATTGGCTGTTTAAAACCAAGAAAATGCATGATCGATCATAACTGAACTTGCAAGAGAACACGACTTCCTTGATCTGAATTTTATACATGGAGTGCAATATAGCCCACTATTTTGACTTGATTGTGTCATCTGTTCCCATAAGATGAAGTGGTGAGATGACAATGAATGGGTTAAGCAAGAGTGCTTTACGAAATCAAGCCTACCTGTGACAAGAAGAAGACCAGAGGCAAGTTGTTTGAGGAAGACAACTCTCTGCCGGAAAAAAATCATAACATCAACATTTCAACACCAACTTCTTGTGCAGTGCCAGTCAGGCTTTGAGTACAACATTCAAAAGTGGGGCAAAGCCGCCCACCTACCCACCTAGGACGATCTGAAAGTATGCTTGGTGATAAAGTACTTCCTGCATTCTGACAATAAACCCTTTTGAACAACATGCTCAAACAGAGATTTTTACTGACCTTGCCTCTGTGACGACCTGCAAGAAGAATGAGAACTGTTCCTGGAGTGATGGAGGATCGCAACTTGGTTGGCTTAGGCTTCTGGTTGTTCCTCAGGGGTCGTCGCACATCTTCAGTTGGGTAATAACGAGACTAAAGCAAGAGAAGATATTGCAGATTTAAATATTGGCCACCTGATTAAGTATCTCATATAACTCCCTCTGATGTGGCACCATTACCATTAATGAGAGATGACTACATGTATTTGAGCGGTTTTCAATTGACTGTCAAAAGTAATCAGGCAATTACTTTCATGGTTTTGGTTTTGGTTTTACTACGGTTCAAAATTGGTTGAGTAGTCTAATTGGTAACTAGAGCAGTTTTCATTTGAGTGTCAAAAGTAATAAGACAATTACTTTGGTTTTGGTTTTGGTTTTACTACGGTTTGAGATTGGCTGAGTAGTCTAATTGGTCAGTAATTGGTTTGGTTTTGGTTTTACGACACTCAGTTGAAAACCGCTCTAATTGGTTTGCTTTCGGTTTTACCATAGTCAATTGAAAACCACTCTAACAGGCTAATCATATCTATAACAAGATTTGCAATTGTAATCAGTTCTCCACACACCTATTTGTCAAGGAATCAATGCACAGGTATCCAATTTTAACTTTTGGAATTGGATACCTGTAATTGCATACCTACACCATTCACACATCAATTATCTTAGCTTTAATAGCTTCCCTCTTAAATTATGTTCCCTACGATTTATACAGTTAATAGAAAACTCTGACTTTTTGGACCAAAAGAAGTTCTCATCGAGCTCAAAATTTGTTACTGATAAATTTAAAATTAGTAAATGGACCTCAAGTTGTACAATTGGCCCTTTGCACAACCCGGTCACATGGTACAAAGTCACACATGCTGGGATGCATGTTCCACAGTGGGACTTCCAAAACAAAGCAACTCATACCAGTCCACCCTGACCTGCCTTTGTTTTGGAAGTCCCACTGTGCAACTTGCACCTCACCATGTATGATTTTGTATCATGTGCCTAGATCGTGCAAAGGGTCTATTCAGGAAGTAATTGTGCTTGCAATTTCAAATTGGCCTCGCGCTGCCTGCTTGTTCGATTTTGAAATTACTCACCTGATTACTCTGTGAATTGTACTCCACTCCACTATTACTAAACTGAGCATTATTTAGGCTAACCAGAGTAATCTTTAGGCTTACAAGAGTGTTATTCAGACTCACTCCTTACCTAACACACCTCAACTCCAGTTCTAGACTGACCCATTTCTAATGTCCCACAATGTAACAAGGTATGAGGCGATGCTCGACAGATGACAATCATTTAACAATTATTCCATGAAACCGCGTTGGATATGAAGTGATAAATAACCAACGAGCGCGTAGCGCGAGTTGGTTATGATCACTTCATATCCAACAAGGTCGAATGGAATAATTGTTTTAGTATATTCTTAATCGGGTTTTTGCCGCCGATTTTTATTTCAACAATTTTACAGAGCGGAAAATTTTTAAACTTGGCGCACTGTTTTCCATATAAGGTAAAACTCCGACTAATGGCTCATAGTCGGAGTTTTTGAGCCAATCAGAGAGCTAGAAATGCAATAGTCGGAGCTGAGAATATACTAATATTAAAATATCCAGAACTATCACCATCTCCCTGAAACTTCAATCTATATATAAACGCAAGTTATCAGGGCAGGAGAAAACTTACCTCTCTTTTCACTGGCACAACTCTTGTGCCTCCATTCTTGTCACCTCCAACTTCCTTCAGCTTCGATTTCTGTTCCTCAGACACTAGCTTCTTAACTCCCGTCTTCTTTCTCTTATACAGAGCCCTCTTTTTGTAGATGGCCGATCTGCTGTACCTCCCGATACCGGGGGCGAGATCCCTATTGCGTGGTGTGTGGACTTTTGCCATCTACAAGAATACACGTGAAATTTTATTACCAAGAGATCACAAGAGGAATACAAGTCTGGTAGGGTCAAAAAGCTGTTTGTTCAAATTTTATAAGCTGCAACATAGTCCTTCACCTCTCCAAAGTTTAAAAAAAAGTAGTTCTAACAAGACTGAACTCGCAACCATTATAATTGTAAAAGGACGTTTAACTCTTGCAGCGATTTCCCGTACAAAAGACGTCCACAGAATTTTCGTCATGTAACAAATTATCAGAGTAAAACAACAAATAATTCTTTATTTTTTCACGGAAAAATACCCCTATACAGTAGAAAGATTATTGGCACAGGAGTAAACTAAAAATGAGCTGATGATGTCGTAAACTAAGCTAGATTGAGGCTGATTTGAGTCGCCATATATTCTTATATCCTAACCTTTCCAAAAGCCACAGCGAAGAGACCGATGACATACGGGAAATCGCGATTGAAGAACTAGTCGAGCCTGCAGTCTACCAAGTTTCAGTCAGTGGCAATGTGAATGAAAGTAGCATTCAGTCTTCACGCGGTCGGATATTGGTTCCTGGTTGAAATCTTTCTTTGCGTAACATTTGCGTGTAAACTACTACGGAATTTTTTCAATTTAAGAACCTTTTACTTACACTTTTAAGAATGGTTTTTCTTCGCATTGTCCGTGTCATAAGCACGCGTAAAGCACGAAGTCTTCTAGTCGGATTTGGAGCGTCGGCCGTAGGTTTTGGTACAACTTTTGCCTGTTCAAGCGTTGCTGCGCGAGAGAGGAAAGTGGACTCGTCTCAATTTATGGCGGAACCGTTAACAGACACAACCAGTCTGGAGAACAGTATGGACGACATGAAAAGCAGAATGGAAGTGATGATTCTTGGCGTGCAGGCCGACATTTGCAGGAGACTTGCGGCAATCGATGGACAAGAATTTCGCGTAGATCGTTGGTTGCGCGAGGAAGGTGGTGGCGGTGTAAGCTGTGTGCTTCAAGATGGTAAGACTCGGGCTTTGCTCGGAAACTTATGACTGACTTAACATAAATGCTCCCAGTCGAATCTTTACCTTGGTAGCCTTCCTATAAACTGGCTGCATCCATAATCCGACCGCTCTAGTGGAAATTATAGAGGTGCTTAATAAAGGTGGGGTGGGGTTGCGGGGGGGGGGGGGGGGGAAGTTGGCTGGGGGTGGGACGAGGGAGTTGAAAAAGGGAAGGATAGGGTGTTGTTAGGTCAACAGTAAGATAGTAGGGATTTTCCACCTTTAGGCCTCACATCTTGGCATAAGTACACCATCAGCGATAATTTTTTTGCCCTTTTTTGCAGGGAAAGTATTTGAGAAAGCTGGTGTAAATGTTTCTGTTGTTTATGGTAATCTGCCTCCAGCAGCTGTGGAACAGATGAGAAGCAGAGGCAGTGATCTTAAAGGAAACAAGTTTCCTTTCTTTGCAGCAGGAATTAGTTCAGTTATCCATCCTCGCAATCCATTTGTGCCAACTCTTCACTTCAACTATCGTTACTTTGAAGTCCAAGAAGAAAGTGGAAAGAAACACAGTTGGTTTGGTGGAGGGACTGATCTTACTCCTTACTATCTCAATGAAGAGGTAACTGTACTGAATTATCTTGAATCATGTTTGGTCATATCACCAGCAACTTGAAGTCATGTCATTCTAAGCTGCAGTCATGTTGTCATGTGACAGCATTTAACCCCATCCTGAAGTTATTTTGTTTCAAATCAACATCATATTATCCCTAACTTGAATCATGTCACTCCATGCAGATGTCATACAATCCCACATTGCATTGTTCTAAAATATATCCATATCAAACCCCTCCATCCCTTTGGAAATTCCGGTTTCTGTTTGATACTTTCCTTTAAAAATTTTGGCTTTTTAGACCCTCTCCCTCTTGAAATTTCCAACAACTTCAGTCGGCATGGGTATGGATATTTTTCTGGAATCACATATTGTTACCAAGTTGGCAACTGACGTTTTCTGTGTGTGTTGGTTGGCATTTAAGGAAAATGACTACTTATAAATATGCAAATAAAATGTTCTTCATCTTTTTGTTCATCATAATTTTTTAAACTCAGGATGTAAAGCATTTCCACCAGACTTTAAAGGACTGTTGTGATAAGCACGACCCATCCTTCTATCCGAAGTTCAAGAAATGGTGTGATGACTATTTTGTTGTCAAACATAGAGGTTAGTCAAAGAGAGCTGGCAGGGCTGTCGTTAAGGGCCATAACCCATAACACCTGTTATGGCTGAGTATGCTTGATTTTCCCTTGATGCTACAGGTGAAATTGTCTGTTGTTGATAGAATTCATCCACAACCATTGCTACGGTTGTGGAGAACAAGGCTACAGGTGATTCAAAACTTAATACATCTCTATTCACTTCCTCCAGTTAATCTTCAGTTTTATTCTCCTTACCGCAGGTGAATGCCGTGGTGTTGGTGGTATTTTTTTTGATGATCTTGAAAAACCCTCACAGGAAGCAGCATTCCAGTTTGTTCAAGCAGGAGCTAATGCCGTCCTGCCAAGCTACATTCCTATGGTGCTTAAACACAAAGACGATCCTTACACTGATAGAGAACATCAGTGGCAGCTATTGAGGCGAGGCCGGTACGTGAATTAGCAATCAGGAAGCCTGCAGTGCAGGCGTTAATTTGGAATGGAACACTTGATAAACCAGGTTTTTGATGCTGCCATCTTATGAATTGTAATCGGCTGCTTGACCGGTGGAGGGTTGGGGCAGAGGGCAAGGGTGAAGCACTTGACCTCACATCTATTCCCTCAGGAAATTTTTCTGTGCTGCAACCCTCCACAGCTACCAAATCCAAGATGACGGCCAATTATGAAAATGTGCACTTGCACACCCAAAGTACACCTGCACTGCAGGCTAGCAATCGGGCATTCCTACTGTAACAGGGAAAGATGGGAGGCACAATGACCTGACAAAAAGTTCCCTTGGCCCTGAATTTGAAGGTCTTTGTTCATTTTGGCTCCACTAGGGTCTCAGTGCTGAGCTCCTGGGCAAGAAACCTCTTTATCATTGAGTCTCCCTCCACTGAAAAGTATTTGAGTAGCGGCAAGAATTGTTCTGGAAGCATCCTGGCAAAAATGCTTTGGGGGGCAAGGGGTGAGGGAGTCCTGCACAGGACTAGCCTTCCATGTAGGGGGAATCACTATACTCCTGGTGTTTTCATGCTTTCAATGGGCAGAAACTGTAGTTTAAGGGGTTACCAGTATGTCACATTATTTTTGAAAAGTTGTTTTTCTACCTTGCAAAATTACTTGGAAATGGAGGAAATGCCAGTGGTTTCAAAAAGAGCAAAAGTAAACTACAACGTTTTTAATTCAGCTTGACTCCATTATCAAGTAGAGAAAAGAAAATAATGGTCAAGATGTTAATTTATAGATGGAAACTTTTCTCTACTTGATAAGAAAGTCCAGATGATTTGGAAGATGACTTTTGCTTCTTTTTATGGTCAATTGTATTTTGAACTGAAGGAAATACCAGTAAAAATAATTATTTTCTAAGGTAGGAGAACACTAGTAGTAGTATACCGGTAGTAGGCAACTGTCTATCTTGAAATATATGGTTGGTCAAGACCGGTCCTGTTGAGAGCAATATCTGGAGTGGTTCAGCAATCCCATCCTTGCACAGCAGTATTTTTCGCAGGCATTGCAGACAAATTTGTAGGGTGGATTGATGGTCTGAGATTGCTGTGACTGCTTCCTGTGTTGTCTCTTGTCCTACAACTGTTGGTTGCTCTTTTCCTCACCCCTCTTGACCACTTCTCAAACAGTGCAGCACCAGCCACTGCAGTTGCAAACACTACAGAAGAACTCTATGGAAATACTTATCCAAAAATATACAAGGACATGTTGTGTTGTAGATTAATAATGACAAATTTGAAACATTACCTGTGTATTCAAAGCGCACCATCTGTGAGTTAGTTCCTTTAATTTTTCTCTTGCTTCACAGATATGTGGAATTTAACCTTGTGTATGACCGTGGCACCAAATTTGGATTGTACACCCCAGGTGCCCGCATAGAGAGCATCTTGATGTCCCTTCCTCTGGAGGCCCGCTGGGAGTACATGCATGCCCCTGAAAAAGGGAGTAGAGAGGAGGAACTTCTTCAAGTTCTGCGGACTCCTAGAGAGTGGCTAGAGTAGGCAATGCATGCATAACTTGTCACAGCTGCTACGGTAGACAGTTACATATTATTCTCTGCCGCTTTTCATACACCTTCATTTTCAAAATACTGTTAGATTGCTTAATCCCATTTTTAAAAAAAATTATAGTTTACGTACTTATTAGGTATACAATGCTTGCAGTCCATTGAAGCTCCCCCTGTTTTATTTTCTGCTTCTTTACTTGTTTTGCCTGCTAAAAGACGTTAGAATCATCAATTGAAAAGCTTTATGGAACCTTCCCATTACAAATCTGTAAGGTATTTTTATCTTGTAGAGAGAAAATAAGAGCACAGGTTGCATTTAATGCCTTATTTAAGATTAAGAAGTAAAATTAGGCAGGACACAGCTACAATAAAATGATGACTTCAGTTGATCAGGTTTAAGAAAGAAACGTTGGAATTTAAATAGCGCTTTATCCTGTCAATAAATAGTTGATAGTGGCCTTTCGTTATTGAAGTCACTTTCGGTTTTAGCTGCAAAATCTTCGTAGATAAGGTGAATACAGAAACAAACACCATAAGATGAAGAAAACTTGAAAAAAAAGAATGCTGATCGGAGCAAAGAAAATAAAATCAACTGAAGGAAAAATACGCAAATAAAATAGATAGATAGGTAGGAATGTTAGATTGCTGCGAAAGTGACACCAAATAATGTTGACGTGTATTGCAAAAATGATCCTTCTCTCAGATGAAGTAAGAGACAATAAGAGCTACAGTGACAAGTACTGAGGCTGGATTGAGCCCACAGTTTGTTTCTTGAGGTTGCTAGGCAACTGTTCGTGCCATTTTTCGGTTAAAACGTGTCTTAAGTTTTGCTCATGGCTCCAGTCTGTCCAAAGATCCTCTATTTTTTCTTCGGTTCGTCGAGATCGTAAGCTTAGCGAAATATTAACCGTGCGCCGTTGTAGGATATGAACGAGCCAACACAAAGGGGTGGGGCTGAGTATGGGCTGGGGAAAGACAAAAAGCCCTCTTGGCGGCCGCTCTCTCGCATCGCTCGAGCTCTCGACGAAAAATAACTCGTAAAAAAAATAAACGTCTGTGAACAGACTATCATGGCTACTAAAACACGAAGACGTCAGATATCGATAAGTGAATTGTTGAAGGTAGAACGAAGTTTGATTGCTTTTCTTCTTTGAACTTCAGGATACATGACAGAATTTAAGGAAGTTCTTACATACGTAACTCTTGATAACATCCTATATTAGCTTCAGTCCACTTTTAAAGTAATATTTAACGAAACTAAGCCATTACTTTTAGGTTTCCGTTGATGTAGATATGTCCTCTAGTTTTTGTTTTTCTCGGGCATGCTCATGTATCTTTAAGTTTGTAGTACACGTATTTAGCGATCTGGGCCGTGTTGTTCAAAGCCCGATTTAGCTAACCCAGGATTAGTGAGAATTTTGATTTCAATTTTGTAACTTTTCGGTGAGGTTTTCTGTTTATGTTATTTGTCTTTCAGTTTTGAGTTTTAATAGTCTTAAACCGCACAATACATAAGCAATGAAAAACATTTTTATGCAAGAAAAATTGATACTTTGGTTACTTTTAATCTTGGGTTAGCGTTAACCGGATTTCGAACAACCCGGCCCTGAAGGCTAACACTCTCACACTAATCGTGCTAAATTAAAAATAAAAATATAAATCTGTACAAGTTGAGAATTCTTTTATTTGTCATTCTATCAAGGGAACGCCGTCATATGAATCATATGACGACAGAAACACGCATGCGCACATGTAAAATTCCTTGCCTCGTCCCCATGTTGTTCTTTGCTCATGCGCGGTGCGTGCGGAGCTGTGGGGCAAATCCCGAGTTCGTCTTTTAACCGGTGTAGTTGCTTGTTATTCAGAGCAGATAAATGTGCTTGTGGTTTCCAGAAACTGTTTGCGACAGTTTTATGAAATATTCCGCACTACGCCGAAGGAATTTGAAATCCGAGGTTTCACTCCGGAAACGCATCAAATGTTTTCCGTCCACACTACGCCGGAGAAATTTGAAAACGCAACAAATTATTATCGGCAATTTTGGATTTGTGGTTGAAGGAAACTCGGGCAGGGGAATCACAAGATTATCATTTTCGAAAAATTCCGTTTTCAAAATGTTTTCCGTTCACACGAAAACGCAAAGCTAGCGTTTTCAAATTCCTTCGGTTTGAAGAGCGTTTCGAAAAAGCTCCGTTTTCGAGACAGGTTAGTGTGGACGGTAGGCCTAACCATAGAAATAAAGCTGTGGTTTCAAATTTCTCCGGCGTGGTGAGGACGCTGCCTAAGAAGTATATGTAACTAGCAAAAGAAAGTATAAATTTGATCCAATGGATATTTTACAATAACTGTGCAATGTCTCGCGCGCTGATTGGCTTATTTTTATTATCAATAAGAGTACAGACGGATAAAATTTTAATGTATGCAAGCTTTCAAGTTCAACTTTCAGCTGTCGGTTAAACTGTCAACTTTTTAACCAATGAGATTTTATGGACTTTTGTAAGTAGCCAGTCAAAAGCGAGAAAAGCTATCGACAATGTTCGCGCCATTTTGAATAAAATTCACTTATCTTTGTTTACGGCAAGTTTACGGCAAGTTTACGGCGCCTTTTCCCCACATTTATTCCCGGCATCTGACCATTTTGGGGTCTTGTTATTGTAATTAGAAAACAAATTGACGTTTACTGCGGAACCTCTCGCCTGTGGCTCGTGGTTCGACAGCCACTTTGACAATGTCATGACGCAATTTATCATCAATAAGAGAACAGACGCATAAAAACTGACGTCAATTTCTTAATTGGCATTTGTTTATGTTAACGAAACCCCGCGAAATTCAAACAGTTTTAAAGTTTACATTTAAAAGAAAATTATCTTTACTGAAAGTTTTTATTCACATTCTACTGACGGCCAAACAGTGAGTAAATCCGTAGATCTACAAGACCTTTTAATGTGTATTTGAAAATTGTGAATGAACAGGCCAAGACATTCTTCAATCTCTGGGTTAGTTCCACGTGGAAAACTGGAAAACAAATTATCAAGAAATAAGATCGTGTTGAAGATCGGAATTGATAGGCAATTAGCTTTCGTGTTAAACGCCACCTAAATTTCGTTTAAATAATCGACACTGAAATATTCTGTGAAGTTAATGAGAAAACTTATGTTTTATTCATGAAATCTATTCAAACTTAGAATTACCCAACTAGTGGACTAATGCAAATCCTGCATTTTAATTGGCTACGCTACTAGAGGACTCGAGTAGCGAAATTGGCATAATCAAGCGTGCCCATTCGGCTTCGCCTCATGGGCTATTGACCCTTGAGGGCTACGGGTCTAATTGTTAAATATTCGTTATGCCGTCAATAAGCTCCTCCAGATCCCCCACCCCTACCCCCCTCCTTATTCCCTCTTCGATTAAGAGGTCTCAAAAAGGCAGGAGGATTTGTGTGAGACTTGAGATCATAACAAGATTTCAAGGTATACTAACAGTAATCCGTGCAAAGAAGATTTAGATTTTGTTATTGGTCGGAAATTCTCTTACATGTAAATGCGAAATGAATTGATCAAAGAAAAATCATCATATTCCATGCGTCGTTTCTGTTAATTGGTTTCAAGCTTTGCAGCGAAATGTCCCGAATTAAAATTTGATTTTTCCTCGATGAACTGACATTTCTGTTCAACGTCTCTATGTAGAAGTTAAGCTAAGTTCATGTTTGATTTATTTCCTTCCATATTTGCACACAAAAGTTCCAATTTTTTTTAATGTGCTGTGGCTTTTCTGTGTCGGCCATATCTAGTAGCGAATTCCCTCACTTAAAATTTAATTCTTAGCAGCTTAACTTTTTACAAAAGCATCGAAAGAACGCAATTCTAATTGGACGTTTTTCAATTGAATAAATTTTAAACAATCCACCGCTCATTCGCCACTGGTTTGCAACCGTTCGCGTGCAAATCGACTCTAAAAAAATTTGAAATGTTCAGATAAGAATTGGATTTCCATTTCACAAAGGACTTGCAAAGAAGGTTTACTTGTTAAATTTCAATTCTAAATTTACACTATTAAAGGCAGGAATCAGTGATCGAAACATTTCCGCATTTCTTTTTTCCAGCGACATTAACAATGAGTGACTTTGTCAAGTGATCATTGTCTGTTTTTCGTAAAATGGACTCTGTTCTTGTCTTTGAGACGAGAGAGTGGTGTTGCTGTATTCTTGACGAATTTCCAACGGCCATGCTTGTTTTGGCTAATCTCTTTCTTTTGGCTAACCAGAGCACAAACCTGGATCAATGGCAAATTAAACCTACTTCATATTTATATAATGAAGTCAACTTCGCTTATCACTGCGCTAAAATAAGCTCGTTTGATGAGTTTTTAGTTCTTAAAAGTGCTCGCGTCGTGATTATGTAAGAATGGATGCGATGATACTAAAAGGAACGAACAAAGAAACGACCACTGGATTCCATAGTATCAAAAGAGCTTTTGGAGGCATTTTGCAATAATTACTGTGAATTTGTAAGCAAAATATCCAGCTTAAAAACAGGTGTATTGTCTTCGCAGTTGTTTGTATTTCATACCCGATCAAATTTGTTCACGACCTAGTGCTTTTAATTTACAACCCTAACAAAAATAGACCGAAATGTATTCGGCGTTGGAACTCTTGATCTGAAGTTAGTTCAAAGCGAAAGGGTTCCCATTTGACCGCAGTGCTCAAGTGATTTCCTCTCGGGTTTTTTTTTTTTTTTTTACTCATTTTCCGATTTTTCAAAAGAAGACAGAGAGAGGTTGTTTTTATATTTGAGTTGAAACGCGTGAAATATTTATGAGCTGTGAGACTATTTTCTCGTTATCTGGCGCAACTTTTATTGTGAGTTGCGGTGACTGTTGCGGAGTTTCTCCACTGATGACAACCAAATAACACAAGCGCCATCTGCCCTTGAATGGAACTTGCTTTAAATTTTAATTCGCCATTCAAAAAGATCGACCCTCGCTGTTTATATGCGCGTAGATTTACCAACCAGGTCATATGGCTGGGAAAAGATTGATGGCACGTCTATAATCAAAGGAAACAGGTACGGCAACCCATTTTTATTCACTTGGTGACACATTTTCACCTTGTTTTACTGATATGAAACCCCGCGAATTCACCCTTTTCAATGACATAAGAGCTTTCGTTGCGGCAATTTCAACTGCCAACATTCCCATCATTTCCACAATACCGAGTTTCTGATTGAAGTCTTTTCTGCCCTTTTGACATTATGTTTGAGATTTTTGCGCCTTAGTTTAAAGTACGGTGCGTTGTAAGCAACTCCGGCAGTTGTGGCGTATGTAGTGAAACCTTGAACAGGACTGCTGCATTTGAAATGCATATTAAAACAGCTGCACAGGACAATTTGTTCTAATCATATATGCAGTGTTACTGAGGTTAAAATTGCCACAAACATGTATACTGCTTCACGTTATTAAACTATACATGTTAAATAAGCTGGGTTTCTGCGCAAGATATCGCAGAAGGAAATATTTCACAGAATAACTTGTCGAAGTAATCGTCACTAAAATACGAGAAGACAAAGATTTGCGAGAAGAGTTTTGATAGGTTACAACAAGAGAATTTTGTGCCTCTGCGAAAAAGTTGCTTTTCCATTGTTCAACCGTTTTGATTACATGAGGCTTCGGGGTAAATATTTATTTTAATGGCAGGGTTTGCCACCTTGCTTTTTTCTTGTTCAGGCGCGTGCGGTCTTAAGGTAAATAACGAAACTTGGAAGGAATTGACACGATCTTTTTCATTAATGTAAATCCGTCTTTGCAATGGTTTACAAGATCGATTAAATTTAGAAACTCTGTTTATGACAACGGTAAATCTATTCGCAGGATCTCCATAGTTTTCTTCTTCAAATTTTATCAATTGATTCATTTTCTCAGGAAATAAAAATAATTGGTTGGCGTAAGTTAAAAAGTGTGTGAACTTTCAGAACCAAAGTAATTAAAAATGTGGTTGAAGGTCTTTTTAATTATTTCAGTTACAAACATCCAAACAGAATTTCTGTGCTTCACATCACTGCGTTTTAAATGGGGAATAGCGAATTTTAACTGACAGAAATCTTGACGAAGAAAACGCTAATCTCGTTTTATGGACTGTGTACTTTGATTATTTGAAAAAGAATATTGGAATAGACGAACTATACCGCAATTTAATGAAATAATAATTCATATAAGTTGGGTTTTCGATTTCAAGAGCTTTGGAAGTTTGATATTCAAAATATCATGCATTGATTTCAGTGTGTTTTATCAACGACAAAAAACTTCGTCGTGTTAATCATGCATTTTTCATTGAAACAGGTTTTCTCGAAAAAGAAATTTTTGGCAAAATGTTTCCCAAGAACATCGAGGTTAATTTATTTGTGTGGCTCTTTTCATTTGCCAAATAAGCCATCTTTTTTTCTAACACAAGGTTATATAACTTATAATAATACTGAGACTGTTTCAGGGGAAAAAAAAGTTACATAAACGATTAAGAGATTCTAAAACTATAAACAAAAGAAACCTTTCGACTTTCTGCCGCCTACAAATGGCAACAGTTTAAGTTGATTTTTAAAAATAATCTTTTACCTTCTATGAAAGTCTATTTAGTCTTTAAACAAACATTACTTCGAAAACGAACTCATTTTCATCGGTAGTAAAAGTAGAAAATACAGTAGTTGTTTCTTGCTTGCTGGTTTTAATTAAGTTCGTAGTCTCTGTATGTTGTGAGTGTTAATTGAAAGGGTCCTTAAAAGACATTCGCGCGCCTCAGTAAGCGACGTACTACTTCAATAGCGAACTTATGACTACGAGAATTGGGTAACAACTTTTCAAAGCTAGTGCTTTTTTCGATTTTCACTCGTTTCACACCAGTATCGATAGTCTCCTGTTCAACTCAGTTCAGGTCAACTTAACTCAACAGGGACGAGTTAGGAATCTGGACTGGAAGTCGAAAGTCGTATTCGGCCTCGTATTCCCGGTAATAAAACGCGCGCAAAGACGAGATCAGAATCCTAAATTCTCCTCGCATTTTAACTGCACTGTCAAGCATAAGTGTGATGAGAATACCAAATATCATCTGATGAAGATTGTTGCTTTGATTTAAATGTCAGTTGGTACAGTGAATCAATATAGTAACCACTTTTAAGCCGGTGCATATTTGTAAGGAAACCGTTTAATTTCCTTCGTCTACGATCGAGCAGTTAGAGATAACATTTCGGTCATCAATTGTTATCATGTTGAAGTAAAGATAATTTAGTAGCATCTGCATCTTAAATCTTAATGCCTATCCACTGAATAGAAATTTATCCGGTGGAAAGGTTTTTATCTACTGATTCTTTGAATAACCCAGGACCAGATGTTTGGAGTATTGTTGCTTTGTCAGATTCCGAAAATGTTCTTCGTCAATTCCAAGCTCCATAAACAGTTGCTCTAATTAATTCTCGCGGTGGAAACTCTATACTGAGTAGTGGTGGAAACTGTACGTTGTAACTGATATAATTTCTAGGCCTGATGTTGACTCGGCAATGCAAGCATGAGGTGATCAAAGAGGTTTCTTCCTTAAGCTTGCTCTTTCGTTTGCAGTGTTTATATCGATTTATTGTACCTGCACATAGTACTTGGGTCGCTTTGAAAATAAGGTTTCTTTTTTATGAAACAAATTTTTAGCCCGAGGTAAATTCAGGCTATATGATGACTGTAAAAACTATCACGGACTGAAATAATCTTAATCTCCATATGTCCATAATTCCACTTCAGTAAATACTGCGCTGGAGTTAGAATCTTCTTAACAATTAAAATAAGAAAGTAACGTCAGGTTTTGTATACAGGGCACTCGTTTTGAGTGATATAACAAAGTGATGCAAAAATTAGAGTGCATCAGAGTATGGAAGAACGGACTTGCGTGCACTATTTTAGGTTTCGTCCACACTACACCGGAGAAATTTGAAAAAGCAGCTTTATTTCTACAGATTGTGCCTACTGTTTACACTAATCCGTCACGGAAACGGAGCTTTCGAAGACGCTCTTCTTCTTCTTCGCGGCAATTTGAAAACGCCAGCCTTTGCCCGGCTTTTCGTGTTGACGGAAAAAATTTCAAAAACGGAGCTTTTTGAAAATGATTTAGTCACGATAATCATGTGATTGCCCTAGTTTTCCTCAAACACAAATTCAAAATGACCGGTGATGGTTGAGTTTTCAAATTCCTCCGGCGTAGTTTGGACGGAAAAAATTTGATGCGCTTTCAAAGTGAAACCGCTGTTTTCAAATCTTTCTACGTGGTGTGGACGTTGCCTAAGCATGTTGAATGCATGTTGAATATAAGCTCGATGTAACGGTTTAAAATGGTAGCAAAACGCAGAGGAATGTGAAAAATCCACGAAAGTGGAAGAAAGTTCCGAATCGTGCAAGATCGTTTTGTGTTGCTGCACTCATTGTACAAAAATTTGCGGTTCATACGAAACTCATTAATCCTCCTTGTTTACTATTTCGTTACGGCTTCATAAATCAATAAATCTATGTACTTTTTTTGTCCTTAGCTCGGAGGTCACTAATTAATAAATAAAGCCCAAGCAATTACCGAAATGTAGAGTATAGATAATTTTAAATTACGTTTGGACGTAAGGTGCAAACCTATCAAATTTTAATTTACTTTAAACAAGGATGTGTTCGTGTTTGCTCTTTGTTAACACCTTATATAGAATGCTGTACAATGTTAATGAACGCTATACAATCAGTGTTTGTCTGTTAAATTATTTAAACCTTCTTCATCGGCCGAACACACTTCAGAAACCCGTTCTATGTTTATCGGCCACTGGAAAATAAATTGAAGCCCTCTCACAACGAAAAGTTAATTCGTTAAATCGTTTTGAAAGAGTGGTCCATGGTTGTCGCACAACTTGCACAAACTGTATTTATGAACAACTCCTTCCATTTGAATAATTTTAAATCAAGGCTTACATGGACTGTTTCAATTACGACTGAAAAAAAGTGCGCAATCTGATTGGCTGTCTATTGTACAGTGTCAATATCATGTAGAAATAGCGTAGACTGCCGCTTATAAGCCCCCTCGCTTATAAGCTCGCCCCGGTTATAGGCCGATCTACAGGTAAACCAAAAAATACATCCAGTTATAAGCCTCCACCCCCCCCCCCCCTTCCTCCCGAGATATAGGCCTCCTCTAGCTTTCCTTGTTTTGAATTAGCTTTGTTATATTTTAAAGCTCTGTTGAAAACCACCAGATAGAAATCTATTTCGATCAAGTTCTTCTTTTTATTCCGGCGATCAGTCCCCTCGGCTATAAGCCCCTCTGTTTATAAGCCCATCGAAAAACCCTTACGAAGTTGTAAAAGCCCAGGGCTTATAAGACCAATCTTGGTTTTTATCTTGTACGTAAATTGTTACCTTTTTTCGACTGACTATTTCAACAGAAGTTAGTAAATTGTAAGTTGCACGCGCGTTTTTTATTGGATTCAACTCCTTATGACTGCTGGGAGTAGTAGAGAAAACCGCCTGCTTCGGGTCGGGTTTTCTAATATTGCTTTCCTATGCTCCATTCACTTCGTTTTTTTTTTTTCACCCGACCGTTCCTTTCGCGTGTTTTCCAGATAGATAACCTTGTGACCCTTTCATGTAAGTCAGTTGACAAAGCGACAAAACCAATTCGAAACACTTCAATCAGGTGCCGGTTTAGAGTTAGGGATTATATTCTTGTTTTGTGTCGGCTGCTTGCAGTTAATCAACTGCCGTTATGGACTTGAAAGCAGCTGACCTTTCGAGCGTTTACAATCAAGCCAGGACAACCCACACATTGATTTGTGTACCACTATAACCACCATGTTTATTTTCACAATTTGATGCAAATTGAGCGCGTAAGTTCTGGGGGGAGGTGGGGTGGGTGGACGTATAACTTAAAATCGTGCATTTCAACTGGTTTCGTATTATTTCTGTTAAATTTCCCTTAGCCGTGTTTAGTATTTTGTTACAAAATATTCTAAATTTTAGGAAATGTCGTTGTATTAAAAATACAACGATGGCATCGAGATTATTGAAATTGCAGGGTGAAACGAAACATTATTGTTTAACTGCAAGTTGTGTTCCTGAAAGTATGCTAAATTATCTTAAGTAATTTCACATTGATTTCCTTTCGTTTCGACATGCTCTGAATAAAAATAATAGCCAAACTCTCGCATGTAAACAAAAACAAAGGTGTGGCTTACTGTGGCCCTTTAAGTGGTTTACTGGTAAAGGTAGTTGTTAGCTATTTGAAACTCACCATGGTGACGAAATCAATATTCTGTCATTAGCTCTCAAAACTGATTTTAGCACAAATGCTTCACTGTATTCGAACGATTTCACGTGTAGGGTATAGAGTGTAAAGTTTTATCCGCCTCAGTAAAAGTTTGTAATCATCTTGTACAGCATGACAAACAGTGCAATCAGCTGCTGAGTAGCTTTCATTTGAATGGTTAGTGTACAAGATGTTCTACTGAGACAAAACCCTTGGGTGTGAGCATCCAAATGAAAGAGTAAGAAAAGTACAGTACTTTCAGGTTGAGGATATTATTTTGTTTGATTTTAATAAGTTACGTACACAAGATAAAATTTTGGCGATCCCTAGTGAAAAAGTAAATGCAATGCTACGTAAAGCTTTCAAGTTTTCCCAGATACATGTATCGCCTATTTCCAATTGAGTTTGGTGGTCGAGCTTGGAACACATTCGTTACATTCCACTCGGCAAAGAGGCATAACTTTTAACAGTTGATATGGG
Source organism: Orbicella faveolata (assembly GCF_042242905.1). Taxonomy (NCBI): domain Eukaryota; kingdom Metazoa; phylum Cnidaria; class Anthozoa; order Scleractinia; family Merulinidae; genus Orbicella; species Orbicella faveolata. The sequence goes on along the minus strand of NW_028301577.1, from coordinate 10,114,627 downwards.
TTCCAGGCTTCAACGGCAAGGTCGAAATAAGCCGAAGGCCGAAACGAGAACCCGTCAATTGTTTGAACTAGAAAAGAAGACAAAAACGCTTAACGCTGGTTCTTGACGGTTTAGGGTAGCATGCTGCAGAAAGAAGCACTCGGAAGCCTGTAGTGTGGAAAGGGTTTTCATAAGCTGTACTCTCACACTAGGCGGTAGTCTTCTATTTGTTTTATAAATTAAGGGCAAGAAAATTGAGCTTGATCATGATTTTACCTGACTTTGTTTACAAAGTCCGAAATAGTGACACGCTAAGCGGCCAATCTGATCGCCGGTAGTCTCATTCTTATTTTATAACTGCACTCAACACTTTTTAAGGCCAGTGTTGTTTCAACATCCAGATTCTCCTCACTTGTCTCCGTACATGTTCTTAGAGTTCTTGTTAAGAGAATTTGACCAAAAATCGTGGGTATATAATCAGATCTTTCCGTTAGAAATTAGATGCAGTGTGAAAAACTTGCATGTTGCCTTCGACCAAATTTCCTTTAGTTTTTCGCAGTGAAAGTAAAAAACACGTGTATTTCATCGTTTTAATTTTGGAATATTTTTCCGTTGATTGGAACCACATAAATTTTTAGTGCAGTTATTTGACGTGATTAAAAGTTATAATCAAGTATATTCTTCGAGCGCTCAGGCCACACAATAACTGTCAGTGAAATCACTGATTTATTCAAAATTTCATTTAAAACGCCATTTCCTTCAAGCAAAACAGTAATTGCGTCGTTTTGTGGTGTTTTAGACAACGCCCGCATTTCCCCAAAGTTGGCGCCAAACGTAAACCAATCCATTAAAATTTGCCTTTTAATTACTTCGTTCGCGGACACCTGTTCAGTTGAGAACAAAACCAGTGAACTTAAATACATGGATTTCCCAAAATATCGGAATTAGCTAGTAAAACGAGGAACACATTCGTACTCAAAGGTTCACAATTCTGATATCAAGGTTTCAGTGAAGCGACCAAAACGATTAAGGATTTGAAGCGACTTTTTATTTTTGCGAAATTCACGTCGCTTGGCGAACCGTCTTGTAGAAAAGATCGACAATCTTGTTAAGGATCGATCGACGTCATCGCGGCCAGGGAATTCAAAACAATCCCATATGCGAGAGTAAGATGTTTAAAAATGAATACTGCACACACGGCATATTTCCCTCTCGCGCCCTTGTAAGGCAAAAATTTGTGTTTTAGTTATGTGTTTGTTCGCATTTTTGTTCTCGTTTGGACGCTAATAGGTGGTCAAAACTCAGGAGAATCAAGGACAAGAACAGTAACTCACATTTGCAAGGGAAATCAGTGTGAAGAATTTACAGACAGTGAGTAGCCACGAAGAAATCTCGTTGTCTTTTCCAATCTTTCTCTTGGTTTTTCATTTTCTTTGACGCGTTTTACCTTTTACCACAGTTCTTTTTCGAGTTTAGGGCGTTTCGATTGAAAATACCAATTTAAGTGTAAATTGTCCTCGAAGACCCCCGTCGACATGCAATTTGAAACAGGAAATAGTCCTGGCTTAAGGAAAAACTATCTATTAATTACACATTTTTGAGAAGAAAAGGCACACCTCGCTAACCTTAATGAATGTATATTTCTGAACTCCAAACTTCGTTTTGTGAAACGTGTTTTGTTTCAATTTCATTCAAGAACATTACCATATCACTGACAACAGTAAAATAATCGATGTTCTTTCTCTTTTCAGTCTTCAATGAGGAACTAAAGAAGCCTCGAGAAGTTTAGACACAGGACTGGAAAACTTTTGGACGTGAATAAGTCAAGGAGAGTGCCTGAATATCGCAATTGTTTTAAACAATATGAAAGGGTAGAAACAAGAGTTTGATTTGGTTGAAGCTTTCGTTTGTAACATTCTCGAATGGCCATTCGACTTCAACCATTAAGAGGTCAAAAAGAAAGTCTGGAAAGGTATGTTGGAGTGGCGTTTACAACGACAGCAGTCTTTTCAGTGTCACGTATTTAACAGACGTTTGGGAAATTAAAAAGTTCGTATTTCCTCAAGCCAAGGCCAAGGAAATTAATTATTTTCAAGTCGTGTAATTCAAATATATTGAAACCAGTGTCGTGCTGTGAGTTTTGAATAATTTAAAGAGTTTGTTTTCAATTTCGGTTTAATCAGAGCAAAGACTTAGAAAAAGGCTTGTTCCTGGGGGATTTGCGAAAAGCTGGACCTTTATGACGAATGTTTGAAAAAGCTACTGAAAGCTGTGTCCAACAAAACACTGAACTCTATGGATGATCTGCAAACAGGAAATTACGTGTAAACGCCTCCTAAAGAAAGTTGGAAAGTTAACAAATTACAATAAGTGTCTTAAACAGAGGAAAACCACGTTGTAAAACAAGGGTGAATTTTTCTGGTCGGTTTTTACCTCAGCCCTATGGCAATGGCTGTCGCCACAGCAGTTACCCTTAGTTACCGCCGGTCGCGCACCACGTCACGTGACTGGTCAATTTCAAACTCGGTACCAGTCGTGATCGACAAATTGGCGGAGCCAGTCGTCATCAACATTGGCGGGAAAAAATACGAGACTTTCGAGCACACGTTGAACCAGTTTCCCAACACGCTGTTGGGAAATCCCGAAAAGCGAAAGCGGTACTTTGACGACAAAAACAACGAGTATTTCTTCGATCGACATCGGAGTTCGTTTACCGCCATCTTGTATTATTATCAATCAGGCGGACTTCTTGAGAGGCCTCTACATGTACCCAATGAAATTTTCCTCGAGGAGTTGAACTTCTTTCAGTTGACCGACGAAATACAGAAAGAAAATGAAGAGGCCGCCTGCGAAGAGGAAGAGAATGGAGATGGGGAGGTGGAAGAAGAGGAACTTCCCGAGAACAAGACCTTGCGAGCAATTTGGATGTTGTTCGAACACCCAAGCTCTTCACCTCAGGCCAAAGCCTTGGCGATATTCTCGCTTGTGATTATCATGATTTCTATTGTGATTTTCTGTGTGGAAACAATGCCCGTGTTGGACGATTCTGTTCCCGAAAAGAGGAACAGCAACGGGACAGTAACTCAGCCTGCAGAACGCGGCAAAAACAAACGTATTTTCTTCATTATGAACGCGATTTGCAGCTCGTGGTTCACTTTCGAGTATGTGATCCGCTTGATCGCCTCGCCCAATAAGATTAGTTTCCTCAAAGGGGTGCTAAACATCCTAGATCTGCTTTCCATTCTCCCTTTTTACGTGACTCTCACGGTCCCTGAGGAGTCCGCGGGGAGCATCGATATCCTTCGAGTCATGAGGGTAATTCGAGTGTGTCGGATCTTCAAGCTCACTCGCCATTCCAAGGGCTTGCACGTTCTGGGGAAGACGTTGTACGCCAGCGTCAATGAGCTGATCATGTTAATGCTCTTCTTGGTTATCGGAGTCGTGCTGTTTGCCAGCGCCGCGTATTACGCCGAAGAGGAATCAAATCCCGAGTTTTCCAGCATTCCTGCTGCCTTCTGGTGGGCAGTTGTCACCATGACAACGGTGGGGTATGGTGATGTAGCGCCCGAGACCACACCAGGTAAGTTGTGTTTTCTCAACCTCCTTCTCGGGAAATTTTCAAGTACTTTTCCATCCAACTCCTTTTGATTTTGTAGAGCCAACACTTTTCTGATTAAATTTAGGGCCGTTTACCCGCCTACCCGGGTAACCCTAGCTGCTATGTAAACCCTCTCTCCTTGTAAACAGGCCCTTAGGGTAAATAGTTTCGTTCTGGAAAATCTCGTCTGGGCCTCGCTAGTCTTACTGAAATCTAAAAAATCCTAAAAAAGCCAGAATTTTAAAAGACAAGTTATCATATCCTTCCTTGACTCAACAAGCGTGCTAAAATCGGTCAAATTCTAAAAAAATCCACGGGTAAATCTGCATTACTCTCCTTCACAGATCAGGCCTAGTTCGGACTCGGTATTCTCGGCTGTAGTTTTAGCTAACGAATGTTTTATCGTGTTGAAATAAAGATTATGTACATATGTATGCATGCTTGTTTAGCCTAGACTCCGCCGTATTCTCGCGATCGGAAATTAGCTAAGCGTCGGTTCTTCCAAAACTATTGTAATAATAACAAAAGAGCCTGAGATTGAAACAACCATAAAAGGAAAGTGACGCCGCGCTGTTATCTACCCAAAATTCAAACCCAAAGTTTGACATGGTTTTGATGGGTGACGTCGCCGAATAGCATTGAACGTGTAAGCCGAGCAAATAGTACCAGATTCCATATGGCTGCCTAGAGTGAAGTTAGGACATCTTCAATTCAGCTTACAGCTATAAATTTCTCTTAGGAAGTTTTCGTTCAGACATGAGTGTTAAAAAGATTGAGGTTTACGAGTTCTCTGGCCAGCTTCCGCCCCAGGCTTCGTGCGGACGAAACAAGAGAGAAGGCCTCAGTATTAGGGCGATTCAGACCTTCGTTTAATTGTTTTTTGTTTGTTTCGCAGGTAAATTAGTCGGAGCGTTGTGTGCACTATCGGGAGTGCTCGCCATTGCTCTTCCGGTACCAGTCATCGTCTCTAACTTTGAGTTCTACTATAAAGAGGAACTAAGCAAAAGAGAAAAAGCGGAGACGATATCCTACCGAAATCTCAATAACCTTGTACTAAAGTCCCCGCTGCTAGAACCCAAACTTATGGTTGCAACGGATTCGCCGGTGCGCACCGCCAAACTAGACCTTCCCGCTGGTCAGTATTCAAGTCCTATTGTAGCGCATCGAATAACTAACGGCGCTATGAAGTTTGGACACGACCCTATTATTGAAACTGAAGAGCTCAGTCACTCAAGCGGCGGTAGCTCCAAACCTTCAACGCCTAAAGCCCGACGGAAACAGCATCTTCCTCCAGCCCCTCCTACTTCGGAAACGATCTTGTAAACCTGCCAATGTGTTCTGACGCCTTTCGATGGTGAAAAGCTCTTATTGGATATGGCATACTCAGGCTGGTTCGCCTGTAATGAGGCACTAGTATGAGGCATGCATGAACTAGGAGAGAGGTCGTAGTGCCGGGTAGCCAGAGGGAAAGAACTCAGTGCAATACGTTTCTCCTCTACTTGGTTGTTGTTTTTTTAAAAAAAAAAAGTGAAGAGGGTGACCATTTTCGCTAACATTATTTTAAACATTTGGCATTAAGGGAGCAAGTTAGCGCATAATATTGTCAGGACCTTCAGCGCTTGATGAACTTATTTTGCCATTCCGCACTTCTGCCATTTTACTCTTTAAGGCGTAACGCACGGCTAACCGGATGAAAACCGGTTAGTGAAGTGCGTCTTCGCGGATTTAATGGCAAGTAGCAGCATCTTTCGGAGAGTCTCATTGCCAGCAGAAAGATTGAGAAATGATCAATTGTGTGAAAACAGAATGCTTGTTAACTCTGTTCTTCTAGTCGGTGACAAAACGTACCGTGTCATTGATCGTCGATCGCGAAAGATTGAATTGGTTGGTGTTGTTCAGAATCTCCAAACCCTCGAAAAAGTATCAGAACAATTGCCGATTGTTATTGGCCAATCACGCTGTTACACGAAAACGTAAGAGAGCGCAGAAATCTGTCATGGCAACGTTGGATCATTGGGGTTACGTCAGCCAGTTTTGTAAGACAGCAGTCAATTTTCTTGGATAGTTCGTGAGCCTCGATAAAACGATCAAACATTTCTAGCCAACATATCTTGGATCAATCGTTTTTGACGCAAAACGTTGCATAAAAAAGTTTGACCAAGGGTGGCTAAACGATCAAGGTGATGTTGCATCCATGAAAATATTTGATCGGTTAGTCTTGACAGTAGAGAAATGGTAATACGAATTATTACCTGAAAGAGGGCGTCATTAGGAGCGCATATCTCAGGAGTGCACGAGAGACGGAATTAGGAATGTCAAGGAACAAATTATATCGAGTCTATTTGTAGCTCGTGTTTTCAAGCTGAGACTATAGATGTGTGAAAAACATTTAGGTGCAAAAGGTGATCAACAGTGACCATGTAAAATTCAAGAAGCCGGTAATTCCAGTGTTTTGCTACCAAACGTATTTATGCGTGTAAGGTTAAGTCTCTTAAAATCGAACAAGCTCGAATTTTGATCTTTCACAAGGGTTAAATAGGTGGAGTCTACGAAGTGATGAAATCCTGTTTGCTCACTAGTAAACAGTAAAGAACGGTTTTGTTTTGTGTTACTCAGCTGAACCAGTAAGCGCGTAACCGTGCAATGACTGATCATCTTTGATCACGTGTTGCTGGTGATTGATGTGATTGGTCATTGGTTTGATAGAGACGACGTGTCATCACCCCACGCGACTTGCGCTTGAGATCTACAAGAAGAATTCTTTGCTCATGTACTTCTGTTTTTAAGACACAGAATATCATCAAGGCCTGGAGAAAACAAATTATCTTTGGTGCCCATTTCTCACTTGAAAAAGTTATAGTTGGTCTCCTCTGCTTGGTTTTACGATTGGGACTCGGAAAAAGTAAACTATTTCACTGACGAGAAGAGAAAAATTTAGCGGATGGAAATGCCATTCAAAGTAGCCTGAATTTTTCTACTTTTTTCAATTACAAAATATAAAACACTCTGCCAAAGTTATTTCCTCAGCGATCGCTGGCGCGATCCGTTGATTCTGGAGAATTGACCTCCACGAAAATCTTAAAGTATTTCCTTTGCCTTTGTGGCGTGGTAAACTTCGAAAAGAGGAACAGATTGACTTATTTAAAAGGTAAAAAATATATGGGACTAACGTTTTTGTATTGAAGTCAGGACTAGTATAAAATACAAACGGGAGAGAGCTCGCTTTCGTTTGTTGACAACTCTTTTCTCTCTACAATTTTGAATTGTAAGGACTGCCCGTAATTGAGCCCCAGTTCAACTGTAGCGTAGTAGTGTCGCAGCTAAATCGGTGTATTTCATCGAGCCCCTGGCGAATAGGCCCTATCCGAATTACCTTTAGCCCTCTTTCTCAAACCAAGTCTTGGTTTCCATCTTTTCATATGAAAATGAGATTTTATTCACATGTAAATTAAACTTATTTTCATATGAATGGTTGTACACCAGGCCTCGCTTTGATAGAGAGGCTTAGGGCAACTCGGAGATGGGCTATTGTTCTAGTGCAAAGATTCGTATAGTTTCTTCCCTTCAGTATTTTGTTCTGGGAAATAACACTCTAAGCTTGGCGCTATATCGATGTCGAGAAGTCGACACGGCAAGCGATTAAGTTTGGACGGGGCTCTATAATATTTAAGAAAGAGAATAATTAATAAGAAAATAATAAATAGTAGACAAAAGCCGCGTTCTGTGTTTAAGAAGCGTCGAGATGTTACAAGAACAGCAAACAACACAAATTGCATGTTTTTAGCTTTAAACGAAAACCAGAGTGGTGAAATAAAATGAAATAAGAGTAGTTTGACTTGCAGTTTTATAGTTGAGCATTAAGAAAGTTTATTGACGAAATACACCAGACTAGAACGATAGAAGAAAAAGAAAAAAGAAATACTGTACACCAGACTGCGACTCCCTCATAATCGGAGTCCGTACAGGCAACGCATTGAACTGAGTGGCCTCCTTTGGGATCATACAGGAGTTCATATAATAAGTATTTGTGTTCAGTCTTTGGACTCAAAGGAACTCAGTCACCTGTATTTAGAGCTATATTTTGGCCACGTTTAAAATTACCTTTGAATTGCAGGAAACTTAAAAATAATAGTTTAATAAAATAGAAAAACACCAAAGCGATAATAATAAACCATAAAGGAACAAGGATGGTTAAGGATAGAGAAGATGGACACGGATTTCAGACGACGAACTCGAAAAATTCAGGCTTAACTTCTCAAGATGGGCAAACCGTGACGTAGCTCCTTTAACTTGCTCAGCCTTAGAAAGACCGCTGACCGACCGCTGAAATCTTTGTCGTTTTATCCCATCTTCAATCAGTGTTCGTATTTCTACCAGAGTGAGATTGATAGAAAAGTAATGCGCATTTTGAAAAAAATATCTAAGGCTTTAGAAAGTGAAATCAAAGAGTGAAAAGGAGACAGCATGATTCCCTTGTGATTCTTTCTGCGCAACTTCCAGTATGTATTTTTTCTGAAATTGTTTAAAAAATCTTAAGTGCTATGCCAACAGACAAATTAGACAAATCAGCTTTGCGTTTAAAGCAGTAAAGCCTGGTAACAGTAGTGATGACTCCCACAACACAAACATAAACATACGCAGACTATTACCTGACCTTATTTTCGGTTCCTCCATACCTCTGCGATACGTAAAACAAGATGGCGGACGAGTTTATGATTATGGCTTACAGAAAGACCAGAAGGGCGTCTTCACTTGACATAAGCGAAGGCAAAAGCACAAGAATAACATAGCCTTTTGTTCTGCTTGTGCTTGTGCATGTCTTCACTACCATTTGTTTGTGTTTATACTTATGCTGTGCCCGTCCTCACTACAGTTAGGCTTATGTGCTCGTGGTTATGTCGTAGTCTTAAAAGAAAAACAGTCTCGCAGTTTCACTTTAATGACTTTGTAGACAGGATCAGCGATTCCATCAGTACAGTAAGTTGTAACATTTTTCCGCTCAGCGAAAATGTTTAGGAAGCTGCAAAACAGCCTTTCGTTGTTCCTGGCATCTTCCGTCAGGACAGTCTTTCTTTTTCCAAACAAAACAAGGTACTTTTAAGACATTGAAAAACATATCTCCAACCAGTTGTGCTGTCTCAGTGTTGGCTTGTTTTAAGCATTGATAAAAGGCCGAATCACAATCACAGTGTGAGACCGTGTAAGGTAAGTTATTCTGCATTCCGCCAATGGAGGCAAACGCTGGGATGTATTCTCTGCATTGATCGTGAGTACGGCAACATTTGTCAGTCTTAATCATCACTCCCAGATCTTCGTAGTTTTTTGCATTGTTACCTGCGATCGAAAATTAGAATTGAAACATTATAGGGGCACTAGCCTGAGTAGACAGTTCAACCTGTATTAAACGGTCACCCTCGGGGAAATGGATAGTGGCCGCTTAATAGTGGCAAAAACAACAGAAAAGCCCTCATCGGGACTTTTATTACGTTACTGGACTCCTAATAGGAGTGGCCATTCAATGGGTGGCCGCTTAATAGGGGTTCGACTGTAACTTCGAAAGATCAAAACCCAAAGACCCGGTCCCTGGGGGCACTCTGTAAATCTTTGGGTAGGGGTGTCTCGCTTGGACACTGAAAACCCTTACCCTTTACTAGACTATGATCAGCTTGATTTTGCAACCCTATTCTAGACTACGTACCCAAACCCCCTACCATATGCCAGACTATCTATTTTCCATGCAGAAACTTTATCACTATCATTGTCCAACATAAGCTGACTACACCGATGCCTTACAAAGTCACTTTCAAGTTTCAATTTCTATTATAGAACCCCGGGGTAAAGAATCCTGCTCTAAACTAAATTATTTCAACACTGGTCACTTTTCCGGTAAATTGTACCCTATTCTAGACTGTCTGTAAACCATACCCCTTCACAGCGGCACATACCCATATATCTTATATATATATGGGAGTACCCCCCAGGCCATAGACGTATTTTCATTGAATGAAACAAAAAGAGAGATATAATGGGGAAGATTGCGAAGTCAAATTGAAAAAATCTGCTGAGTGTAATCAAATTTTGTGACCCTGTCTTTCTTAAAATCAATTACAATTTGAAAACAGACTAAAAATGTATGCAGTCGATGTAAAAGCGTATACGGTCAAGTTGTTTGCCGTAAAAGCTCGTCAGTTCTCATTTTTACTGGAAAGAGACTTGGTAAAAATGAAGTTCCTTGCCTAATAACACGGCAAAACAACTCTGGGCTGGACTGGAACCCTGACCCCTCAATCCAGGGTCCAGTCGGCCAACCATTAGGTCCCAGCTCTTCCAAATAACGCTCACGGTTTTCTGGCGTTCAATATCCTGATGTTCAAAAAACAAATTCTTCTTATTAATCTCTGCAAATTTCTTGCGACTGTAGTCAGGAGAATTTCATTTTACATCAAACCCCGGTTGTTAAACTGGTGGATAAGGCTATTAGTGATAAGTTGTTGACAAAACATAATGAGATTTTGCGAAATAACCGAAACTAGTATAGCAAATAAGTGCTTGTGATGAACTTCTCAGTCAGAACACATGAATACATTGCCCGCATTTGAAATTATAATTATTGTTAAATTATAGATTTATGTCGTCTAAACAAGATGCAATACCGTTTTGAGAGATTTCTTTCGAATATGGTAATCTTTTTCTCGGATCTTATAAAGTTGCTGGATGATCACCCAGCAACTAATGCACGAAATATAATGAACCATGTCGAATTTTTTACTATGTTCTTTTCACAACGTGTCTGTTCTGTACTTATATATTTCACATACATTTACTTACCCATGCCACACCATTTTGTTCCTGGGTAAGTGAAGCCGGACGAAAAACGTTTCTCTCGGCGTGAATTGAAGGAGAAGGAAGAGCCTTGATTTATAAACAACACGAACAACATTGCGTAAAAGGCAGTTTTTAAATTGAACATTTTTGAATTAATGTCCGTAGCTTCTCGGATGGAATTTTAAGTGTTTTGCTGTAAAACGTCCTTCGTCGCTCAGGCGTTTATGGAGAAAGTGATGAAATATTATACCGCAAACTGTAGATAAATTAAAACCCTTTTAAACAAATGTTGGAATAAGCATGTTTGTAAACTTAGCTGTTCGCTGAATGAATAAAAAACTAAACAACCTGCCCTGAAAAGGCGAAGGTCCAATAACGAATTTTTACACAGTTCGGTAATTCATCATTAAAACTATCAAGAGATTACTGTTTTACTGAGTTTTAAAAACAATTTTCTCACAGTTAGGTCTTGATAAAATCAACTAGAAGTTGTTTCAAACAGGAAATTGGATATTTTGCTATAGCAACAAACGTTCGCAGCAAAAATGCGATTGGCTTTTGTGTTGGAAGAACGTATTCCAATAAGACACCGTGGCAAATAAGTTTGAGTGTTATTTCAATAAATGAAGCTTATGTTATGGCTGAATTTCTGATCTTCATCGCCGTTACGTTTTCAAACTGTCATTTTCTGATTGGAATTTAATTTCGATGACAACCAGCTGGTAAACAAACTCCGGTGACACGCGCTTCGTATAAAGACCATGAATAATAACGATGTCGATCAAGATCATGAGATAAGATGAATATATCTTGTATCTAACGTGTTTACTGGATATATATAAATTATCGCCAATTATTATATAGACACGAGGGTTTTACTGAAAAATAACCGCTGGTAAAATTCATACTGGCGTATTTTCCATAACCTCACTATTGAAAATATTCAGTAATTTCTTACCTTTTCGCTGTTGTTTGTCCAAACAGCTCTAAAATAAAATTCATTTATTAATATATAGATGTTGATGAAATAATGTGATTTTTCTTGTTCCTGAAATTTGATTTCTAATCGGGCGCAGTCAGTGCAGATACTATTTTTCTCTTTCCCATGTAAGGACATAGATGTCGTCATAGTTACGGACATGCATATGTTTTTCTTTCACCATCATAAGATTGAATTGATTTTTTTAGCACAGAAAATAGCGTTTTCCTGAGAAAAAAACTTACTGAATTTTTCGTTTTGTGGAATTGTTAACTGTTGTCATATCAATTGACACGTTTCAATCACAGTCCCGTCTTTAATTAAGGTGACAGCTTTTTTCGGTGCTTTTAAAATAAATAAATAAATAAATAAATAAATAAATAAATAAACTGGGATTTCTAAGATTTTGATGTTTCATCAATATCCGTGTACTAAACAGAATATTACATGACCGCGCGGGGATACGAATTTTATCTTTTCGTAGCTTCGTAGCTATGGCATCTCTCACTCGTTCGCTGAGCTAACTCGTGATAAAATTCGTATCCCCCGCGCGGTCATGTAACATCCTCTATATCTCTGCGCCGCCGTTTAATATCCTTTATATATCATATCGCGACGCTAGCTCCCAAACACAAACATTAATTTATTTTGGGGAAACGTTTGTTTGTCAAATTTCATGGCTTATGGTTTTACGGTTTATCAAATTTTATGGTTAACAACCGCTTTGGACAAACAAATTTCTGAAATTTAAGTTATCACCTTACAACCATTTAGTACATTGATATGTTTGCAGAAAAGATTGTTTTCATGAAGCATCGAACGGAAGGTAACAAACGCGCCGTTTCCAAGGCAACAGTGCAACCTTGTAATAATTACAAAATACATAACCGAACAGTTTAAGCCAAAATTAATTTCAAGATTATAAAACAGACTAGACCTGAAGGTTTGTCTCACCGTATTTCAAATCTCAGCCATGTTCTCCCTTCTGCATCTTATTCAATAAACGAGGTTTAATTAAAGACATTAAGCCTTCAAGTGGTTATTGATTTCGTTCCCAGACCTCCCGCTTTTTCGGTCAGCAGTGACCGAACCCACGATAAAATGTAGAAGAAATGAAGCAATGCTTCTCATATCATTGCAGTCAGCTCATAAATTAGATCCGTACAATGATTTATGTGCACGTGTCGACAGTAAACCAATTTAAATTTGTAAATTCCAGGAAGACTGCATGTTTCATTGTGTTTGGTGACTATAGATATTTCATGAAATTTGACGGAAATTGCAGCTTTGCCGTCGTTTCTGATAAAGCCAACATAGTTTGTCGGTTGCTTTTCTTTTTAAATAAATAACTACGTATTTGACACCGCAATATAAACTGCATTTGCTCTCTTTAATCACGTTCTCTAAGAAAATTAGAGCAATGGAGCAAACAAATTTCTTCGAAAAAATTTAACAAGTAAAACAAATTATTAAACGCGATAAAAGAAAACAAGGACCGCAAAAAAAAAAACAACAACAACAAAAAAAACAACAAAAAAAAAAACAACAAAAAAAAAAACAACAAAAAAAAAACAACAAAAAAACCAAAAAACAACGAAAACAACAGGTATACTTTAAGTCTCCAGAAATGTCCATAGCAGACCGGCAGTCGCTCAATGTTAGTGCGATCAGAGAGAAGCCTTTAAGTTGAAATGCCTTAGGCATTAAAATGGTAGGAAAAAAAAACAAAAAAACAATCACGTTTTTAAACCAAGAGAACAACAACAGTCATTGTACAAAGTGGATTTGCGTTAGCTGCGAGATAGCGCCTCGAGACAGCTGTTTTGAACGCATATCTGCGTAAATTAAAAGAAGTGTCAGTATACATAATCACGATCTGCTCAAATACAAAAAAAGAATTGATTATGTCTCTGGTAAAGTGTAAAAACTTAACAACAGCCAGTATGTTAATCTCCCGTGATATTATCCGAACCTGATTGAGTTTCACCTTCTCTAATGCACTCATAATTTACATCCATGTCTTCAGTGGATCTGCTGGCGATTCATTTGTTTTCCAGTGGAAGCTTCACGCCGAAAAAGTTTTAAAAATTCTTGGCCGCTCAAGAATCGCCTCAATTGATATTACAGTGAATCTCACTTTATTTTGAGATTGGTATCCAGTCGTTTCACTCAGGTAACAATAAACCATTTCATGTTTTCCGAAAGGTATCTTCTCAAGGTCAATTTCCCTCTCGCCGTGGTCTTCATCATATTTGGTTTATACACCGTCGTTGGAAACACGTTAGTTTTCACCGTGTATTTTCTTGGTCCGTTCAAAACTCTGCGTCGTACATTGTCCTTCTGTTACGTGGTGAATCTCACGTTCGCTGATATTCTTGTTGGAATTGTCGTGGAACCTCTAAATGCGTCAGTTTACTGGACCAAAAGCGAACCTGCGCTGTTTGCGTTCTACCTATTTGCGGTGTTGTCGTGTGCTCCATTTTGAACATATCCGCTATGATGTTGGATCGTTACATTGCTGTCAGACAGGCGTTTCGCTACCGTGTATTGGTGACGGTGGAGCGCATCCGTGCATCCGTCGTCTTCTTGTGGCTGTACGCGTTCCATTTTTCGCTGTTAGCGTTCCTGGGCTGGCGCGACGCGTCGTTTCAGATCTACTTGTACGGTTTTGGAGTTTTTCTACCATCTGTCATCATGCTTGCGTCGTATCATGGCTTGATTCAAGTATTAAAGAAAAAGAGCGCGAAGTTAAAGCGATTCTCGTCCCGTATTTCTAAAGCATCTACACAAGCGAAAAAGATGGTACAAAGAGAGCGTCGAATTTCTACTACAGTCTTCATGATGCTAACGGTGTTTTTCGTTGCCTGGTTTCCATTCGTCGTAGTAGATTTTGTTCTTGTATTTTGCGCGCACTGCCGATCTCAAGGTCTCCTTTTAGCAAGAGACATCACGTTATCGCTTGCGTTTTTCTTCTCCGGTATTAACCCCGTGCTTTATACCTGGAGAGTTCGCCGATTCAAGCAAGGACTTTTGAAGTTACTGAAGCTTAGAGTGAGCGAAAATTTCAGAATATCGCCAAAACTTTCCAGGGTTAGACCGTCTGTTACAAAACTCTCACAAGCTGCGATGGTAGAATTAGAACCTTTACCGATTCACAACTTAGAAAACGATACTTGTTCGGTTATATTTGGGACTGGGTCAACGAAGCAGAAACATTCGTAAAGACGAAGAGTATTGCTATTGCTGACATGAAAACCGCACTACTTGCCAAGAATCTTGTTTTTATAAGACAGTTTCTTTGAATACACCACAAAATTCATTGATACACTACAGTTGAACCCATTTATTTCGAACTTTTAAGAGAAACTATAGTTCGAGATGTTGGGACTCGTGATAGCCGATAGTTAAAGAATGAAAAAGTATATTCAAGGGAAAACGAGCTGGATTCGAGAGATGTGGAGAAGAGTTTGGGATAATCGACTTCTAAGACCCCATCTACACTACGCCGGAGGAATTTTGAAAACGCAATAATCACCGATCATTTTGGATTTGTGTTTTGAGGAAATCTCGGTCAGGAAATCACATGATTATTGTGACGTCGGCGTTTTAGAAAAGCTCCGTTTTCAAAATGTTTTTGCCTTTCACACGAAAACGAAAAGTGGTAGCTCTCAGATTCCTCTGTTTTCGTGACGGATTAGTGTGGACAGTAGGCTTAACTGTAGAGATAAAGATCCGTTTTCAAATTTCTGCGGCGTAGCGTGGACGATGCCTAGATGGCCAGGTTCTACTGTACTAATTCCAAGAGCATTAATAGTGTGCATGGCCATTGAAAAGGCCTATTTCCTAGCTGTATATCAAAGAAATAACGATCCTTTCTCCTGTTGTCGAGTACAAGTGAGAGAAAGCTGGGCTGGAAGAACAGAAGAAAAAAATCTTTAGAATCTACCTAGTGGAAAAATAAATTGACAATCTGCTAGACTAATGGGTCGTCTTTAAAAAGTTCTCAAACTCATTAATAATTCATCAAGTTAAACAAAGGAAGTCATGACCGTGACGGTGTTCGGATATCTGATCTTAATTAGCATAGATTTCTACGTTTGTAATTGTCCATTTCCTCCTTAGTTTTAGTTTCGATTGAGAAGATATATCAAACACTTAAGACAGTGTTTGACCACATTTCCAAACACCTCGAAGCTCGTCAAAAATACTCCGCTACGCGTCGTATTTTCAACTCTCTTCTCGGTGTTTGGAAATGTGGTCAAACACGGTGTTTCGTGTTTGACATACTACTTGAACAATCATAGAAAATTGAATTGTTCAGAACTTACCTTCAGTTATCAAAATTTAGTAAATACAATTTGAATTAAATAAATAGTGTTTTTCACGTGTTCTGATTGGCTGAGTTGGAGGTGTTTAGCAAAGTGCTATTGAGCTCCACTACGGTGATTAACGATCAATGCGCAACGCGGGTAGACTAATTTTTGTTCAATGACTTTAAAATTATACCACGTTTTCTGTCAATCGTACTTCCCTGTGATTCCATGTTGTTTGAATAAATCGAGCCTTGAATTAAATAAAAACAATATTTATTAGTCGGACCTCTTGTGGAAGTTAAATAATGTTTTTAGCTATCGGCAGGTTTTTAAGCTTAGATAAGTCTCGTTTTCGCGCTTACCTGCATATTTTGCCACCACATTATTGCATCTCATATCGACCAAACGCGAGTGAAATAATTGCTTTATTAAAAACGCCCCCAAAATATAGAAAACTAAAATAAAGTAAAAAAAATAGTGAAACGCTACAAAACAATAATCGTTGGATGTTGTCCAACGACCACGTATGCTTTCCATATTTGCAGAGCATGGTATAATGGCTCATATACCATGATGGGTAGTAGGTCGGTCCAATTGTGCTCGTAAGATGCTGAAAAGGTTCTTACTGGAATGCTAAAAAGTTGCTAAAATATTGCCAAAAATCCATTCTGACAAAAAAAAAAACCAAACAAACAAACAAAAAAAACAAAAAAAAAATCCAAAAGTTGGCAGCTAAATTTCTTGAAATTTTTATATATATGTTAATTAAAAGTTTTATTGTTCGTTCTTCACAATAATTGCTAACATTGGTCAAGAAAAATAGTTTGGAACTTAGCTTAAAAGAATTACTCGCAAATATGTGCGAAATTTAAGGATACTCAGGGAACGATATCAGGGAATTTCAAAGGTTGATAAACATTTAAGAAATTCGCATAAATTGAAGTTTTCTGTGAAATCGTTGGCTTTTTCGTGCTTGATATGTGCTCTAAACCTATATTTTGCTCAGAAGTTGCTCTGAAAAGCAAAACTTGCTCGAGGTGGCTAGAAACGCAAAAGTTGCTGCAAACGCAACAGTTGCCCAAACGTTGCCGAGTAGAATCGGAACAGGCCTAATGGTTAGTCCAATGAAAACTCTTGAATTGTATTATCCAATGATCTAGTTTTTAATAATAATGCATACCCTGATCAAAAGGGTTTGATAATTGTACTATTTAACAAGCACCTAACCAGTTAAGCTTCATATATATACTTATTTCGAGTGTCCTGTTACATATTTTCTGTGAAAAACATCACATATACATATAAACATATTTATAAACATTTTATTGATTTGTGGTATAAATAAACTACTGTTGTTTTTGCTGTTTTGCTCAATAAATAGTCAGAAATTTTAATATGTTATATTTGCGATCAGGAGCTTTACTTGACTTACATTTAAAACGTATATCCAGACGAGTAAATTAAGAGTAATTACATATAAGGCTCAAAAGGCATTTAAATGAGCCAAATTTTCTCGGGAAATCTAAACGTTTCGGGCTTAGCCCTTCTTCAGTAGGTGGAAATTAAGAGCAGTTTGATGTTTTGTTTTTTTGCAAGAAAAACTGCCGCCGCCAGTGTGTTCTTCGAAACTGAATAAAGCTCTTGGTTTGTTTGAACAATTCTTTATTGCTCCGACATTTTATTAATCAACTCATATAGTATGCTTTTTAATATGCCGGAGAGCTTCTTTTTTATATATGGACGCCATTTAGTAAACATTTTTAATTTCATTTGTTTTCCTTTGTGTATCGTTGTTTTGAATTAAAAAGACGGATGGCGGTGTGAGGGCAATTTTAATTATTAATACCTTGGCTTTGGACCATTCAGAATTTCTAATAGATATTATGGGTCTTCTGTAATTTTTTTGTTCCAATAATTGTGTGTCTGAGACATGGGACAAATTTCACTTCTTTGCACCTAAAATGTACAGAGTTACAATCCATGCTTTTTCTTTTTTTTTTTAAGTATGTGATAATTTCAACAGTTGTTAAAAAATAAAAAAAACTATTCATTTTTTTAAACATTTTTATTATTATCACAATATCACTTACATCACTTTCATCACTTTCACTTTTACAAAACTTAAGGCTACAAAAATTACATTACAGGAATTAAGATTACAACTAACACTTAATACATAATATATCCAGGCTTGCTTTGACGCAAATCGTATATTAGATTATAACCATTTACAGTAAGGAGGGGAGAGGCTTCCATAGTGAGAGAAATTTTGCCTTTTGGCCTTTAGAATATAAAATCGATCTTTGCACAATTAACTTGTCTTGTTATACCTGGCACGAAATTGGGGTTTAAATTCGATCCTTTGTAGGAAGATGTGTCTCCTGCCAAGAAGGATGTAATAATTAAAGATATGCATTTCAGGATCTTCGGGATTATAGCCATACATTATAATCAAGTAATCAATTAGTAAACACTCACCACTGTGAATGTTTCAGGATTTAATAGCTTGTTTGGCTTTGATGGAAGAAAAAAATTAAGTGCTACAGAAAAAGAAGATGAAGAACGCGGTATATATAGTAACGAAAATTCCACCGTAAATTTGTGTAATGCGATAATTCTGAAGAAATTTTTTATGGTATTCTTTAATACAAAACACGAAACTTCGATCAATGCCTTCTTTTAGATTTTTAATTGTTGACGAGCTTTATTTAAAAAATTCATTAAAAACTTGTGAACGAAATACGCGCAAATATTCATTTGTTTGAAGGTTTGCTATCGATTTGTGATAAGATACGAGATTTGCAAAGAACAGAGAGGAATTGAGAACATCTAAGCGAAGCCTGATACACACACAGAAGAAAAAGTGGGAGAATTCAAAAGTACTACTGCTCGGGTCAGAGGCACAAACTCTTCAATCTTCAATTTTAAATTGCTTCTGTCGATTGCTTGGCTTTATTGGCTCCATAATGTTGGAAGAACAGTTACATATCTTGTACTCTTTCGCATTGCTCAGTTAAATAGCAACAAAGCTGAACAAGAAATAATGAAATTATTTAAGCTCTGACAAAATCCCGGCATTCAAGATAAAAAGAAACTCCAACTTCCTTTACTTCTACTCTGAGACTTAATTCAAACAAATCGCCCTTCAGCCTAGTTCCCAGGCCTTTTTTCATTACTCGGGTGCAGGCATGCACGTCAACAACTGGGAACAGATTGCATCTCATTTCAACATGATCTCGCGACCTTGTTCCCAGGTTCTTCTCCTTCACGTCCACTGGAGCAAGGGAGAGGACTCTGGCGACGAGGCTGCAAATTTTGCGCCAAATGGAGTGTGTGGGAAGGAAGGAAAATGCCTTTCAGGTCTTCCCACAGAGCCACCTGTTCCTACTCGGCAGAGGGGGCTGGGCACACGGAAAAGAGCCCGCTGTGCCTTTTGTTTGTTAGCTGTGGGTACAAACGCGCATGAGAAGAAGAAATGGTTACCTACTCTATTGACAAAAGAAGTATTGGTGATCGTTTTCGGCTTATTTGAACATATCGCCAAAATAGATCCATGCCTTCTTGATTCGCCCAGTTCCGTCTGAGAGAAAGTCCACAAGATAGAGGTTTACCGGCAGTCATTACGTAATACGTCATTATTTTGTTACGTAATCGGCAATTTTCATATGAAAACTCTGTGTAGCTTTAACGACGGCTTGGCTCAATCCCGTTTAACTTGCGCTACGATACTATGGGGAATGTAAAAGCGAAATGAATTTTAAGAGGCCTTTTAACTAGAGTGGTTTTGATCAAAACACAAGGATATAAAAACGCCGAGCCTTGAGGGGGTGGGGACTTTTGAATTATCAACATGTACTTGAATCCTTCGGTAAAAACATATTTATTAGAAAACGAGTATTTTTCTCCTTCCGCAATAAAGACGTATTTAAAGAGGTTTGTTTTGATTTTCTTTTTCTGATTACACCGCACAACTGACCAAACAGGTCCGCCTACATCTTTCTTCACTCGAGGAATCCATTCTGAGAACGATTTGCTCGCTTTGTTTTGCAGACCAAAAATATTGGACGTTTTGTAGTTGGAGAGGGTATATATAACCATCATTCCACGAGTATGAGTCCAACGCACCATAAAACCCATGTAGTAACTTGCTGCTACATGGTTGATTCTGTAACACCCTTAAGAAACGATATAATATAAACCCTCCAAACTGATCCTTGCGGCAAGGAGAAGAGATTAAGATAGAACCTGATGAGATAAAGAAACCATTTCTTGTCTCATTTCTGGGTAAATATCTTTTTCTTGAGGTTAAGATCAGTTTTCCGTTTTATTTTTTTGATTATCAAAAGATATTTACTGATCTAGGTCTGCAACTGATCCGGCTCTGCAGATTTGTTTCTCGCCGTGGTTTTTCCTTTTATTACATGTTTTTTGTCATTAATTACTCAGTCGGGAGTGATCAGCTTCTTATCTCTCCTTACAACGTCAGTGGATTTTCAAACAGAAACAGAAAATCAAAAAGGAAGTCATCTTGATGTACTACCAGATTCTCAGAATCAGCTTTGAAAGGAATGTATGGCAGTTAATAAGGAGAGTTGAAGTGTTCATTAACGGTCAGAAACTGATATTGTCGAAAAAGAACAGAGAAGCAAGCGAATTGTGCAAACAATTGAAGCTTTGCACTCTGTTGTTACACGCATGTTCGATACCGAACGTGTGATGTATCTTCTTGTGTGATCAAAGAGCTTTATGCAGCGTCATGTAATTTCTCTGTCCGAGTTTTTTCAAATCCAAATCCAAAATGACCGGTATTTGTTGCGTTTTTAAATTCCTCTGGCGTCGTGTGGACGGAAAACATTTGATGCGTTTTCAGAGTGAAAACGCCGTTTTCAAATTCCTACAGCGTGGTGTGGGCTGGTGATACTTTTCGAGAATGCTAGTGAAACGCTTAGTGTTAACTGACAACTCAGCCTTGGCGCCCACTGAGGGTCACTGAGGAAGCCATATTTGTTATGGATGACGTCATCCATCTGTTTACCCAGTAGTAATGTTGCTCGGACTCTGCACAAAGTCAAAGTACGAAAGTGGAGTTGAAATAACTCAGGACACCTTGTAAGAAATTTTACATGGCATATGGCGTAGTGATATTTAGCAGATGAACTTTCCAAACTCGCCGAAGAACAAGAAGAATTAATTATGTTGACTGAAAGAAACTTAGCTAGGGGAGTTCTTTCCTCTTCTGTCACCGTATTTTCCGCTGTTAAGCTGGTCACGTTTTCAAGTATTGTCTTGTCTTCTGTACATAATCTAAAGCGTGGGAAAACTGAATCTTATCAGCGGGAAATAAAAATCAGTGTTTGAATCGCCATAGAGCGATAATCATTTATTTCATGGTTAGCAACGACATGAGAGTTATCGACACCTTGAATATCAGCCGTTTGACAAGTCGCAACACTTCGATTCTGGCATCGTTTGCGAAAGCAAACGTAAAACTAATTAAAGTGTCAGACCTGAAATTGTGAAAAGTAGCTTACAAAACGCGAGTCTTTAAATTATGACCGGCACATTGTATTGGCTTTTTGTAATGGGATTTTATTACTTTTTTGTCATGCATGGAAATGCCCTCTTGAGTTCTGTATTGTATGTTTATGTTAAAAAAAAAAAAAAATTGTGAATTACTCTGTGAAACATCCCAGGTGTACTAAAATTAACCACCGCTTTAACAACAGCACGTCAATTTCTTTCTCGCAAGTTTAGTTTTATTACTAGAAATTTAGCGCAGGAAGTTCATTACAGAGGGAATTTCATCCTCAGGCTTGAAAATATATTCAGAGTGAAATAATTTGGCTGACAATCAGAGAGCTAGACATTTACTCCAAATTCTTAATTTCTCTTCTCAAACATGTTGATCTTCATTAGCATGATCAATTTTCTTCTCCTGAAAAGGGCTCGTATTAAATATAATTGGCTTCATATTCCATTTTTTTTTAGCTAGCCATTCTTTGGGACCTGTCTCGGTAAAATAAGAAATCGCGCCGAAAACATCGATGTTCAACTGAATTCTAAAAAGAAAAATATTCTCGTAAATATTATTGAGAAATAACTTACTTGTTTATCGGTGAATATTTGATTTTGATTTTCTTAGCCTTGCGTAGAGTCCATATCCTTCCAAAAATCAAAGAAAAATATCCGCTTTGGAACTGAACTTCTAATTGTTGACCGAGAGTTGACGATTATGTGTTACGGAATAAATATCCTTAATGTCTTTTACTGCATGAATCCCCAATAACTGAAGAGATTTTCACCTGAAACAAACCCAACCGTTCAGTTGTTTGTTCAGAGTTTTGTCATAAAGTTCAATTCTTGTAAAATCTGACACGAAAACAACAAACAAATACAATTTAGTGTTTTATTTTAATGCCGTTCAGAGACCTACATTGTCGAAAGAACTGGAAGCAGTTAATGTACATTGAATTCAGAATAAACTAATGGTTTCTTTTTGTATTTCACTGCGGCTTTCTTTGTCAGCAAGACCATACATACCGTTGTTTCCTACATAACTTTGTGAGTCGATAACAGCTGTGTTACTGTCTTTTGCTAAAGGAGCGACTTGGACAAGTCTTGACGGAGATTTTAAACCTCGTTGGAATAAAAGCATTAACCCATTCCTGAAATTCGGGACTCGCCAAGCATATAAACCAGGATTAATTCCCGACGAGAAAAACCCCACTGTCAACGTTATGTCTCGCGCCAAAAGAAGCTTTTCAGATCGACAATTCTGGCAAAATACGAGGACAAAATCGACGACTACAAACGGACCCCAAGCAACGAGGAAAACCATCAACATAATAAAAACTGTCATAGAAACTCTACGTTCGCGAGACACCATCTTTTTGACATGTGTTGCTTCTTTTCTATCGGTGGATATTTTCAAGTTGGAGATTTTGTCTTTTAACGTCCGCAGCAATCCGTAGTAGGATAAGAGCATCAGTGTAGCTGGGAGTAATACGCCCAAACCATAGAGGTACACTTGAAAACTGGCGCTTCGCCATCCCACGAGAGGCAGTACAGAGAAGTGAATAGAGAACAGCCAAATAATTAACAGCGCCACGCGAACGCGGATCGGCGAAACCAGGGAACGGTATTTAAACGGTCGTACCACGGCGAGAAAACGATCGATCATCAAAGCCGAGATGTTCACAATGGAGCAAACGCAAGATAGAACGGCAAAAATATAATAACTGAAGAGGACGTCTCGGTTCTTCGTCCAGTAACTAGCTGCGTTTATAGGCTCTACTGTGATTCCAACTAAAATATCCGCAATGGCCAAGTTGATGACAAAATACGAGTTAGATACTCGGCGCAATTTTTTTCCCGGATCCAAAATGTACACCACGCACACTAAGACATTGCCAACGACCGTGTAAATTCCAAAAATGACAAACACGATCGCCAAGGCGGCATTGGGCGTCAGGAGATATCCATCATAAAATATATAAAGTTTCATGTTGCCAGAGTTTGAATCCGATGTATGGTTGATGCTGGCTAACCTCCGCAGTTTTCCTGCGTCGCTACACAACCCCGGGTGAAAATACGTCTTATTTGATATTTTCCTGTATATAGGTCTATAAGCGTCTCACAGCATGGGGACTATATCGTACTTTTGTGCGCGGCACGATAGCATCTTAAAGGGAAGTCAAGTCTCTTAGCAAATGTGATCATCTTGGCGATGTGCAGGTCATTTATATAAGCTTCTCATTCTGTGAAAAACAATTAAGTCGTATTTTAGCGAGTCATTATTTGTGCGTATTTAGACAGGTGTTATCCACGAGCTGAGTTTCAAGTCACTTTCCGCCTCTCTACCGAGAGAGGTGAAAATATAAACATCCGAATCCATGAATCTAAATCCGAAATCGTCGAACTGATAGCAGTGACGCGTTCATCGTTTGGTTCGAAATGTTTGATCTACGCGATAACAGCGATTTTACATTACGATTAAACGATTTCAGTTTTTCTCCTGAAAAAAAAAAGGGCTACTTCTTTAGAATAAAACTCATCATGTTTACATCTGAATATATTAAAAATATCGCTAGCTCTTTCGTTTGTTATTTTGAATGACGCATCTACGGAAATGAGCTTGGAACACCGCACCGTTTCGAGGTAGTGCGCGGTCAAAATCTTTTATGAGGCTGCGACGGAGATGTTGAATTTGTATTTACTTTGCGTCTGGGGAGGAACAAGAGAGCCTCATATCGATTATTTAAATGACATTCTTTTGAAAGATGATTTCTGTGTTTGGATTATCACTGGGGAAACAAACAAACACACATAGCAACGAAAACTTAAACTACTTTCCCCGATCATGCGGCATAAATGCTTGTAATATGCTAATAACAACATGATCAGTTTTTTTAGAAGTCGCTCTCAATTTTACCAGCCCGATGAACTATAAGGCTTTTGTTAAATTGTGAAACTCTTAGAATTTTGGCGCGACTTTTACAAAGGTTAGTTGCTTTGTTCACAGGTCGAGTTTTGTGGAAACACTAGTAATTAAATAATGAGAGAAAATGGATTTAAAAGCGCGAAACGGTGTGAGGCGGATATTAGTGTTTTCATTGGGAGAAAAAAAGCAAAATGTAATTATAATAGACTAGTCACTGAAGAACACTGCACCTGTTTTCATAATAGAGTATATTTATTTTTCTGAGCAAATTGAGAAAACAGCGAGAAACAGGCGAATTCGTGCAGTTAGTAAGCATGGAAAAGGATTAAAATTCTTATTTGCACAGTCGAATTTAACGGGCGAAAATTCGTGATTACACTGCACTGACAGTATTAAAACTAATTTATAGCTCTGTCTTTATTATTTGCTGTAAAAACAGAGAAAATGACGCCCAAAGGTTTGCTAATGAGATCTTTCAAACACTGTTTTAAAATTAATCAACATGAAACAGTATAGTTTATCATTTTGTACATACAGAATTAAAAATTACAGAATTAAAAAAGGAGTTGTTGTTAAGCTATAATCAGTGTTCAAGTTTGTTTATGAAGGAATAAAAAAAGGCTGCATTTCTTTTTTTGAAAACTGTTCAGCTCAACGGGGATCTTGCGTCCTTCAGTGGCGGTTTAATATAACTTTATTCCCAAAACTTCGAAATATGGAAAAATGCTTGTATTCCCACCGGGCAATTAGAACTCACCAAGTGCCTTTTCATTTCAGTGATTTCGGAATGGTTCCGGCCCTTTATTATTTTTTTCTATTAATAATTTTTTAGCTGTATCTAATCTATTTTATTTCTTAGTCGTTCTATCACAGAAGAAAGACTTTTAGTCAACTACTTGCTTTTGACAAAACAAGATCTTTATGAAAACCTGCTTCTAGGATTATATTTCAGCAATTTAAAATCACTCTACCTCTGGGTAATGATTATACTGACGGGAAAAAATAGCAAACAATGAAACAAAAACGCTTTGATCACGCATTCACATAAGGCGAGAAAAGTCTTGTCAAAACAAACGAAAAAACTTTACTAGTTTTAGCATGATATAGATTTGACGTTTTAAAAGCTTAAAACCAAGACTGCTCTACTCTTTTAAAAGAAAATACATCTTATTGAAATTCACATACAGACCGCTGTTTGAATAAGTTGCTCTTGCACGTTTTTTACGGCATTAAAATTGCTGGAAAAAAAACACTTTCACTTTATTTGCACCAGCTAATCCATTGTGAAAAACACACTGCCTATTCGTTCTTTTTCATCTACATATACCTTTGTGCTCGGTTCATGTTCAGGAGGTCAGACACCTTGCCGGTCAATGGCCTGGCTTTGAAAAACTTGAAGCTAAAGCGCAAGAAATATTGGCCAAGCTCAGCATTTACACTGCGAGCATTTTGTAACAGTCAAGCTTAAATTAGATAATGTCCAAAGATCATTTTCAATTTCTTTAAGCTCTCTTGTACAGGTTTTAATAACTGCCAAAATTCTTCATAAACGGCAGGCGGCCTTTTATCTTAACTTTAGATAATTCCAAAGCAAAGATCGAAATACAAAACAGAAAGTGCAATTGTAAATAAGCGGAAATTGCAAGCGGCTAAAACTGAGCGGGAAGCTTTGGCAGGGTGTCTTTTATTACAACAATGATATTAAATTGATGTTAGATTAAAACAATAATAATTTGTGAGCTGCAATCTCAAAAAAAGAACATCTCTCAGCTCTCGTTTGATGATCGAAAATGTCAGCGCCCTCTTCTAATCGATTGGAACGTCACTAACGAAAAGAAACAGGTATAGTTATTTTTCGGGAAACACCCGAAAAGTTTCGGATTTCTATCAAACAAGCAGGACATTTTGCGAGAGCTCGCGAGCACACCGGCCTAGCGCCTTCGGCCAAACTACTCGGAACTGGTGCTTATTTTTAATTCGCGCGCTTTAGAATGGAGAGTATTCAAGTTGACTGACTCTCGCGGGAAATCACTCAAGCCACACAGGCTAGGCTTCTTGTGTTTCTTTCGCTATGAAGCTCAAAAACTTGTATAGAATTTTTCGTTGGTGATCACCAATTGTTTATCATTTTGTAGTTATTAGCCTTGTGATTTTAGGGTCCGCCATGTCTACACAGTGAGTCATATGACTTCAAGTTGTTTATCTTAGTTTATCAAGAGTACATAAGCTCCGAACAAAACCCGATCAATAGTCATGTTCGAGTTTGTCTACTGGCCTTAGTCTTTATCTCCAACAAAGTTCCTGTTTAGGTTTGTTGCATTTGTTCTCTAAACTTTAGTTTCTGTTGGTTGTTTCATGATCAAGAACTTTGTAGTTCGATTCTGAAAGTCAAGTGATAATTAGTGTTTGGGTTAGTATTCCGGCTTAAAAGATGCTCAATCCTCCGAGGTCAGTTCGTGCCGTGTGGCCCACACATGGCTACCGATAGGCTATTTAAGTGCATGAGTAATTGTTAGTCAAATAGTAGTTCTTGAGGAGTAGCACCTTTAGTAGTAGAAGCAGCTGTACAAGTAAGACGGAGACGTCCAAAGAATAAAAGCCCCAGAGACCAGAGTCTCAGGACCTCCTCGCTTTGTCGATAAAGAGAGAGATCCAATACTTTTGTTGTTTAGAGCGCGCGACAGTCAAACCGCGCATCAATTATCGCTGACTTCAAGCTACCCATATACCGAAAAGCCCGAAGAAATGACAAAAGCCGACATTTTCACTTTTGCACACTTTGATGAAACCAAGAGATTATCAAGGTAAGCTTACCTTGATAATCTCTTGATGAAACTCAAAGACCGTAAGATGGGATAACTCCTGTAAAACTGGTGTATTTCTACAGCCCGCTCTCTCGCACTGAGCTCGCTTTCACATGGTAAGCTTATATTTAAGTCCAAAAACAAGTCTTGATAATTTTCATATTAAACTTGCTAATGCCAAGTTCGCCAAGACTCCTAGACATATACAGAGGAAGAAAATAACGGTCATTCAAGCATTCTGAGCAGACGTTTTCATCGATGATTATGAACGCCACTTCATGCATTCTGGGCAGAATAGAAGTTTTCAATGCTGATTATAAACGCATGCGTTATACCCCTTGAGCAGAAGTTTTCAATGTTAATTATGAACGCATTCGTCATGCATTCTGAGTAGAAGTTTTCGTGGCTGATTTTAAACGCATACGTCGTGCATTCTGAGCAGAACAGAAGTTTTCAATGTTGATTATAAACGCATGCGGGCAATCAAAGAGTCTGCAGTCGAACGGGCACGAAGACTTCAAAAAACGAAGTCATGGTGCTCAGTACTCCAATAATCCTGATCTATAATTAGTGAGACAATCTCAGATAGTGCAGTGTACAATGTATAGCTCTGACACAATACTCACAACACAGGTCCTCACCCCTGCCGTTCACTTCCGGTTTTCAGTGACTATGGTAGTCAGTTCGAGCTTTTGCCCTTACAGGTCTTCCGTCTCGGACTAAGTAGATCGGGAAAGCCTGGAGAAAAGACTTCTGTGGCTAAAAGTGGGGGCCGCGGTTACCTCATGGTTAGTGAGCTCGTCTCCGGATCGAGCACTCCGGGTTCGAGCTCTGGCCGGGGACATTGCGTTGTGTCTTGCGCAAGACACTTTACTCTCACAGTGCCTCTCTCCACCCAGGTGTATAAATGGGTGCCGGGGGTGACCCTGCGGTAGGCTAGCATTCCATTCAGGGGGGAGTAGAAATATTCCTCGTCGCTTAATGCTACAGAAACCGGAATAAGCTCCGGCCTGATGGGCCATTTGGCTCGTATGCGGACACATTTACCTCAGAGTAAAAGAAATAGAAAATCGGGAGTGATTTTCAAGAACTAAAACAAGTGCTTGCCTCTCAAACGTTTTTATTTGATTCAACAAACTTTGACATAACTTCTGACAAACCAACACAAAAAAATTAATGAGTCCCCTACAACAAATTTGTTACAAATAAATCAGCAAATCTCTTCTGCACTGAGGTGATATTTGTGATTAGTCGTGCTATGAAAGACTTCGATAGCATTGGCTTGCTTCTAAGAGCATAGGTCAAAAATAGCGCTCATTGCCCCGACTACAGAAGTACTTATTCAATTGAATTTATCGCGAATCAGTAATTTGAGCTTTTGTTATGGTATCCAAATAGCTTAAAAATAAAAATAAATCAGCGAGCTTATCAAATTTTTGAAACGTAATAACTACAGTTAAAAGTTTGACATCTACGTGAAAATTTCAAACATACATAAGAACTTGACCACGATATTAATAAAAGTATTTTTTAGACGATCTCTACTAAGCGAATCAATGCTTAAGGAATAAAACAAAATAGAGCGGAAGACTCTTATGGATCTAATTCTTATCTCCCCTTCGCTTATTGAACCAATTTTTCATCACACTTTTGAGCTTGCTTTTCATGGCTTTTCCTCGCTTCATCCAGTGCTTCATCTTCTGGTTTCTTCGTTCTGACATAAGGCGGGAGAGTATATTAATCCGGGAGGACTCCTCCTCCGATACGGGAGCCTCTTCTTCATCCCCCTCCTCCTCTTCCTCATCATCGTCATCCTCCTCTTCGACTGCTCCTGCCACTGGCACTTCGTCCTCACCTTCCTCTTCTTCCGATTCTTCACCAGTCTGCGCCTCATCATTTACCACTTCTTGATTCCATTCCTCGTCGGGGTACTCCGTGGGCAGTACCTCTGTGGTAGGCGTTGATAGCATCTCAGTTGGCTCGAGCTGGTCCGTGGTAACGTCGGGTGTGCTCGGTAGTTCTTCGGGCTCGGTGGTAATCGAGATCGTCGGGGCAAATTCGTCAGTGAAAGGTCCATCAGTAATTAGCTCATCAGTGAAAGTCGCCTCTGACGCTTCTTCGCTTTCTTCCGCTGACAGTTCCTCTTCTGTGCCGGGTCCTAATTCTTCTGCTTTCTCTTTCAGTTCGCGCAGTTTCACTTGGAAGGCTTCTTTCATTTCTCTGTAGGGAGAGAGAGAGAGAGAGAGAAAGAAAAAAAGGGGGGATCAGTATGTATAGTGCTGTCTTTTCTTTCGTCAATCTATCAAAGCCACTCAACTTGGAAAATGGATAGTCTGCACACTGTGGAAATTGTGAAGCCACTGCAGTGAGCTTTTAAACCGTGTCATATATTATCATTTATATAACGAGCAAGAGAAATGGAAAGTACCTCTTCTGATTATATATTCAACAAAAT
The DNA here is from genome assembly GCF_042242905.1 of Orbicella faveolata. Classification (NCBI taxonomy): domain Eukaryota; kingdom Metazoa; phylum Cnidaria; class Anthozoa; order Scleractinia; family Merulinidae; genus Orbicella; species Orbicella faveolata. Next base: position 10,085,234 of record NW_028301577.1, on the reverse strand, counting down.
ATCTTTGGCCAATGAAGAATGCATAAATAAGTTGTAGCGTGCAGTGAGGAAATCGTTTCAAATCCACTTCGAATTAAAGGTCAGGCTCCCTCGTCCGACTGACCCACTTTCTTGAGAGGGACCAACCTCGTCCCAGAGAGACAGAGAGAGAGAGAGAGAGAGTGAGTCCATTCTACTTACATGATAAGGGACTTCACCCCCGCGCGAATATCCTTAATTTTCTTCCAAGGTTTTTCGGGAGCAGTAGCGTCCAGTCTTTCCTCGAGGCTGTCAATCTCCCGTTTGAACTGCTCAAGGTTTTCCGCTGTCATGCTCTTAAACGACTGCCATTTCTAAAAGTTTAAAAAGACCAAATAAATAACCTGGTCATTCAATAGCCTGCTAGAAGGCTCATGTACACGCACGAACACCAGGCTCCTCCCCGCCAGATCGCTTCCCTCGCGCGCGTGATTAAAAGGTGAGCCTGCTCCCAGGCAGGCTGGCAATTCAGGTGGTACGAGACATTCACGCTTGTCATTGTTAAAGGAGCTCTGCAATAGTATCCTGAGTTATAACTAGTTTACTAAAGTAGAAATGGTTAAGGACGGAGAAGATTAACACGGATTAAAAAAGTCAACCTTGAAAAATTTAGGCTAAAATTTTTAAGATACGTAAATCGTGACGTAGCTTCGTTAAAAAAACATAACGCTACACTGACCTCTTCAGCTTGTTGGCGCCAGGTACCTTTGTTTTCCTTCCACATTTTGACCAGTTCGTCTTTGTTCTCACCAGCTTTGTTTTTAAGTTCCTTATACATTTCTTTCATCTGCTTCTTTCGCTCCTTCCACTCTTCCTTCTGATTGTTGACCTTTTCTTCGATCTTTTCTTCGATCTCTTTCCACATTTTTTTCACCTTTTCGGTTGGTTGTAGCTTCTCTTCCACGGTTTCTTGAATTTCTTCGACATTTTTGCTCGCCTTCGCTATTATCTCCCTTCCAGCTTCTTTGATTTTCTCAAGAGCTTCGTTGCCGGTTTCGAAGGACGGGAACGAGAATCCACATGCTTTTGAGAAAAGGATGAAAAAATAGAGAAATAAAAAGAGAAGAATTAAAATGCGACTGTTAGTCTCACCATTTTCAATCCGGCACTTCCGATATAGATTATTAATCCTAAGAATTCAAGAATCTTGCCAATCAAATGATGTTCACGTATGTATTTTCTGGCCTACTTTTTTCCTTGTGCCAAGGCCCCCTCGGCTATAAGGGGGACAGACTGCCCTGGGAACAAGGACGAGGATAACCGCGGGGGATAAAGAAAACTTCAAGTGAAATTTTGGCTTCAATACGAGATGTTTCGTTTCCAAAATTACAAAAACTATAATCGACGTACGTTGTGTGTGGGCTCGTTTTCGAGCAATTTTGCACAGTTTTATTAAATTTTTAACTTGTGTCGAATGGGCCTACCAGAAGGACTAACTTGAGCAGGACAAATACAGTTTTGAACAAAAGAGAGCTCAAACAATAGCTCTGATATCACGAGTAAACAGTCATGTTTTTGGTGCTGTATCATGTAGTTCACTTATAGAAGGAAAAACCTTTCTGAAGAAATATTTTTGAAAGAAAGTTCTTGAATTTTGTTGAAATCCGCAGGAGGCGAGGGATTACTAATTTGGACTTTGGTCTCATCTTAACTGCTTCTTGATGAGTTGACAATCTCGTGATTCGCAGATTGTTGTTTGTGTCACCTTTTACAGCTTGAGTTGAGTAAAATAATTGGATTCTACAAATCGACTTGAAGCCTGTGAGAGCATCCGGATTTTTCCGGCTCTTGTTTCTCAAGTTTATGGGGCAGACAGACTGTTAGTCTCACCATTTTCGATTAGGCACAAGGCTCTTGTTTCTCTAGTTTATGGGGCAGGCAGACTGCTTGAGCAGTCTCTGTTTTGAAGCATTTGAAATCGAGAGGAAGAGTTGAAGTCGATACACGGCAGAGTGGAGGTGTGATAAACGTGCCGAGGGGCAAGAAAAAAGCAACGAAAAATATTTTGGCCTCGCGCTACGCATTGCGCTTCGCGTTTTGCTCACGAAAACAACAAGCTATCATAAGCTCAGCACACGCGCTAAATCTCAGCCAAAAGGCCAAGGAGACCTCAAGAGCAGCTACTTTCACGAATAGTCATTTCAAAACATCGTTCAAGGTCCGAAATTCTAAGAATAAATGAAGACAAAACACGATGTCATCGAGTCATCGAGGAAATCGATCCTGCAGGGTATGAGCCCCCCCACACAGATGCTCTTTGGACTCGTCAGATGTTGTCTGCGTAATAAAAATAAGATCATCGAAGAAATTCGATTCTCGCAAAAACATAATCCGAGATGCTCAGAAGTAAGACTTCCTGGGGTGAGATATTCGATAGATGTTTTATACAACAACCTCAAAGAAAAGGTACAGTCGATTTCTCCAACCCTCGATTTTTCAAATCTCCCCGCGATAACTCGAACAAAAGTCGCTTCTCTATTCAGTCGAACATTGTAATTCTGGAGCAGCCCGATTTTTCAAACCATGCATTTTTGATCAATTTTCGTTTCAGTGGAGGTTCCAAAAATCCGCTGTGTTAATTTTCTCGGCGCGTGAAACGAGAGCTGAAAATACCGGATGCTCTCGCAGGCTAGTTGTAAAGCATATGCACTCAAAACGTCTCAGATTCTTTGGAGTTTAATAAATTAACTGTGCAAAATTCTACGTCACAAACTTGATCCTAATAATATACTTGTATATGTTAGAAATTGTCCCTCGCTTCTAGAAGTTGGAGAAGAACGGACGTCATTTATTTGAACATTAAGAAAATAAACATGGCAGGAACTTCAACCGTGATCTATGAAACAAATTTCCTAAGAAAATTCGAGGAGGGAAGGGAAGTCTCCTAGCCAACCATAACAAGACGGGAAGTTGATAATTGCCGTGATAAGCATTCTTCTCCGAACATGTTTTTCCCTAAGATCATACTGACTTTGTTCAGACCCAGTAAAACAACACTAGACTTGGAATAAGCCCGGAGTTAATGTCATGAGATCTTCAGGAAATCCTTGAGAAAAGTAAACATGCACTTTGGGATTGAGTGAGCTTGAGCTCATGGTTTCGAGAGATTAGGAAAAATTCCTTCAAATGTATCCATTTACGAATTGCGTTGTGATTTCCCGTTTGGCTACGCAACGTTTGGTGATCATAAAGGATTCTGTAACATTGCGCCGGAAATAGCGGTAACCGAAAAAAAAAAAAGGAAAAACAGAATTTAACGAAATCTGCAATCAAAAGGCAGGTACAATGAGAAAATCCCACTGATCGCCGTAACAGCCATGACGCTCTTCGTGTTTGGTCTTTTTAGAAGACAAGAATTTCCGGACACCATTTTTTTTTTTTCTCAGGCTAAAATTCGGACAAAATCAGAGATCAAGTACTGTGTTTTATAGCTTGAGTGCAGATTGTCTTACTCCACTTTCTAGTTTTCTTTTATTTACATGGACAAGCGTGAAGGAAGGATGAAACTTTTCACTGTTCTAGTTCACGCAGCGCGGATTTCGCGTGGTTAGCCGCGCGTTCTTTCTCGCGACTTTATTACGACAAAACGTTTTTCGAGACGTGCGCTAAAGAAAACTCTCAAAACTCAAGCAGTTATACAAAGTATCGAAACAGCCAACCTGAATCTTCAATTTCGGTGGTAAAAAGAAAGGAACATTTGGTTTTAACGTCCAGAAAACGTTAACAAAGAGGTCAACGCCAGAAAGATACTGACAAATATTAAAATGTATCGATGTCAAGAGGTTGTTGCGTTGTTTCTAATTCTTCGAGTAGAGAGGAATCAAAACGTAAACACATACCTTGTTGAATAACTACGCAAACCAGGATCGCTACAGCAACCTTCATCTTGGTATTCCGCTCGATGTGTCCCCAAGTTTTTAGCGAGTGGTTGTGTAATGTGCAAGTGAGGCGTCTCGCAGGACAATCAGGCCTTTATAACCGGGTTTAAAATTTGAGAAGGCATTGACAGAAGTGGCCACGTTGGAATGCTGAAACGGATATTACGTCATCAACAATTGAAGTCAGGTTACAAGGTCATTTGAACGATCATTCGCGAGAAATAAATTGTTTTTTTTTTTTTTTCGGGCATAGGCCAGAACTATATATCCTAGCATCTCATCCTCAATTCCTCTCAAAGAACCTTTTAGAAATCTTTTTGCTCCGATTGTCTGTACAGTAGGTCGCTGTGGATGCCACTGATCGCTGACCTGGGTAAGGCGGGAAATCGGGCAAATATTGGTGGGAAGTATTTTTCTCAAATGGCAGCTCGTGTTCTCTGCACGCGAAATGACGTGCTTTGATCTCAACAATGGTAGCAGTCGAACTCATCAATCAACGGAACTTGACTACAGGCTCCCCAGGGGGAGGGGCACTCCCTTAATGGGCAATATGGGTATGTGCGGCCCTAAAGGGTTTGATTTTTTTTAATTACAGATTTTGGTCTTTTAAAAAATAGGGTAAGGGTTTTGGGAAGAGGGCCGCACACCCCTACCCAATTTTTCTACGAGTAGCCCCCCGGGCGTAAAGGTGTCAAGCTTTAGCCTGCGTCACGAGCGAAGAGTTCCGAGTTTCTCGCCTGCTGGCTGGTCGCGCGAAAATTGGGGCGAGAGCACAAAATTTTCAGAGAGGGGGTGGTAGGGAAGAGCTCTGTACGCTTTCTACCCAGTATGTGAGTACAATTTCGCTAATGATGACGTAATCCACTTTTGTGGGTTTCTTTACGAGGTGCGAAGCCGCGGCATCAAGAAGTGTATGTTTGATTTACACATTCATTCACGCACCCTCCCCGACGAAGGGGACGGAAAGATTGCGCGGTACCTCTACTGCTGGGAGATCTTGAACCTCGTTCCAGGGCCCGTGCTCTTTCTCTACATAGTCTCTAGTATCAGTGCATGATTCTCGCTTCTCGTCTTCAATTCCAGTGGCTCCAGGTTCATAACCAGAGTGCCCACTAATGTTTATACTCTTTTTGTACAACTGGCAGATTTGTACTCATGCCCACAATCAATCCGTGATCACAAAGGCTCATATTAAAAAAAACAAAAAAAAAAAAAACAACAACAACAAAAACAAAACCTGGCAATTTTTCCAATTCTCTAGGGCGGTCGTCTTTTCTTTATCAACTGGCAAAGTATTTCACTCGCCCGTCGACACAACCTATTGAATTTTGTTCAAACTTCGATCTCAGGCGAGGCAGATTAGAGTTAATCACTTCCTGCTTCAAGCTTTTCTCAGAAGAGATGTTTTTTTCTTGCATGTTCTTAGCCAGAGTCACCTATACTCCCAAGAAAACGTGAAAAGGTGCTGGAGGGGTACTTTGGTAGGCTGGGTGGTTATGACCTCCGGTTTTCAAAGTTTGGACCCCGTTTTAGAACGAACCAGCCTTCAAAATGATACCTTAACCTTTAAATAACACATTTGAAAGCCTATATACCTCTTAACGACCTAAAAGTTTGAAGCTTTCGAGCGCACAAAATATTATACTCCATTCTATAAAATGTCTAGAATATGGATACCCCGGTCGTAGTTGTTCAAAGGATGGATAGCACTATCAAACGCATAAATCCGTTCAATATCCAGTGGATGGCTGATGGAGTTTGTTTTGTTAACACATATCCAGTGGATAGCGACTTATCGGGTGGCGTTATCCACCTTTTGAACAATCTACCTTCGGGACTGTCAAATCCCCACCCCTTTGTGCGTACTATTCCCGGTTATTGAGGTAGTTTGGGGGTTCCCGTCTCCCTTGAGATAAAAAGAATACCAAAGAAAGAAAGCTCGCGAGGATGGCGCTGACACTTGTCCAGGCCCCAGTCTTATCTGCGTGCTAGCTTGTAAGCATCCTCGCAGACCCAGGGGACAGTCAGTGGGTGAAAGTCAAAACATCGGGGAACCGTACTTGGGCAAAGAAGGGAGAGAACAACATTATTCTTCACCGAAGGGAGAGAACAACATTTTTCTTCGCCGATTTTTTCACCGTTGTTTTTAGACTTTCTCTCACTGATGACTGCCCCTGGATCTCTGATCTGAGGATGGCTTGTTAAGCCCGGTTCTCACTTGCGACGCAAGCGTAAGCGAAGCATAATAAAAGAAACCTATGCGCTAACTAATGGGGACGACCGGGCATAAGTTACTGTAGGCTCGATTACCAGCCGCTGGTCAAGAAAGGAGCCCGCGCTCCTCCCCCGAAGCCAAGCTCTTCTCGTGGATTGGAGGAACGTGGACCAGACACGAGAGAGCGGCGAAAATCGTGACTAGGCACAAGCATAAGCTGAAGCCTCAAATCCTAGCCTGTGAACAGGCTCTCTGGTCGATCGAGGATGGGGCGAAAAGAAGGAGGGAAGAAAGAGACCAACCCCCACACCATTCCCCCTTCGGCAACTTTACTTCTTGGCCCAGACCCCTCCAGCCGAAGCCTGCTCACAGGCTAATCAAATCCTTACGTTCTTTTTCTGCTTATGTTTGCTAATTTGACTTTCAGACGGCAAATTCATTTTTAGGAATGCAAAAGGACACTAACGCCACAGTTTATACGCCTACTTTTTTTTCACATTTTAATTAGGTGACGTGTAGGCACGTAATGCGTACTAAGAAATGATATTGATTGAACTTGTGAAATTCCTTGGCGACCACCACTAATGTCTGTGGATCATAAATCAAATGTTAAGAATATATTTTTTTTACAAAGTGAAAGTTTTACAGGAAAATGTAGAATTCCAAGCGCAACTTAGTATGTGACACGCCGCACTTAAATAATAATATTAATAACAAAGATTTGTGTGGTGCAAATTCAACATAAGCTTTTAAATGTGCCTCACAAAATGATAGAAAAGAAAATAAGAAAACAACAAATAAATACATATATAGATAAAATAAATTACAAATCTAATATTCGTTAATTAACTAATCAATTAAAGGCCAGTTCAAAGATATGTTTTCAGTAAGTGAGTCAATCTGTTAAAGCCGTTGAGGAAGCGTGTTCCACAGTTTTGGTGCTGCAACAATAAAAGCCCAAAAGTAGCAAGTCTTGACAGCAGAAGACCTTAAAAGGATAGGAGTTCATCATTTGATTGCAGACTATAACTGGTGCTAGGTTTAAGAGAAATTAGGTCACATATATACTTTGGAGCTAATCCACCAATGGTCTTAAAAAAAAAAAAAAAAGTAATCACTTGAGAATCATGTATTGATCAAATAGAGACATCAACATTCCTAGTCATTTGATAAGTTGATACACCCTGGGGGGGGGGGGGGGTCCAAATTCAACATCATTCGGTTGATGTTAGGGGACAATACTGTTGGGATGTGTGGAAGGGGATTTGAACAAGTTGCCACCAGATCTGGTGAAGCGTTGCAACACTTTTCTTTGTACAGAGTGTGGATCAAAAGCAATGCCTTCAAAATGTTGCTACAGTGTTTGAAGGTTAACATGAAGTCTCACTTGTGAAGAGTTAGTCCCTTTCATGGTTTAATAATAAATAAAAAAAAATCATTGTTCTTAGCACAGTCATGGCTACAAGCAGTTGTTTGCCATTTGAGGGTAACGTTTTTCCTTTTCCACTACTTATTTTTGTGGGGGGTAGGGGCATTTGATTGCGTAGCATGACCCTAAGGCGGGGCCTTTGAACATCACTTTTAGCCCAGGGGATGGGAATATTTCACCAGCTGAAAATCAAAATATCTAATGCCCTTTTTGAGTTTATGGAAATATAAATTTGAATAAACATGTCTGTATGTAGGGGTTACCCAGGGAGGGAATGTTGAAGTTTGGAATTGACTGACACATCACCATGTTTAATTTTATAGAGGAAGGGAATACAGTCTGACAGAGAAGGCTCTTGAAAAAGAAGGGGTACAAGGGAAATGATCAAGAAAGCACGGTCCTTCATTAAGGCTGGGGGGTTTCCTTGTATAATGCCCGGATCATGCCTATAAAAGGCATCTGCAGTTGAGTGTTGATTGATACTTGATTGCCACTCCATTGACATCTTGGTCGACACTCGATGGACTAATTTTCGATCGATTCATATGAGTCGGTCGACACACAGTCAACTATCGACCGACTGTCGATTGAGTGTCAATGGAGTATTGATCAGGATCTCGATCAAATACTGATTGAGATGCTGATTGAGGGTATCGATCGAGAGTATCGACCGCGGATGCCTTTAGCACTTATGATCCTAATGTCTATACTAGTAGGCCAGGGGGTACCTTTTCAGGCTTCAGGTATATAAAAGGGCAAGGATTTTACAAGTTTTGGTGTATGAAAGAATAGGGAAATCTGTCATTTAGTCATTTTACAGGGCATTTAATTAAAATATTTTGAACAGAAGCACCTTATGGCTGTATCATTTCATTTATTAGGCACTACATGAAAATGACTGGGAGATTTCCTTTTTTGGCAACTTATTTATAATATGGGCCAGTTATGAAAGTATGTGAAAGAGGTACCTTAAAGCTGTACGAAAGGAATACCTTCTGTCAAAATGGTATACAAAAGGGTAAGGGGTTGGAACTTGGGGTGAAGGCTCCCCATGTGAAACTTTGTCCCCCTCCCTGGGAATTAAAGAAGATGAAGAATAAGAGAGAATCACATCATTAAGTTTTGTGGTAGTATCCAAGAGTAGGCCATGAGAGGCCAATGTTTAATCTTCAATAAGTTCAATCATCAGTTACAAATACTTTCACACAATTCTATTACACTATTAAGAAACTCAGTGGTGATGACAATGCTAAACCTTGTTATCAAATTACAATTATTTGCATGTTTTCTCGGAAGTCAATACCTCCGTCTAATGGCGAACCAAAAATAAATATCTATCTTACTTTCTCAGCAAACACACCTATATCTCTCTTGGTCAAACAAAATAATAATTTAAATGTATATCCAATAATTGCCCCACATACATGTACTAGCCAAAATTCAAAAGGTTTTAAAAGAATTGTTTGCTCATTTAATAAACAAGATCAAAACTAAAGTTAGAGGAGTCTTAAACAAACTCTTAGCAAAACTTAGGGTAAATTATTTAGCAGTGCAAAAAAGAAATTTTCTGAATTTCTTTGAATAATCTGTTTCTTTAAGGTCTCCAAACTAGAAACAATGTGCTATAACCCTTTCACCTCCAGGAGTGCTGAATCCCAGGGGAAAAAACCAAAATAAAATATTAATAAAAATAATAATAATAACGAAAAAAACCAAAACCAAAAACAGAAAATCAAACAACTTCATTTTAATAGTAAAATATTAAAAAAAAACCATAAACAAAGTGTTAAACATGTGGAGATAAAAGTACTGCCCGACAAGTTTCATTTAAAAAGGTCACTCAGTTTTTCGCATGCAAAGAAATTTGGAAAAAATAACACAAAAATAAACAGTACCATGTGAAAGTACTGATCAATAGCTTACAATTTAATGGTCACACACTTAAGTTTGTCAACTGACTTAACAGCACCTAGAGTGTCATTATACTGCTCAAAAGATGCCACTGAACAGTCACAAGAGATTTAATTTGTCCACAACCACAAGTATTTGAGCCATCTTAATAAACCTGAGACCTGCCTCTGGGGGTGAAAGGGCTTTGTTAATTAACAGTAACCTTGATTTTAACATGCTGTAAGTTACCGTGCAGAAAGTTCAAAAACAATATAAAGGACTAATAATCTTTTGTAATGTTAATACAGTAGAATCCTAAAAGCTTGAATCCGCAGGGGGAGTGAAACAGTTTGAGCTATTGAGAATTTGAGTCATCCAGTGTGTGATAACTATCGTAGTACTATTAGCACTCCATGTACCAAACTAAATACCCCTCATCTGAACACTACAGTACACTAAATATGGCATCACAATCTTTCCTAATATTTTGGTTCATCAAAACATTGCAATCCTCGGAGCTCATCGAGTTGACAAGTATGAATTATTAGAATATTACCCACCCCCCTCCCCGGTGGGACTCTCATATGACAAGGACAAGGGTGCTTGTCATACCTTTTAGGGTTTAAAAAACAGATTTGATATCTCTTAGGGTGTTCAGCCTAAGAAGATCCCCAGTGGGAGCTTTCGTGGTACCTTTTCTAGGGTATTAAGCTGAAAAAAGTCAATGCCATTTGATGTGTTATTTGAGAATAGGTACCTCTTAGGGGTGATAAAAGTTTCAAGCCACGCCCACAAAACAGGACCTTGGTACCTATTAGCGGTTCTTTTCAGCATTTCAAATGAGCACCCCTCTCCTTTTCATAGGAGAGTCCCCACTCCCAGGATATTATCTTCAATCCTGGGTTCTAGTTATCAAGATTCTATTGTATTTACTTCAAACGCTAGTTCCAAAGGAATTCACTTTAATTAGAACCTTTATTCCTCTATTAAAGCAACCACAATAACAAAATGTTAGGCAATGTTGTCATGGAGATCCCAGCATGCCTTGCGCTAGTCCTCTTTGCATCTGTTACTTAGCTTGTCACACAAAGCTTCTGTCATTTTAATTAGCAGAGGAAACGTTGCAGGGTAATCTAAACAACATTTGCAAAGAAGACCAGCCATTGCTTTGTGTGGTTTTGTGGTTTTGTAGTTTAGGTAAAATTAAGACAGGGTGAATGCAAAGGCCACTCAAAAACCTGAAAGTGCAAGTGCCATGAGTTTTAAATTGCTTAAAAAAACTTCAAGTTTTCCACAAGGAATCCAGAATGGTGCCATTGACCTAAATTGGCTACAAGGAACGTGATAGGATTTTTTTTTTAACACTTGTTCATCAGAAAAAATGGCTGCAGTACAAAATGGAATCTAAAAATGGAAAGGGAGTGCTGGAATTAGTGAAATAGCTAACTTTGAGATCATAGATGCTTATGTGTTAGATGTCATGCTAAGATGAAAGTTGCTGGATGATACATGTTGCTTCTGTAATCCAGTATGCAAGTCTTACATTTTTTGTTTAATCTGCCAAAATGTCTTGCCACCAAACATCAACGGTCTCATAATAAGCTATTTTACTATCTTTATCAAACTCTTTCCATTTCTGGTATCCATTTAATTCCAGGACCATTTCTTTGAGGAAGTGAGGGGGGGGGGGGGGGGGTGGGGGAAGGTCTGTCAAGGTCACATGACAGATCAAGGCAGATCAAATTCTCAAACTTATGACTTGATAATAGCAACAAAAGCTGCTTGGTAGATAAAGGATGTACCTCATGACACTGCACATGCAGCTTACAATATTTTGCAGTTTTGTCTGCAGAAGCAGCTGGATTTTTCCTAGTTGTTGTTTTTTACTTGTTGTTTCATGATGATATGAAAAAAAACCAACTGCTTTCACAGGCTACGGTTAGTTCACACAAAAAACAAATTTTGTCCCATACATATCCATCAGGGAATTCAGATTATGAAAAACTACAGAACTGTACTTATTATTAGCAGAGGAGAAAAAAAAATCTAGTACCTTTTTTTTCCTACATGTACTGGCAACCCATAGGAAAATTCAGAAATACTTTGATTTCACTCGTAGATTGAACCAATTTTCTCTTATACCAAAGCTGCACTTGGAAACTTGTACACTATTAATTTTAAGTTATTCTTCATTCCCAAAAAATGAGACCTTTCCATACCAAGTTTTACAGTGTGACTACTCCAAACAAGGTCAACAGACAAAATGAGAAAATTGCTGAATGAAGACCTTGGATGTTCAATTAATATTAATAATTTTGACAAGTTATCACTCCAACCAAGCTGGGCAGAACAATAAAGGAGATGATTTTGGAACCATTTTTATTGTTTTAATACTCAAACATTACTGGTCAATTTTCCGAGAATTTGCTAGGGTGGCCTTGGTTGGAGCAGTCACACTGTAACCTCCCTAATTTCTAATGAAATAGCTTTCTACAGAAATGTACCTTCATGAGCCTCCGATGCAGATGAGCCTAAAGAAAGTCTGCATAGAAGGCAAGTACGTGTCTCTCATAGTGACGAATATGGACTTCTATTAATATTAACATGCATGGTAACCATGCTACTAGCTAACGCTTACACAGAAAAGGACGCTAGTATGTTCTCTTCCTTGTTACTTAATTGATGTATGTTCCTGCTCCACATGGAATTTATTGTCTCCAGACATAGCAAAAGTATTTTGTACATTCAAAATAATAATTTACTATTAACAATGATTAATTTACTATTTATTAGCTCTTGAAATACCTACAAAGTAATACCATCCAGCGACAATTTATCAATGTCGTTATAAATCAATGAGTAATAATTACATGTAATATTAATTATTGAATCATCAATTGCACAATCATAGTCCATTGCAAGAAAACAGATGAATGGGGACAAGTATGTCAAATCAACTAGATAAAAATGTTTTAAAAGCATTACATGTAACATGCATTTTACCCTAAGACCAGAAACCCAACCAAGTTTGAGTCAGAGTCTTGAGCTGAAATACGAAAAAGCAAGCTGGCAAAAAGAATAATTTAATCACCCACAAAGCATTTTAATTGATGTATGGTTTGGAAACATGTTGATACAATCCATAGAGACTCCCTTAAAATTTGTCAGCATTTCAAGAGCTGTCACCCTAACCTTTGCTAACAATTTGGTGATCTTCATCTGAACAGCTGACTTTTAATAATAAATTAATTAACAGTGTGTTTATAACCTGTACTTGAGTGTCTTTTTGCAATGGGCTATCACTTGCAATTCATGAATTGGTAATGATTACTCATTGCTGTATTCACATAAGCATTGATCTGTAACAGCTGGGACAATGTACAAAATAAAATATTAAATGGTCTACATTTTCTATTTAAATACTCTAACAAATGTTACTATAATAACAAAATAACGCGAAATATTACAATTGTTCTAAATTATAGTACTCTATATTTAACTCTTGATAACTATCTTCTATCAGTTACCCTTAACAGCAAATACTGAAATAAATTAATTATCTAATGAATGTTCAATTCTGCGCACCATAAAATAACTGACATGTACCATACACAATGTATGTCCACAATTGAGACTTGAAGCTATGCTTCAACATAACAAGATTAAGCACTCTAGAACAGGTCTGCATCTTGTACAAGTACAATGGCTCAGAAACTAATAACAGTGTTTTAAGTAACAGGCTTTGCCTTACGCTCAAACGGGAAATAAGAAGATTGATTTACAGAGTAAACTGTAAATGGCAGGCTGTTAATGGAAGCTCACCTTTAAATCTCTTCCTTCAAAGTGTCTCCAACCAACCAACCCTCTCTTTCGGTGTGATATTTTGTTCAAAACTGCTGGACATCACACTAGCTACCGTGCACTAAAGGAATACTGTATATTTAAGGATAATTATTCATGACACATACAAAAAAAGCTTTACATGGTAATTTCATTACCATAACTCATTTAGAAAAACCTGGTACAAAAATGGGTGTGTGAGCATTTATAATTCTGCTCTGGGGTGACAAGGGATTTTTACTATGCTGGAAATTCATGGTTATAGTTGTTCATCACCCAGTTCAATAATGTATTCTTCAGACTTCTCAAACTCATTAATAATTCAGAGCGTTTAAACAGATATCTGATCTTAATGAGCAGAGATTTTTAAGATTTTTTCCTCTGTTTTGATTGAGAAGATATATATCAAACACTCAAGACATTGTTCATCAAAAGCTCGTCAAAAATAATCCGCTGTGCGTCATATTTTCAACTCTCTTTGTGGTGTCTGGAAATGTGGTGAAAGACTGTCTTTTTTGTTTGATATATTACTTCAACTTCAATGCTTACAGTTCTCACTAAGACTATCAACAATCTGCACCTCTGTCAACAGCGTTTGAAAGTTCGAATAACCTAATATTGCAATGGTAGTCCATTGTTTGGCCTTAGGTGTCACTGTTTATACCATACATTCCCTGTCCCTTCAAACAGTATCATAAATGCTCGCGTGCCCATTCTTATTCCTGGCTATGAGACTTCTAAAATGAGTCATACAGCTGCAATAATTTATCATTTAATAATAACAACTTACAATAATTATGGTTACTGTATTCAAGGCTGAATTCTACAAGTACTGTTAGTAAAAGTGCTAACAGTTGCCTAACAGTTAACTAACTCATTACCAAAGGCTGAGAGAGATACCTGCAGCAAACAAGCATGGCAAAACGTACGTGCACATGTAGAATAGAGCCCTGCAATTATTACATTATTTGCCTGGAACCACTAAAATACAGTACGTCCATTGAAAGAAGCCTATTGCAGTCTACCCAACTGTGAAGTCATGTGGTATAGTGGAAACCGGGATTTCTCGCATGTGACATACCTGTAAACTTGCGCCTGCAGCACCATATGGAAGTGGAGGTTTGAAATTACCACCAAATGTTGGATGATCCATTTTCAAGGGAGGGCTGAAGCTGGGTTGTTTTTGAGGATATACCATGGATTGCGTAGAAACTTTTGTGGTGAAAGCAGGTAAAACCACCCCTCCCCGTGGCAAAGACTTCGGTTTCCTTGACATGGCTTTCCTTTCTGGTTTGGGATCGTGTGTCTTCTTGTGTGAGCGGAGCTGACTGGCCTGGGTGAATGTCTTGTCGCAGTGGCTGCACTTGTAGGGCTTCTCACCAGTGTGGAGGCGGACATGCTGGTTTAATTGGCTGGCTTGCTTGAATGAGCGACTGCACTGCGAACAGTGGTATGGCTTCTCTCCTGTGTGAAGCCTCATGTGTTGTTTGAGCTGGCAAGCTTGCTTGAAGGATTTGCGGCACACCTCACAAGGGAATGGTCGTTCATCTGTGTGCGTTCGCAGGTGTTGATTAAGATGGCAGGGTTGTTTGAATCCTTTGTTGCATTGAGGGCATTTGTAAGGGCGATGTTCAGCATGATTGAGCAGATGTTTCTCCAACTCTTCCTCAGTTTGGTACACCCTTTCGCACATTCTGCAATCAAAGGCTCCAGCTCTGCTACCTAAAACAGAAAGTACATGATTTTCAGAGGGCAGAGTTACCGGTAGGTGCCAGCCTGATGGTCCACTAGGCTCCAACACAGACTTCAGTTTTATCACAGGCAGCCCAAGCTCTCTCTATGAACCACACAAGCAACACAACACGGCATCGAATTATAAGAGTTTATATGGGATTTTCTACAAGATATCCATGGAGGTAGTTAAAAGTGAAAATTCTCAATAAAAATGGCTGACCTTATTCCAGACGTGTGTTGTTTGCTCCTGGTGTGGTTATTTTACCGATTGAACTTGATTTAAGCGACTTTTCTGAATTCCAATTTTCCCTCTATAAAGAGAGGACAAAGCGAAACACCTCAGTCGGTACAGCCGGCCGAACGAAGTCAAAAATCCCAGGCTAAAATGTACCCATGGCCATAAATCTACCGCAGAATTCAAGGGCAAAGGTTGATCTTTCATTTCAATCCTCTAGCCACACAATTGCAGCCCTGCGAGCGACGCCAGGCGGCTCTTCGTGTCTCCAGTGAAATGATAAAACTATGGAAGAGCTCCGTGCCGTTTGATTCGCGACCCAACAACCGTTGAAATCGGCTTGGTAACCTCGTCATGTTGGCAAACCAAGACTCGCGGGGGTACTAGACCGCAATTTGTCAACTAAACTTCTTGTAATCCCCTCAGGTCGAATTTACAACGCAAAATAAAAATCGTACAGAACGCTTTTGCAAAATGGCTTCAAAACCAAAGAAACTTAAGATCAACGGCGAAAGCTCCGTAGAAACTGAGGAGATACAGTCATTTTTGAAGTGGAAGTGGTAGTAAGTTTTCTCGTTTATGCACCTTTGATTTGTTTGTATAAAATATTCCCGAGCTGATAAACTAAATTTGCTTCTCTTAGGGTATTGTGGAATTACGAATATTGTGAGGAAACTGTAATGGAAGCCAGCAAAATTTTGTTTAGAGCATACAAAGAGAAAGAAATTGCCGTAAGCAAATTGAACTCTCTTTTGCTCGGGAGAATTCTGAACGAATTATGGGGAGATGAAGTTAAATTGGTGAAGCGAGGACCAAGTAATTCAAAGGTGCGTAAACGTGAAAACTTACCACGACTTCCACTTCAAAAATGATCTCAGTTTACGGAGCTTTCGCCGTTGATCTTACGTTTGACAAATTTGACAAATTGCAGTCTAGTACCCCCGCAAGTCTTGGTTTGCTAACATGACGAGGTTACCAAGCCGATTTCAACGGTCGTTATGTCGCGGATCAAACGACACGGAGCTCTTCCATAGTTTTATCGTTTCACTGGGGACACGAAGAGCCGCCTGGCGTCGCTCGCAGGGCTGCAATTGTGTGGCTAGAGGATTGAAATGAAAGATCAACCTTTGCCCTTGAACTCTGCGGTGGATTTGTGGCTGTGGCCACATTTTAGCCTGGGATTTTTGACTTCATTCAGCAGGCTGTTCCAACTGAGGTGTTTCGCCTTGTCCTCTCTTTATAAAGGGAAAATCGGAATTCAAAAAAGTCGCTTAAATCAAGTTCAATCGGTAAAATAACCACACCAGGAGCAAACAACACATGTATGGAACAAGGTAAGCCATTTTTATTGAGAATTTTCACTTTTAACTACCTCCAAGGATATCTTGTAGAAAATCCCATATAAACCCTTATAATTCGATGCCATATTGTGTTGCTTGTGTGGTTCATAGAGAGAGCTTGGACTGCCTGTGGTTTTATTTACTCTGGGTCATGCAGAGGTACATGTATGACTAGGAAGAATAAATCAGGCTCATTAACTGGCTTAGCCAGCTTAGCTGTTGCCTTTGCACCTTCCACAATACCCTGGTTTAATTTTTTAGTGAAATGTTAGCCGGTGATGAGCTCTCTTTCAGCTGGGGAATTTGGCTAGAAACCGCCTGTGAGCTACATCCCTTGAGATAATTATCAAACAGAACTTCAAAGATTTTCTGATTACTAGGCAATGGAAAGAACTTTGCCAAATTCAACTGATCAACAAACCTTCACTTCTTGCCCTCTTTGGTATCATACTCTCACTGAGTTCTTTCTTGCTATACTGGGATGAACGAGTCATCACATCGCAGCCTCTGCTGTCTGGTGATGAAAAGCTAGGTGTTGTCCCATGGATTAAGGTTGAACGATGATCACAAGTGCAAGAGGGTCCAAAATTACACTCCAAGTAGTCCATCCTGGCAGAAAATAAAGATGATGTAAACTCTACTGTCTGTGATATTATAATAGCTGCACAGCAATACCAAAGAAAACAAATAAAGCTGAACTTCTCATTCCATAGGAAGTGGGACGTATGGTGACCTAATAATTGGTTGGTGAACAGGACTCTGGATCAAGTGGCCCAGGTTCGAGCTGTAGATGGGGTCAATGATGTGTTATGTTTTAAGGCAAGGCAAGAGACTATTCTCCCTCCACTCTGGTGTGTAAGGTGGTACTGGTGAATAATGCTGGGAGTAAACCTGCAATGGACTAACATTCTATCCACAGGGGAGTAGAAAATAAACCCTTGTCCTTTACTGGGACATAAACTCTGGTTGTCTGAACTACTTGGCTAAAAACATGTACTCCACTGGGAAGAATTAACTTGTAGTTGTGGAGAGACACTGTTAGCACAAGAAAACCTGGGCATTGTAGAGAATTTGAAGTGGCTCCAAGGAATGAGAGAAATGGTCAACAAGCTGCCTTTTTGTTTCAGCCGCTTGAGTTAAGAGGTGATTAAAAGAAGTGGCCACAAAAATGTTGAAATTCTTCAAATTGTTGGTAGAAAATAAATTATGATGAATACACACAAGCCATAAAAATAAATAACATTATAAGAAAACAATACAATTATTTATACAGCTCAAATATTAGACCTTTTGATTTCACTGATAATTGGTGGAAAGTATGCCCTGTATGACTGACATTGCTAACACTGCAAAATTGTGTTTGGTTTAGATAAGAATTATCTGAGAAAGTTAGAATTATCCTCAAAGTGCCCACACACATACATTCTTGGTAACAGCCTGCCTATAGCTGCTCTGTAAAAAAAACTAGTAGATCATGAAAGTAGCTTGAATATTAGATCTATCTATGGATCTCAAATTTGGCAGGCAGACACCTAAATAAAGTTTCTTTCTTACTTAAGTGCTACTTACTTATGACTTGAATAAAAAATATTATATTTTGTTAAGCACAAGTTCTCCATGTGTTCTTTGTTCTTCACACTTTCCTTTTTCCTTTAGGCAACCAATCCATTACCACCAGCTAGTTGCATAATTGTTAAATAATCAATAACAGGTATTTCATATTCATGCGTGGCTACGGCAGCTGAACTGGAATGCAGGAGTGCAGTATTTGTCTACTATCCAGCTTGGGGTTAATGGTGTAAATTTGGTTGGAAAGTTTTGTTTGTTTGTGTGTTTGTTTGGTTTTTCTTTTTGCTGGCGATAAACAGCATTTGGATAATCAGTTTCCAAAGTTTAGCGGTAGTTTTCTTGTAAAATATTCGTCATTGAGAGGATGCCATGCATGAAATAATCATGTGGTAATTATTTATCCCTGCAAACTATGACAAAAAGGGCATCTGAAAACTTAAGTGCAATGGCAGCATTAAAATTCAAGCAACGAAATCCTTCTCGCTGAAACATGGGTTTGTCCCAACTGCTAACAAGCTTAATCTTCTTAACAAGCAATCTGCATGAATTACCATGTATAAGCACAGTTAATGCCCTGGCATGATAATTAATCTTTAAAGCAATTCAGATGGAGGATCGCTCCAACTGCCCTGCCGAATTTTCAAATTTATATTAGTAGTGTACCTCTAATTTATATAGTCCGATGATCGTTTTGTGAAATGCGAGTAACTCTCTTGTTCTATCTTCAAAATTTGTACCTCAAAGCAATATGATTGAATGAATGAATAAATGAAAAAAAAAAAAATAAAAAAATAAATAAATAAATAAAAAAGTGAATGGATGAATAATTGAATAAATAAATCAATGAATGAATGATTGACTGAATAAATATATAAAAATACAATAAAAAAAAAAAAAAATAAGTAAAACACAAGTCCACAGTATCTCTTCAGATACGTAAACAACTTGGTAGCTTCAATCAACAGGTCAGAAAATTTCGTGCCTTAAACAATAATTTGGTGTTTTTCTGTCGTCTGTTGTTTCATCATTAACTCAGCTGCAGGCAAAAAGGTTTTTACATATTCAGTTACATAATTAACACAATAAATTTTTGGTTATAAAACATACATGTATTTCCTGTAAGGTGGTTAGGAGTTGGAGATGAGGCTTTGTAAACACAGTCATGTTTTGTTTCGCTTCATTTGATAAAAGATATAGCATAGAATATCATGATCTGAGAACTCGAAAGTCCTTGATACTCATAGACGTGTATTCGCTGACTGAACAACCAGATTTTTGCCAAATGTTTCTGATGGAATATAACAAATTTTGGGGGGGTACAAGTCCAAACAAGTTAAAAAATAAATTCGCTTCAATCAAAAAGTCGTTGTGTTAACTGTTATGATAATATGCCACATGCTTAGACCTCAGGTCTTTCAACTGATGGCCACGCATGCATAATTTGCGATGCATGTACCTGATATCTAATTCACATATTGTTTCAGACAAATTGTCTGACTTGACATGAATTAAGTTCATGGTGACCCTTTTTTCCCCGATATAAAAAACGTGGGTAGGTGGAAAACAACCACGAGGAACGTGATCGTTTCGTTTTAAAGTATCCTAGAAATTGTTTACAAAACAAAATGAAAAAAACGCAACAAGCTCAAATACTGTCATGGATCCAGACAAAGCGTGTGTAAAACCTGTCTGGAATCACAAAACGCGCACGAATCACAATTTCAGACATTGGAGATGGGTAAAAGAACACCAGTGTTTGGAGACAAAAATATTAACGATACACTTCTACTACAACATCTTGACGATACTCAAATCCAGGCCTTGGAAACCAGGAAAACTAACAAAAAACACGTAAAAAAATAGCTCGAATTTCAGTCAGACAAGCTTCCTGACACTGTCGCATTCTAAATCGGAAGATGTAGATAATTATGTAACGCAATGGGGCGGCTTATTACGATCTAGCCAACATAACAATCCATAAACAAAGCTAGCGAACCTGAACTAACCTTCCACATTACTTGCGGAGAAAATATCCAAGTCTGGCTGCGAGGAATACAGTTTTTGCGAGACAAAAGCGTTAGACGACCTGAAAACAACGAATGCCAAGATCCCTTTGTAACCGAGCCAAGTGGTGACAGTCTCAGCGGCTTTCACCATTAGCGAGTCAAGGTCCAAGATGGCGGCCGAAGTCGAAGATGATTTCTTGGAAGAGAGCTTGTCTAAACCTATATTCTACTCACCTGAAGTTGAAGAGGCGATATCTCAGGTATTAAAAATTCAGCGAGTGTGTGTATTTTAGTCAAGTACAAGCCTGAAGTAATTTAATAATGATTTAACTGAGCCTTTTAACTACCGTCAGATTTGCCCCGCAAGCAGTTGGTTTCTCCTACGGCGAACGAGATAGAATCTCTCTCGTTCGGCCTAGAAGAAACGAACTGCTCGTAGGGTAAGTCAGGTCAGATGTTAGCTTTGTAAAACTTTGGCTTACTGAATACAAAATGCCGAAAGGTATTCTGTTAACCAACAAATAAGCTTTATTTATTTTTACAGTTCAAGTTAGTACTGAGCATCAGCTGGTCAGTTATAATTATTTTTTCAAAAAGAATTGCATTAAATTACATACATAGAGACATGTAGACATATAAAAGCTTTATATGTATAAACTTGAACCTTTGTAATGGAGTTTTTCAAGAAACATTCAATTTATTTTTTTACAAACATAAAATTGTTAATATGCATTAAAAAGAATGAAAGTATTTACATTTAAATAGAATTGATTTTTAACTTACAGTTGATCTTAATAGCAAGAACTTTATAATAAAAAGTGCACATGTAGCTTGTAAAGAGTTTTTGTTGTGGAAGAAAAGAGGCATTGGTCATTTATATTGTAATGCCACAATTCTGCAATAAAACAACATGGTGTTAAAACTTTTAATCACAGACATACGAAATCTACAGTTTAACAACTTAACTGAGCACATGGCTATATCACTATATGTCACGTGACTTACAATTCACTAAGCGGGTACCTGTGGGCAATCGCCCTACGCTACACTACTCCCCCCCTTTAATAAGCATTGTCCCAGTTGTTTTGTTATGTGTAAATCACTTCAGAGTGAACTTAAAACAACTATAATTCGACACAACAGACTGAGTCTCTAAGGACTGTTCCTGAATAAACATGACAATGTCCACAGTTCCTGGAAACAAGCAACATTTAAATGTGTAAACTTGTGTAATTGCCTTACCTGTATGTTAGTTTCAATCAGTCTTTAAACATTTCATGTTTAAATCACTGAGCGATCAGGTTAACCAGCCACCCAAGTTGCATACTGCCTTGGTGGCTTTAGCTGCCTTGACAGTCTCCCACGAACACTAGAATCTGTTTCAGGTATGACTTGTACAGTCAATTCCACTGTTTCACTGTTGACATCCTCTGGGTTATGGTCATCTGCACTTGAAGTTGACAATTCTGTGCGAGGTTCAGGTTCCCTCACATTATCAGATTGGTTGCTGTTATCTGCCCCAATGCAATCAGCATTCTGAGTTCATCCTCTTCTCCCACCATCCACTCTGCCTTGACAAGCTCAACTCCCTCTCTCCCATAATGGGAGCTGACTCTCCATCTTCAACAAAACACTGGACAATCTACGTCTGATGCCTCTCTCTCTTCCTCTCTTGGTTTCGATAACTGCATCTGCCTTTTAGGAATCCATCTCTCCAGTGCCAGGCTTTAACTGGTCTGAATGAATGACCTTCAGCTTGGCCTTCCTGCTCTTCTGGATTCAGTACACTACATCAGACAGCACTAATATCAGATAAGGTCCCTCCCACGGGCAGTCAAGTTTGACATTTCTCCCTTTCTTTCTCCGAACATTGTGCAGCCAAACACGATCACCAATAGTACATGGTCTACCAGCAAGCTGTTTGTCAAAGTTCCACTTCTGGCATATGGCTGCACTGTTCAACTGGCATCTAGCCAAATCATGTGCACTGGCCAATCTCCTTTAAACAGCTTGGGTGTAGTCTGTCTTGAGTGGTGGTGCATCAGGAGTTGCCTTGGTTATGGTATCCAAAGGAACTTCCTCTACCCAGCATTAAGAGATTAGGTGTAACCCCTGTTGACTCATGAACAACGTCCCGATAGCCATCATGTTAGCTGGAAGGTGAAGATCCTTCGGTCTACCTTAATCTTTCAACACAATATTTCAATGAGAGTCCTGTTGAAACACTCCACCTGTCCATCGGATTTGGGGTACAGTGGGGTAGTGCAAGTTTTCTCAATGTCTAACAACTTGCAAATTTCAGCAAGCGCCTTTGATTCAAAGTTAGTTCCTTGGTCACTATGAAGTTCACGGGGAATGCCAAAGGGACAAATGAACTCGCTCACTAACCTCTCAGCAATAGTAGCCACCTCTTGGTTTGGAATTGGGTAGCTCTCAGTCCATTTAGTATAATAATCACTAACCACCGGTATAAACTTGTTCTCCTGTGGAGTTTCTGGCAGTGGACCAAGAATGTCAATTGCAATCTATCCCATGGGAGCTCCTACCACACACTGTTTTAAAGGAGCATGATGTTTCTTCCCCCATGTTTTCTTTGATCCACAGACATCCACAGACTAATCTATGAACTGCTGATGTAAATCCTGGCCAATGATAACAAGATTGAAGAGCACTTACGGTCTTTTGTACACCATGATGACTTGCAGTCATGTGACTATGATGAGCTTCAAAGGCAGTCTGTTGGAGAGAGCCAGGAAGAACAACCTGGTTGGTTATCTGGTTTCTTATGTCATTTTTCCATTTGCATTAACCCTTTCGCTGCGGGCCATTTTTTCACCCTTGTGCAGGCCTAAAAATGGGTTTTTTGCAAACTTTTTTTTTAAAATTAAATTATCATGTTTTTAAACAGTCCTTATCAACAGAAATCATTTTCTGGATAAGAACTAACTATTATTTACATTATTTGTACATTTTGTCAATAAAAAATTTCAGTTAATAATGATATTGAGTGTGATAGATTTCAAAACATGGGTAGTAGCACAGTCCTGGATTGCTGGGACAGGATGCACAGTGGTATCTTGACTCTTTTCTTGTTTTCCTCTTTGTACAAACCCTGCACTTCTTCTGAGGTTTCTCCTTTTTCTCTGTGGGAGGGATAGGAGCAATAAAATGCCTTTCTGTCAGACATGCAATGGCTTCTTCTCTTGGAATCTCTGGGGTATTTTCCACTAAGAGTAAAGAGGCAATTACACTTCTTTGAAAATCTAGCAGTGGCTTTCTCCCACCACTTTTCTTGTGCGGTATGAAGCTATTCAGCATTGAAAGCTGCACTAGGTGAAGAGCAAGCTTTTTATACCACTTCATGCTCTTCCTGGCAACCTGAAATGGCTGCAGCAGTTGATCAGTGCAATCGACGCCCCCCATGTATTTGTTGTAATCGACGATACACTTAGGCTTTTGCAAGGGGTTTGCAGGATTTCTTCTGTTTCTGATATTCTGCATCCTTTCATCATGAATGGTTGTCAGAATGTTCACCTCTTTGGTGTCTTTGCATTTTAGAGCCAGGAGGGCATCAGATCGATATGCAACTGTCTCCCCATGTTGGCGAAGCTTCGCTTTGCTCACTGCCTCAGGAAAACCTTTCCGATTTTTGCGTATTGTGCCACAAGCTAAGGTGCTATTATCCTTCAGATACTGAAGCAGTGGAATGCTTGTGTACCAGTTATCCATGTACAGATGATGTCCCTTATTCAGCAAAGGCATCATGAGGTCTTCCACAATTCTTTCTGAAATTGACAAGTTCTGATTTCCCTCAACCAGTGTATTTTTACCAGTATAAATCCGAAAGCGGTGGGTGTAACCTCCATCTTCACAAAGCATGAATAACTTGATTCCAAATTGAGATCTTTTCAGAGGAATATATTGGTTGAAATGCAATCGTCCTTTCCAAAGTAAAAGAGACTTGTCAATACAGACTTGCTTACTTGGTGTGTACACTTCTTGAAATTTCTCGAACAGGTGGTCAACCAATGGTCGAATTTTGTATAGCTGGTTAGGGTTTGGCTCATCTCTGCCAGGCATGTTGTCATTGTCATTGAAGTGTAAGAACTTCAGAAGCAATAAATACCTATCCCTTTTCATGACTTGCTTGAAAATAGGTGTACTGTACAAGGGATCATTTGACCAGTACATTTGGATGTTTGGCTTCTGGATGATTCCCATTAGAAATGTAATGCCCAGAAACTCCTTCATTTCTTTAGGGTTTGTAGGATACCATTCATGTACCCTTGATCTTCTTTTGAGATTGTTATCACAAATAAACTGCTCGGCAAACAAGTTTGTTTCAGTTACAAGGTAGTTTACAAGGTCATCATTGATGAATAAAGTAAAATAATCAATGGGTTCAAAACCTTGTGTGTCTACTTGGACTCCGGATTGACCAGTGAAAGGAATGTCTGGAGGTGGTGCTAAGTTAGGTCTTACCCAATGCAGGTTTGGAACCGTCGCGTTTCTTTTCCTCTGCCACTTCGGAGGAGGACCATTCCTGGCATTATCTGCCCCAGTTTCATCAGAATCTTCGCCACCTGTTTTGGCTTCTGAAGACTCTGACCCATCACTTTCAGAATCTTCATTCTCCAATACGTAGTCATCGTCACTTTCGCCATCTTCCGAGCCAGAAAAATCTTCCTCGTCGCTTGAATCAGCCCAGACCCTTTCCAAAACCTCATTGACTGTAAATCTACTCACAACTGGCGAATAACTGAAAGATGCACTCGAAAAACACTTGAAAATACACTTGTGGAAAAACCAAGATGGCCGCCAGAATCGACTTGATACTAAAAATAACACGTGGTACAAATCATAAGTTTTAACGTCATATATTTCTCACCAAATGTATTCTTCATTACCAGGCTCTTATAAGTTTTGTTACATGCGGTGTAATTGTTTTTATGATGTACGTAAGTTTTCATACAAAGGCTATACTTGAGGACGTACTGAGTACGTCCTTATAGCATATGTGTAATCTGAAACAGGATGTACTGAGTACGTCCTTGTAGCAGCGAAAGGGTTAAAGCACACTCTTCCTGAAGAGCAGCCAGCCCCATTCAAGCCAGTTTAAATTGGCTAATGCTTTCATGCATGAGGAAGGTGCCAAAGGAGGAGATAGTGAGGATTGGAGAGAAACACAACTTATGAATTCTGGCAATCCAAGCACAGTCCAGTCCAGCAGTCCAGTCCAAGCCATCCCTGAACAAAGTGATTCTGCTGAAGAGACTGTTGCAAACGGATCATCAGGGCATGCCAACCAACAGTTGGAAGAGTTTCCTACAGTTCAGACAGAAGAAGGTTCTACCTCCAGCTCTCCTACTCCCAGAGTACAGTCATCTAGGCCTAGATGAGAGCGACGTCGACCTGCTTATTTGACTGATTACGTCACGTGACATGTTTACATTAATTTTGATCAGATGCCAGAAGCATTTAGAATATGCAACTGAGTTGAACTGCAGTATTAATTAGATAAACTTTGATATTTTTGTTATGAGCATACTAACCTACTAACCCACTAGTTTTAAACATTAATTAATCACATCAAGTCTCAAGGCTTTAGTTCTGATTGATTCAAAGACTCTGGAACATTGAATTGGATTTTGCCATCCTGTGTCATTATTTTATTGTATGTGGACTGTGTAGACAACCGCAAAAAGGGGGAGATGTTATATCCCGTGCGACTTACATGAAGTAGTTGTTAGATGATATATATAGTGTGACTCACATGAAGTGTGTTAGAATTAAGGTGGCTGAACACAGTTTTCGTGTGCGTTTTTGCTGATGCAATTGAGCGCGCGCACAGGGATTGCAAAAACAAACATGCCGTCAATAGAGCGATCATTTTATTTACTCAACACCCGCACTATCTGTGCTATTTTTCTCTATTATTGAATGCAGTGTGGTATTGATGGCTTTAGTCTTTTATTACAGAGATATGTTAGAAAAGGTAACCACGCAAAGAACCCAGCAATTCTCGGCTTTTTCTCTGTTACCGAAAGAACCCAGTTAAATGCAGCGCATGCGCAGTTGCTCGAAAAATTGAGACCAATTGCTTTTGCAGAAACTTGCCGATTTCTGACGATCCAGTCGTTAGAATTTCAAGAAATTTGGCAAAAAAATAGTTCAGAAACCACATGAATGATCTATCGCAAAAAATCTGAATTTTGACATAGGGAATTTTTGATAATACAGAACATGCAGTGAAAACGATTTGCGGCGAATTACGAAAATCGCCTATGTCAAAATTTTATTAGAACAGTGTTGACAGAAGGGATTTAATGTCAATTCGTAGTGTGCAACTGATGAAAAAAATCTAACGACTGGATTTTTTTATAAATAAACAAAAACCATTTTTTAAGCCTTGTTTTTAACCAGCCCCGTTGCCATGGCAACAGCACACATCTCAACCAAAATGCGAGAATAAACTTTTCTGTTATTAACCTTGACTCTTGCATTAAATGGGCGCCAAAACATAAATAGCTTAAAAGTAATGGTGAATTTGGCATAGGCTCCTGAAAACTGTGTTCGACCACCTTAAAGCATGTGCTTTTAGAGTGTACACATCGAGCTCGAGTGAATTTGGAGTGTTACACATACAATGGTCATCACAGGGCTAAAGGGAAAGTGCATCAGCATTCTGGTGTCGTTGTCCTGGTCAAGACTAGATATCAAAGTCAAAAGTACGTAAAGGGACATTGTCACCATTTTTAGCATGATTTTGGAAATCTCAAAAACATATATCGATCATTGGAAGCTGAACAATAATGGTTTTATTTTGTAGAGCAGTGTTTGACAAATGATTAAAACCCACTAGGAAGTGAAGATGGCTAACAATGACGAGGATGGAAACGGATTGTGATATGGATTTTTGAAAAAGTGTCAGGATGTCAGTTTTTCAAAGGTTCAAGTTTGGCTCGAAAATGATTGAAATGTTGCAAGAATGTTGCTGCAGTGTGAACTTTCTTCAAGAAATTGCTTTTAATCATTTAGTTAGAGCTAATTAAGTTCTTGTTACATAAATTTAGGGACTATTTTGTGAATGTATAACAGTTTTAAGCAAATATATTGTGAGAGTGTCCCTTTAAGAATTCAATCCAACATGCCAGTTGTCCTTCTGGATCCTTAGCTTTAATGACAGAACGCATGGGGCATGATCAGTTTGAATGCAGAATCAGGTAATGCCAATGTTGCTTCACCAACTCAACAATTGTCAAGAGCTCAGATGAGTCACATAATAGTTCCTTTCAGACTTCAACGATAGTCAACTTGCAAATGCAATAGGTCTTTCCATCCCATCTTGAAGCTGTGATAGCACTACACCAATTCCATGGTCTGATGTGTCGGTGTCTAGCACAAACTTCCCCTCTCTGGTCAGGTAGGACAGGACCCTAGCGGATGTAAGGGAACCCTTCGAGCTGTCAAAGGCCTGCTGACATTCTCCTTTCCAAGCAAATGCTGTCTTTGTTTCTGTTAGCTTGTACAGTAGTCAAACCGGCAGTAATAAGAGGCAAGTCCAAGGAAGCTTTTGATAC
The DNA here is from genome assembly GCF_042242905.1 of Orbicella faveolata. Taxonomy (NCBI): domain Eukaryota; kingdom Metazoa; phylum Cnidaria; class Anthozoa; order Scleractinia; family Merulinidae; genus Orbicella; species Orbicella faveolata. Next base: position 10,057,500 of record NW_028301577.1, on the reverse strand, counting down.
CTGATACCTTCTTCTGTGACCACATGTCCCAGTTGTGAACCCATTTCTGGAAGAGAAAACACTTTTTCGGCTTAAGCTTCAGCCCCACCCAGGCCAGTCGCTCAAACACCTGTTTCTGCTGCTCTAAGGGCCTGTTTACAAGGAGGGAGGGTTACCCTAGCACTCACACATTTCCTCTTTTTTTCTTCGTTGTGTTTACAAGGCAGCTAGGGTTACTACCTGTGCAATTTTGCTTGTAAACGCGGGCTATCTTTTGCCCTCCAGCTAGGGTTAACCTCTTGCTAGGATAACCCTCCCTCCTTGTAAACAGGCCCTAACTCTTCCTCAAATGTGCACCCCATGACAATCACATCATCGAGGTGAATCAAGCAGATTTTCCAATGAAAGCCCTTCAAGACAAGTTCCATCAATCTGGTAAATGTGCTTGGTGCCTGACAAAGGCCAAATGGAATCACATTCCATTCATACAAGCTGCTTGGGGTTACAAATGCTGCCATTTCTTGGGTGTTCGCGTCCATTGCCACTTGCCAGTAACCGGAAACAAGATCCAAGGTGTAAAACCATCTTGACCCACCTAAAGCAGCCACTGAGTTGTCAGCGCACGGCAAGCGAAAGGCAGCCTTTACCATAGCTGCATTTAACTGGCCATAGTCAATGCACAGCCTCTGGCTGCCATCTTTTTTGGTCACCAGCACAACTGGGGAGGACCAAGGGCTTGATGATTCTTTCAACTTCCCTTGCTGCAATAGGTCAGTTACTTGTTGCATGATTTCATCATGTTTCCATTGAGAGGTGTGCCGGGGCTGTTGTTGGATAGGGAGCACAATGCCTGTTTCAATTCTGTGCTGGATCATATGTGTGGTGCCTATGTCCCCATCAGAAAGGGAGAACACATGTTGGTAATTGTACAGTAACTCTTGCAGTCTCTCAGTTTTACTGTCAGTCAGATGCTCTGTGCTCCTTTGTAAAAGTTCCTGTAGGGATTCTGGTAGAGTCCTTTCAATGGTTTTGTGTAACACATGCTGATTGATTACTCTGGCTTGGCCCACAACAGTCTCTTGATTCTCTTCATAAAGCTCCAGTGAAGTGACATCAATAACTGGCTTATCTTGGGCAACCACAGTCTTTTAGCCTGGGCAGCCAAGTTGTAAACTTCGTCAGAATCATTGAAAACATGTTAGGGAACCACCCCTGTCCTCTTTTACATCCACCAGAGTCCTTGCAACATAGAGGCCTTTTTGTTGCAAATGTGAAGTAAGGCAAGGCTCTAACAATTGGATGCCCAATTGAGATGCCTTTGGATTTAAGTTAGTAGAACGTTTGTGAACAGTGACTGGGACAATCACCTCAGTGTTAGGTTCAATAACTGTTGACCGTCACACCATGTATCACAAACTGAGGGGCTGGTTCTTGAAATCAGAACTTACAATCAAACACTTTTCCATTAATCCACACTTGGTTTTTTACAATGTGAATCAGCTTGTGACAGGAAGTCCATACCAAGAATGCCCTCATCCTCAACCTCCACAGTTACATGCATTTCAAACTCTTTAGTACCCAGCCACACTACAACATGTCTCAAACCATGTGTTTTTGCTTGCTGACCATCAGCAAGAGCAATCGCAAACTAAACTTGACACTGGCAGGTAAAGAATTATAAATCTTGAATGACACAATCGACCGAGCAGCACCAGTGTCTATCAACCACATAACACGAGTTCCACCAATAAAGCCTGGCAAATGAAGGTCTCGTAATTTGTTACTAACTTGTGACCTTTCCATGGGCACATCACGACAACCCATATCCTGCTTTGACAATGGCTGTGGAATAGCATTGTTCACATCATGTTCAGAAGTGGGGCCAGCATCACTCTCACTCAGGCATCCCCCTGGCCCTTGGGTGGCACCCTGCTGCCGTTTCCCTAGTCCAGTTTGTTGTGGTCAGGTGACTTGCATGCGGGGCAGTTACAACGGTAATGGCCAAATTCTTTGCAATCCCAGCATGGACCATTTCGACTGAAATATAGTGGAGCAGGTGGGCGTTGCTGGTTTTCAGAGGTGTTCAGAGACATTGACTGGGAGAGCCGTCGTATCTGCTGAACTAATTGTTGAAGAGCATCTTGCTGAGTCTCCTGATGTTGTTGCGCTTGAAGGTCAGAACGTAACATTTCCATCTGAGCTTTAAATAAATCAGGCTCTGTTTCAACTTCATCAACAGAGCAAACCTTCGGAGAGCTTCCTCGCCAATCCCCAGACAAGAGACAAAATGCTTCAAGTTCACAAGCCAACGACAGTGTTTCATCCATGGTGCATGGTTTATCTCTGCATAATCCGAGCCTGTCATCTTGATCTTTGATGTCATCAAAGAAATTCTGGATGACAAATCTTTCCTGAGTGCCAGGAGACAAATCTTGATAAGCTAGACTGGACACAGACCAGATATTTGCAGCAAGAGCTTGAACACTCTCATTTTCCTGTTGGTGATGACTATGCAGATGCGGCTGGTGCAGCTCGTGTTGTTTTTTAACTCCTAACTGAAGCTCCAGTCTGTCAACAATCTTCTTGTAATTTTGAGAGTTGGTATCACAGGCCTTTTAGCACCTTTTGGGCTTCTCCATGAAGGCTTGTGGCCAGGTATACAGCGGCTTCTTCTTTGCTGTAACCATTAACATTAGAGCAACACTCAAAGTGTTTCAAATAATCTCGTAGCGACTGAGTACCGTCATAATCCAGAGGATTTTTGACAGGTTTCATAAACTCCTGGTGGTGTGTAAAAAAATTAGCTGAATAATTAATTTGTTCTCTGGCGCAAATGGGTTTGCAGAGTGAGATTGGCAACTTGAATCAGACTCTGGTGTAAATGGATTCCCTGGCTTAAAAGGGGTAACTGGCGTCGAACAACTCATCTCTTTGAATTCTGACTCCACAATTGAGTTTTCCGCCATTGCAAACTGATGAAACCACGCAAGCAAACACACAAGCTGCCAAATTTCCACGCAGAACCACACAAAACGATGATATTCAGTTGCAAAAGCCATCAAAATATCTCCATTGACCACAGGTAGATGTAAAGTTTGTTTTGTTCACTGCTGCCACCAATTTAAAACCACAATTCTGCAATAAAACACTTTGTTAAAACTTTTAATCATGGATCTACGAGATCTACAGTTTAACAACTCAACTGAGCCCATGGTCATATCTCCATACATCACGTGACTTACAAGTCACTAACGATAGAATATTTATGTTGCGCTTTTCTTCTCTAGCATGGAAAACTCTGGTCCAAGCAATGCCAAGCTGTGGCTGAAATGTGCAGTTCCAGAAAATATCCATACCCTCCCTAGGAAGGTTAACGGAAATTCCAATGGGGAGAGGGGTTTCAAAAACAAAATTTTTACAGGAAAGTAGGAAGCAACACCAGAATATTCAGAGGGGTGGGAATCTCAAACTAAAGAGAGGCTTCCATGGGAGGGGTATGAATATACAAGTAGTCCCTCTTTTGCTTAGTCTGTTGAGTGCAACTGTAAATAAACCACAAGGAAAAAATGGCTGTGTGAAATCCTGGGGGCAAGACATGTACCAAAGAAGGGCCGACCGCCTAGGCCAGAGAGTTTGAATTATGTGTTGCTCTCACACAGCAAAAATATGATTGGCTTATGTTAGGAGCATTGACAACACTTTGTCAACATTCAGGATATGTGTGATGTCTTGCAGGAATGTTTATCTCGCTTTCTGAAAATAGAAAGCTTTGGAACTGGAGCAAATCAAAGCATCGGAATTGCATCTCACAGGCAGTGATGTTCTTGTGATTCTGCCAGCAGGCTATGGAAAGAGTTAAATTTATCAAGTGTTTTGTTTGGCAAAGCTTTTCGCCTGGACCCCGAATGAGAGCATGTTAGTACTTTTGCCCCTCAACACCAGGTCAACAGCATCGTTGAAGAACAATTCCGTAAATATGAATTGACTGAACTTGGCCTTTCTGCCCTCCATTTGAAAGATTGAACCAGACTTTCAATTGAAACCGAACGTTCACTTCAAAGATTTTGCTGCTATCAGCAAACATGGCACCGCAGTTTGATGACTGAAATTTGAAATTTTGCAACAACATTTAAATTTAAACTTACAAACACAGCAAAAAAATCATTACAAGATGCCTCCTTTGCCGTCTTCTTTTCAAAACTTCTTGAGCAGTTTTGCTTAACGAACAAAGATACACATCTCACGGCATGGTTTTGCCCTGCTACTTGAAGAGGAAAGCGATTTCATTGAAGACATCTCCTGGGGTTGTTAACAGCAGGTGATAATGACAGGATTAAAGATTTTAAATTCAATGTAGTGTCTGCCTCAACTGTGTGGCATTATGATGATTATTTTATTTATATTTGAACGTTTTATGATGTGTAAATATTGTAAATATAGATCAGGTTCTTATAAGGTCAGTAGTTTTTAATTTTTGCTTATTATTACATAGTTATCAGGTCTTTTATTTTAGACACGACCCCACAAGCTTTTAGCTTTTAAAACTTATTGTGTTAAAATAAAGGCTTTCTATTCTATTCTATGTAAAGATGACGAATCCTATTGGATATGTGTAATGAGATTGCAAATTTATTGGAAAAATCGCTCGGCCATGAAAGGTCAAACTCTCTGGCTTAGGTGGTAGTCCCTCCTTTCACCTGCTTCTCATCCCCAGGAGTTCATATGGCCATTTATTCTCTCACGGTTTTCTTTCGTATCATGCATGATGGACTAAGTGAAAGAGGGGCTGGGGTGCCTGCCCTTCAATTAGTCCTCTCAAATGGATGAAGAAATAATAATACAAAATAGTGTTTGTATACCTTATGCCTTCTGTTAATTGCTGTGACTATAATTTCTAATTAAGATGAATTATAACTACTTTACTTGTCGATAAGCAATATTCAAATGGAGGGTACAGCTGTAGGTGCCAAATGAAAGCAAAGCAGGCAATGAGCAAGCGAGTGCGGGCAAAGTGCAAATAAAGGGGGTAACCATGCCTACCTCCGACGGGTAACCTCCCCATGGCACCTGTTGCACTGAATTCTCAGTGGAGAATAAGCATACTTACCTAGGCACAGGGCCCACCATGAACCAAGAGGTGGTTGGGAGGGGGCAAATCAAAGGCAAAAGTGACGAAGCTAGGCAGAGCAAGACCATGAGGGCAAAACTACACAGCAATGGTTCAAGTACACATGCCCAAGTCGATCACCTGCTGGCCAACAGCAGATCTCCCAGTTAACTCTGATTATTGATATACTTCATTATTGATAATCTGATTAAAATTGAAGTCAGAAAATGAGTGGTATGTTGCTACAAGAACACATGCATAGTAGCATGTTTAGCGCGAAGGTATAAGCCAAAGATAACTGTTAGCTGAATTGCAGGAGTGAAAGTTATGGTAAGGGTAGGTTGGTGTAGAGTTCTGAAATTATAGAATTTCATGGTTGTTACTTAGTAATTCTTGAAATTAGCAATTGTTAATGCAGATTAAGTAATGAGCCTCCCATAGTGTAATGAATCTAAATGAAATTTTATATTTTACAATGAAACATTGCAAATTGATACTTGTACATGTAGTTGATATTACAAGCTGTGTGAATTAAGTTTATTTTTGATGCTCCTTGAAGTCAAGGGCAATTGATTTAAACTAGTAAGTTGCAAGAAGTTGAGGAAATTCTTTCAAGAAGTTTTACCCTCAGTTCCATCTCTGTATATTGAACAAAACCTGATCCCATCAATTTATACTGGAACACTTTTAGTTTACACTTTTGGTTCTGGTTTGCCTTTAGTTTCTAGGCCTTAATATTTTGCCATGGTCAATGGTTTTAGGGTCACATGGTAGGAATGATAAAGCGTCTCTATGTTTCTGTAATGTCACAAAATGTTTGACCGTGATGGCCTGGGAGAAAGCTGTAGTATTAATAGTAACTAGCCAAGGTTGCAGTCATCTACATACACCTTTAGTTACTCATTTTATAATTAGCTACATTTACCTGGAAGTGTTGCTCCTTCAATAGTAGTGAGCCAATGTAGGAAAAGCTGTTTAATCCAAAATTAACAAGCTGTGAAGGCTAACCCCCGACGTGGCGGATTCTTCGAGTATTGAAACCAAAACTATGGACAATTAACAAGGGTTGTTAAAAAAGTTTGAAACTGATCTCTGTTTTTGTGTTTTATTAATCTTTTTTTATTAGGTTTTCAAGAGTGATGATCCCTTGGACGGCAAAGATTTTAACCCAGTGGACTATATTAATTCACTCTTTCCCACTGAACAGGTTTGTTTAAATTCAGCAATTTAAGTTTATTATAAGGAATACTGAATGTAGAAATCACATCGACTTGCAAAAAAAATTCCCAGTTCCAGATGGAATTTGAACCCATGACCCTGCATGATGTAGCTGGACGCTCTAACCACTGAGCTACTGGAGACTCTATGGTGAGCGAGGGTGAAATATGGGTCGTTGACTGGGACCAGATCGCATGGTCACACAGCGAAATTTAAGTTTAGCGTACATAAATTCACTAAAATTTAACAACAAATGTGGATTAGTCTCTTATCCTTTGCACATTAATAGTTCCTACTTTATCAAACATTTCATTCCTCATATAAAGCAGTTAGCACTGAATCTTTTGAATGGTGTAAACGAGGAACAGTGAGTTACAATGTAGCAATTTTCTTATCAACTTTGCATGCTACACATGAACTGATGTGTCATTTATTATTTTTAATTATTTATTTTACTTTTTATTAATTAAATTTCAGTCCCTAGCCAATATAGATGATGTTGTTAACAAGATGAGGCTAAGAATCAGGTAAGAATTACAAATCATATACAACTTTTTTCCTCTAAGAGAAACAACATTCATTATAAAATTGGCAGATCTGTAGTGGAATACTTACATTTTGTATTTAGACCTCTAGACAGCCTTGAAAATAAGCACAGTCTTTATAAGATTATTTTATACTAAATCTGTGGTTGAGCTGCCTTGGATGTGCTATAGAAGAGAATTAATTTAGTTGCAGAGGTTAAAAATGGGCAGTGAGAGATGCTGCTCAATACCTCATAAAGTCTGACTACCAGCAACTAGGAGTATTTCTACTCCCCTTCTGGATGGGATGCTGGTCCATCACAGGATTACCTCCAGCTTTAAATTAGCCGGTACCCATTTATACACCTGGGTGGGGAGAGGTGCACTGTGAAAATAAAGTGTTTTGCCGTAAAACACAACACAATGTCCCCAGCCAGGGCTCGAACCTGGACTGCTTGATCCGGAGACAAGTGCACTAACCATGAGGCCACCGCACCTCCTAAGACCTTAAGGCCCCATGGTGGTATGTTAAACCCAGAATCGAGTGGTTTGGGTTTGGGTCTGGCTAGGGTTATTGCCAGATACACGCATGTCTCGGGCTTGGCCAGATGCTTTTACTGTCACATTACCCCACTCCACCTAGATGTAAATTCTATGGACACTGGCAAATTGTTAACAAGATAGTCTGACAAAATACAGTTCTAATGGGGTAAACTAGCATTCGACTACTATGCATCAGAGACAGTAAGATCATAAGTATGTGTTGTGTCAAGTGGCAGACTCTTACTATAATTTTCTTTGCAAGGCTAAGAAAGTCTAGGGCTTGCGGGAAAGTAGCATTTGTCTTGCTGTCTTGCAAAGTCTTGGATTTAACATTTGCTATCTTAGAATATGTTAACCGATGGTAAAAATATTTATAGTGAGTGACCAGCAATTTTTTGGATGCATGTATTTTGTTTTTGTTTCAAATTATGGCATTGATTTTACTTTGAACAGGGGTCTTGATGAAGAAATAAGGACCGTTGTTAGAGGGCAGACTAACATTGGTCATGAAGGAAGACAAGTGAGCAAGTTTTATGTGTAACTGTTGCAGGCCTTTAAAATAATCAAATAAAGCAATCACTTTGAAGAATAGAACTTTCCAGATAACTACAGATCATTCATCTTGTAGCCGCTTAAGAAGTTGTAATAAATCTGTACTTGTTACACTTTTAGTACCTGTGTCACTGAGCTGACTTTTAAAGTTGCTGGATGAAATTTACAAGGTCATTTTCCATTAGACTCAACTATTCGAACTGCAACTTGTTTAGGTATTTGGAATGGTCAAGAGGTTTCCCAATGAAACACTTTTCCAACTGATCCCTAATAAAACACAACCTTAGCTGATGGGACCATTTAACATCACATTGAAACTCTCCAAGTTTGTAGATGTACCGGTAACGCCAGTATTGAGTAGCACTGGCATTTTACTACTTACTGTTTATTGCGCTACAGAGTGTGGCTCTAGGTAACTCTCAAGTCTGTACATGTATGCACAGACTTGGGAGTTATCTAGAGCCACAAGAGTTGTAATTTTCTTGTTTTAATTGTTAGACTTGATCCAATTAATGCTTTGCTTTTTAATATTTTAGTGTGTATCTTATCTTAGTTTTTTATATTATCATTGCATATTTGAGTATCTTTACAATCTATATTTTTATTTTTTAACATGTCATCTTTTTCTTCTGTAAATATTTATATGAGGGCCACTGATTTTTCAGTGATTACTGTTGTGTTGAGGAGAACTTTGTCTTGCACATATAACGAACAGTTTTTCTAACTCAAGTCTGTGAATACAACTCAACAGTGTCACACTTTATATCAAGGCTGTTTGATGCCAATATTTCCAACTTAAATCTGGAATTCTGTTTCTGTTGCTAGGCTCTTGATGAAGCCAAACAAGCAATTCAACAGCTGTTTGCCAAAATTATTGACATTAAAGAAAAGGCAGACAAATCAGAACAAATGGTAAGCCAACCCGTCTCAATATTTTTTATCCTCAACCCAGTAAATGTAGTACTACTAGTTCTATAGAACTGAACCCTGAACCAAATCCTCCTGTACCCACTTTCCCACATTCTCATTTTTCTAGTCACCCACATCTCCATGTCCCATGTCTGCAGTCATGCTAGTGGATTCTTTACCAAAATTTTTACCGTGGATAGATAAAGATTATCTTATCTCAGCTGACCTTCACTTGCATAAGGCAAGTAAAATTTTGCAGGAAATACAAGTGACAGATAAAAGTACTGTGAGGGTTGAAATTTTTGTCCAGAGCTAGTGAGAATGGCCTTTGGGTTATTGAGTGGTTTTCTCTGCACACTGTCCAGTTGCCAAGCCCTGTGCCTCCATAATGCTATGTACATTTAACAGAAGGGTCATATTTTTATGTCTCTGTCATCTTCTACCAAACATTTTGAACATTTCGCCTCATATCCCCCTTTCCCATGTCCCCTAATATGCCTATGTCTCCATGTTTTCATCCTATTTGTGTCATCTCTGGTACATCTGTAAGTCTGCAATTATTAAACAATTACTTTTTACAGGTAAAGGAAATAACAAGAGATATCAAGCAACTAGACCATGCTAAACGACATTTAACAAGTTCCATCACAACTCTAAACCACCTCCATATGCTGGTGGGTGGAGTGGACACTCTCATGTAAGTAGGGTGTGTATGATGAACAAAAACCTCCCTGCTGAGAGGTGTGGTCAGTTCATATAGTTTTAATGATTATTTAGATGCAATGCAGTGTATGGGTTCCCAGTTGAACCCACAACCCATAACTCCTCTCTTGGGAGACAGAAGTAAGTGTTAAAGTGCCATTTTTACACAAAGTAAAGAAGGCACGAATGGCGATGTTCCACCTCATCATGCTTGTTTGCTGTATACTTGTAGTGGAAGAAAAAGTTATTTGGAACCAAGTGTAATAATTAAACAGAGCTACTTTAGGATGGGTGATGACCTTAAATGTTTCGCTTACTGGAATCTGGATTGAGTGGTGTGTGTTCCTGGTTTGGGTTACACTCCTGGGCAATACACTTTACTCTCACAATGGCTTTCTCCATCCAGGTGTATGAAATGCATACCTGGCCAATTTTAATGCATAGGTTAACCTTGCAATGGACAAGCATCCCATCCAGGGTGATTAGAAATATTACTGGCCTCTTCAGCTACAGCTGAAACTGTAGATTTGCACCAGCCTGACTGACAATTAAGCTCAAATGCAGATTTTACCTAGTACCTACCTACTACCTACCTGCTTTCTTACAAAATAGTTTTGAAAGCTTGCAAGATGTTGTTTTGCTCCAATCCATATTAAATGTAAAATGCCCACGGAACTGTCTGGGTCGAGCTTGGAATCATTTATTATTTCCAGCATTGAGCTTCATTTTTTATTTAATTTTAAAAATGTCCATGAGTGCTGCTACTCACCCTGGATGACCACTACACATGACATGTCTTCTAACCAGTCGGGTACTGCTGAAGTGTACATGGCCCCCTTCACACCTGCACAGAGAGAGGCATGATATGTAAGAGCTAAATCAAAATTGTGTGCTCAAAAACACAGTCCTACAAGGAGCAATTCCAGTGAACTAACTTTTAGGCTAGTGTACCTGTCCTTCTTGCTTGTTCTACAAAGGGGACAGTATAGTTAATGAAGGAGGGGAGGCTAGTGGGAAGGGCTATCCTGAGGAGAGAAGACTGTCAAGAAAGCTGACAAGAAAACTGACATTTGTAAATTTGTAACCTAAGGAATTTAACGAGAAAGCGGCACTATGGAGAGGTGGCTAATCTCTTGCAAGGAGTTGTCAATGTTCTGGAGCACTTCAAAAAGTACTTTGGAATTGCTCAAATTCGACAGTTAGCTGACAAGTAAGTGATCCTCATTCGTAGCCATAATTGTAATATCCCTTAGCCTGAAAGTTTGAAGGGAGCTTCTGGGTAAAGCAAGATGTTAGCTAAGAAAATGTTTGATGATGACTAAGCTATCTCTTATTAGATGGTTTATGGTACTCACTCATTTATAAATAAACCCAAGAGAATTGTAGTGAGAATGATTAAAAGCATAAATTAAGTACGTAACAGAAGGTCAAATTACTATATTATTAATTAAAGTTTCTTGCCAGTAAGAAAGTTGTTGGCTGTTTAGCCAAAGAATACTGTCATCTGCAATCCACCGTAGGAAAAAAGATGGCGGCTGTACATTTTACCACAATGCCTTGCGAACCTAACACAGCCTATAAGGCACTGAGAAAGCCAAATGTTTATAATGTTTGTCCCTGTGCAAAGGACATTGAGTAGCCTGGGTTTGAAGATTTTATAACGTTTCGTTACGCTTTTATAAACATTTTTAAAGTTGTCATGCGCTAAGAACTGTGGGTAAATGTACCAGTCACCATCTTTTTGCCTATGGAGGATTAGCGCTATTTTGATGCTGTACTTACAAGTACATCATAGAACATGCACTTGGGACCGCACAGCAGTACTGTAAGTTTTAAAATAATATGTCTGTGACAACAACTACTCAAGATGACTCTGTCTTACTGACATGTACTAATGATTTTTTACTGTTAAGGGTTAAACAAATCCAGAATGAACTTGGCACTCAAATTTTGGCAGATTTTGAAGAAGCCCTATCTGTCAAAGGAGTGAAGGTACATGAATAGTCGTCATCTGCCTCCTAAACCAGTAGTACATTTTATTTCTACAATGACTATTGACTATATCTATTTATATATAAAATAACTATTTTCTCTCAGCCTCCTGCAGGACCAAACTCACAGTTAGCTGAAGCATGTCAAGTGGTGAATGTCCTGGATCCAAAAGTCAAGTGAGTGTTCCAGCTACATGTAACAAATCAATCGAAGGTCCTACATTTTTTCAACTCTGTTATAGCTTAAATCAGGGGTTTCATGAAATTATATGTTTTCAGCAGGAAGGCAATTGGTTTCCACAGGGAGGTGAAACTTTTTTAACTGAACTTCTTTATAAGTTAGAAGAACTTTCCTGCAGATGGTCAAACCAGGCAAACCAATTTGATCTTACAGCCAGTTAATTTGTTCGCTGCTTGACCCTGAATGAAACCCCTGAAGTTCTTTGAACACAGCTTCTTGTTCTTAACCAAGTCTGGCTTTCTCTATAGAGTGCTGATATTGACTTATGTATTATTTACTGGGACAACATGATGAGAATTGACCAGGAAAACTACATGTACTTAAAGTTGTATGCTCTTTTGAAAAGAGGCTTCATTTTCGGACGAAATTTTGGCTTCACTGGTACTCTAGAAACTGCCCTTCTGTAAACTAATACATGTACTCAGTTTTTTTACCTGACTTTGTTGGTGACATGTGGTGTGTGTTTTAACTTTGAAAAATTAGAATAAAGTGTTTTAAAATTCAATTCATTTGTTACATGTCCAGATGACATTGAACTTCTTCATATTTCCTTTGCAGAAATGAACTGCTGACGTGGTTTGTCAAGCTTCAGTTAGCAGAATATCAGCAACTGTTTAATGAATCATTTGAAGTAAGTAACAGCTACATAACTTACTATGTTTTCTTGAGTAGCTACCGCTGGCATGGTATTGAAGCTTTGTCTAATAGACCAAGCCTTTATTCAGGGTCTAGCAATTTATCCTATCCAGTGTTTTGACATCTTTTTGGCTTGTAGAGGCATGATATTTGAAAGATCAAATCGTTGAGTTTCCCAGAATGGCATGTTTAAACTTTTTTGCAAAGTTTGATTTTTTGGCATTTGATCATCATTTCTGTCCATCACCCCTTTGAAGAATTGGGCTACTGTTGTTTTTATGGCATTTAGGTGATCATGTACATATATGTTTGATGGCACATTTATTTGTGAAGATAAGATATGCTTTGGCAGGAAAATAATTATAATTAGCAAAGGCCTAGAAGTTTAATGTAGTTTTTGTTGTTCCTACAACACATAGAACAAGGCGTGCAAGTAGAGACTATTTCTTCAAAGGTATCCTATTAACAAAATGAGTAATACTTAAATTGTGCTTTGCGTCTCATACAGATGTACTTTACATTGTGCTTTCATTGTTGCACGTCCAGGTTGCATGGCTTGATAAAATTGACCGCCGTTACTCCTGGTTAAAAAGAGCTCTGGTCAAATTTGATGAAGACTTTCAAGGAACGTTTCCTTCTGAATGGCATGTGGAGGAGAGAATTAGTGAAGAATTCTGCAGAATAACCAAGTATGACTTTGAAATGTTAATTTTCTCTCATACATTATAAGATTAAGACCTCCACTGTAAAGTCCAGTTAGCCACACATACTTATGTGCACCTATTTTTATGAGAAAACTTTAAAAAAATTGAGCAAATCAATAACTAAAATTGCTTGGTCATTGTGATCATCAGCTTTCTTAGTCACTATGTCAGTTGCGTGTGGTAGTTTGGCAGTTTATTAAGGTTCTTAGACTGAAACAAATGGTGGTTTTACCACATTTGCTAACAGCTACAGCTGTAGCTATTACAATGTATCTGACGATAGACCTGCATTAAACCATGTGTTTTTACACCGTGTATTTGTAATACTTCTGATTTGACCTGTAGGAAAGATTTGTCAAAAATCATGACAGCCAGAGTACAAGAAATTGATGTCAAACTACTGCTATTTGCCATCCAAAGAACAACAACCTTTGAAAGTTTATTGGCACAGAGGTTTGTTCATCATGGTTATGAGGTAAGAAAATTATTATTATAATTTGTTCTCCAGTTATATGTAATAATAATTGCTATAATTCATTTTTAATGTTTATGCAGAGAATGGTAATACTACACATGAACAGTGGTAAGTCATTACTAGGAATTATAAGTGCCATCTCATAAGTTGATGCTTTTTGAAGTTTCTGTGTCATTTATTGAACGTTGCACTAAAGGAATGGATTACCACAGCAAAAATAATGTGGAATTAGGCAGGACTTGGTAATTTACACTTTGGGGAGCTAGAATGTAAGCTCCTTCTATGTTGCTTTTATTTTGTTGTAATTATTCAAATATCTTTTATCAATAAATTAAAACCATTTTCAGTAATTGCTTAGGATTATAGTACTCACACTTCTGTCCCTTAAGAAACGTTCTTGTTGGAGCTGCTAGTGTATTTAAGACAAGAAGCCTGCAATTGACCAATTTAGTTATATTAAAATTCAGCCTAAAACAATAGACCTCGGTACGAGGTTCGGGGGAATAACTGCAGAGTTTGTGGGGTTTATTCCCCAGAGCCTCGTGCTGAGGTCTACTGTGTTAAACTGAATATATCGAAATTGATCTATTGCAGTTGCTTCCCGTCACCCTCTTTTCTTGCACCAAACTCCTCTAATGGCAGTAAGCAATGAGAGATGACAGCATTCATTGGCTGCTTTACTTCCCATTTAGTATCCATTAAGATGAAGTGCTTCCATAAAACGTTTAAGCTTGCATTCATTTGGCTTTGCAACCCCTTCTTTTCTTTTCAAATCAAAACACATAGTTGTAAAGCTTCGATGCCCAGATGCAATAGCAGATTAACGAGAGATTCACTGGCCTTTGGTGGGTCAGCCTACTTATTACTAAGGAGTATTTTAAAGACTTTCTTTTCAACAGTTCAACTGCCTCCATATCCCGATATAGAGAAAGTGATTACGTGTATTTTTAGAAACGTGTAATAATTTAAGCCTAGACTGATACTTTGATCTTAGCTGCGTATTTAGTATTTTACATGTATAATTATGTTTCAATGATCTTATTTTATTTCAGTAGTGTGCACAACCCCACAAGCTTTGTAGCTTTAATTCTTATCATGTTATGTTGTTACGTTATGTTATGTTATGTTATGTTATGTTATGTTATGGTTGTATTTGTTATGTTATGTTACGTTATGTTGTGTCATTTTATGTTATGTTATGTTATGTTATGCTATGCTATGCTACATGTATGCTATGCTATGCTATGCTATGCTATGCTATGCTATGCTATGCTATGCTATGCTATGCTATGCTATGCTATGCTATGTTATGTTCTGTTATGTTCTGTTATGTTCTGTTATGCTCTGTTACGTTACGTTACATTATGTTACGTTATGTTAAAGCCAGTAGACATCCAGTGAGCTTACTTGGAGTGGGTGTAGCTATTAATAGCTATTGGTTATTAATGTTATTGATTATAGAATTTTGAGCATTTCTGTAGTTTTTTCATGGGTGAACCTTGCTTGAAAGCAGTAGTACTATAAAACACTGTTAATAACTAAGGTTTTCGATAAACAATTAAGAAAAAAAGCAGCGATATTAAAGAATGACATTTCGACGGCTCCATGCTATCATTCTCAAATTCAAATAAAATACGTTACGTGAGTTCATTATATAGTGAATGTACGAGTGAAGGTCTCAGTACTTATGATTAAGAGAAAAAAATTATCGATGAATAAAAATACCAAGCATGGTGCGCTTGGACTGTCAAATTAAAAGTTTTGCTTTAATGGAGTCAGATTGAGTGTTAAGTGTTGGGTTTTTGTTTTTGATGAAGAGCATTTCATAAATTAAACAATCCAGTTTCCGACGGCATTTCTTGAGGATTGTAAATTAGTCATGGAGATCGTTGTTCCTCAGATTGTGTACGTCCCGCAGGTGTTTACCAATGACAGAACACTTATGTTCATTAATGCGCTGAAATAGGTGTCGGCATGTATAGCCCACATAATCTGCATCGCACAAATCACATTTGTATTCAAAAACAACGCATTGTTCGTTAACAAGAGGTGGTTTGGGTTCCGTCACTTTGATCTCATCAGAAATTAAAGCAAAACTTTTTATTTGACAGTCCAAGCGCACCACGCCTGGTATTTTTATTCATCGATTATTTTTATATCTTAATCATATGTACTGAGACCTTCACTCGTACATTCACTAGATAATGAACTCACATAATGTATTTTATTTGAATTTGAGAATGATGGCATGGAGCCGTCGAGACGTCATTCTTTAATATCGCTGCTTTTTATTCTTAATCGGAACATTTTAGTTTTGACAAATCTGCCCTGTTTCTTTTATAGGACACTGAAGAACCAAAGGAGGCCACTGGCAAGGTCTGGCTTGTTCAGATTCATTTGTGTTACTGATATGAACGTAACTGAATTCTAATGAAAAAGGAATTATAATTATTTATCTGCCTGCTTTGTTGAAAAGACACGAAAAGACTCTTGTCATAAAACGGGAGCAATGCAGTTCAATCAATTCAATGTATGTTAGTCACTTACTAAGGAGTTTCAGGGTTCATTTACGATTTAATCCTAGTTGGATATGCAGATCTACATGTACTTTGAATTAAAAAAAATAAATAAACCAATAAACTCAGATGATACATAATTGCAAGGTTGCT